>NC_133128.1:97541170-97906278 GCF_048418815.1 Hemitrygon akajei | reverse complement strand
TGATGGACAGCTGGATCCTGGTGAGGGAGGGTGATGGACAGGTGGATCCTGGTGGGCGGGGGTGTGATGGGACAGGTGGATCCTGGTGGGGGGGGGTGTGATGGACAGGTGGATCCTGGTGGGGGAGGGATGATGGACAGGTGGATCCTGGTGGGGGAGGGATGATGGACAGCTGGATCCTGGTGAGGGAGGTGATGGACAGGTGGATCCTGGTGGGCGGGGGTGTGATGGACAGTGGATCCTGGTGGGGGGGGGTGTGATGGACAGGTGGATCCTGGTGGGGGAGGGATGATGGACAGGTGGATCCTGGTGGGGGAGGGATGATGGACAGCTGGATCCTGGTGAGGGAGGGTGATGAACAGGTGGATCCTGGTGGGGGGGGTGTGATGGACAGGTGGATCCTGGTGAGGGGTGTGATGGACAGCTGGATCCTGGTGAGGGAGGGTGATGAACAGGTGGATCCTGGTGGGGGGATGGTGATGGACAGGTGGATCCTGGTGGGGGAGGGATGATGGACAGCTGGATCCTGGTGAGGGAGGGTGATGGACAGGTGGATCCTGGTGGGGGGGGGGGTGATGGACAGGTGGATCCTGGTGAGGGGGGTGTGATGGACAGGTGGATCCTGGTGGGGGAGGGATGATGGACAGGTGGATCCTGGTGAGGGGGGTGTGATGGACAGGTGGATCCTGGTGGGGGGAGGGATGATGGACAGCTTGGATCCTGGTGAGGGAGGGTGATGGACAGGTGGATCCTGGTGAGGGGGGGTGATGGGACAGGTGGATCCTGGTGAGGGTGGGTGATGGACAGGTGGATCCTGGTGGGGGAGGGATGATGGACAGGTGGATCCTGGTGGGGGGAGGGATGATGGACAGCTGGATCCTGGTGAGGGGGGGTGATGGACAGGTGGATCCTGGTGGGGGAGGGATGATGGACAGGTGGATCCTGGTGGGGGGGGTGTGATGGACAGGTGGATCCTGGTGGGGGAGGGTGATGGACAGGTGGATCCTGGTGAGGGGGGTTGATGGACAGGTGGATCCTTGTGGGGGAGGATGATGGACAGCTGGATCCTGGTGAGGGGAGGGTGATGGACAGGTTGATCCTGGTGAGGGGGTGTGATGGACAGGTGGATCCTGGGGTGGGGGGGTGATGGACAGGTGGATCCTGGTGAGGGGGGGGTGACGGGACAGGTGGATAATGGTGGGGGAAGGATGACGGACAGGTGGATCCTGGTGGGGGGGGTGTGATGGACAGGTGGATCCTGGTGAGGGGGGTGTGATGGACAGGTGGATCCTGGTGGGGGAGGGATGATGGACAGGTGGATCCTGGTGAGCGGGGTGTGATGGACAGGTGGATCCTGGTGGGGGAGGATGATGGACAGCTGGATCCTGGTGGGGGGGGGTGTGATGGACAGGTGGATCCTGGTGGGGGATGGTGATGGACAGGTGGATCCTCGTGGGGGAGGATGATGGACAGGTGGATCATGGTGGGGGGGGGTGATGGACAGGTGGAACCTGGTGAAGGGAGTTTGACGGACAGGTTGATCCTGGTGAGGGGTGTGATGGACAGGTGGATCCTGGTGAGGGTGGGTGATGAACAGGTGGATCCTGGTGGGGGAGGGTGATGGACAGGTGGATCCTGGTGTGGGAGGGTGATGGACAGGTGGATCATGGTGGGGGAGGGATGATGGACAGCTGGATCCTGGTGAGGGGGGGTGATGGACAGGTGGATCCTGGTGAGGGGGGGGTGATGGACAGGTGGATCCTGGTGGGCGGGGGTGTGATGGACAGGTGGATCCTGGTGGGGGGGGTGTGATGGACAGGTGGATCCTGGTGGGGGAGGGATGATGGGACAGGTGGATCCTGGTGGGGGAGGGATGATGGACAGCTGGATCCTGGTGAGGGTGGGTGATGGACAGGTGGATCCTGGTGGGGGATGGTGATGGACAGGTGGATCCTGGTGGGGGAGGGATGATGGACAGCTGGATCCTGGTGAGGGAGGGTGATGGACAGGTGGATCCTGGTGGGGGGGGGTGTGATTGACAGGTGGATCCTGGTGAGGGGGGTGTGATGGACAGGTGGATCCTGGTGGGGGAGGGATGATGGACAGTGGATCCTGGTGAGGGGGGTGTGATGACAGGTGGATCCTGGTGGGGGGAGGATGATGGACAGCTGGATCCTGGTGGGGGGTGGGTGTGATGGACAGGTGGATCCTGGTGGGGGGGGGTGTGATGGACAGGTGGATCCTGGTGGGGGAGGGATGATGGACAGCTGGATCCTGGTGAGGGGGGGGTGATGGACAGGTGGATCCTGGTGGGGGAGGGATGATGGACAGCTGGATCCTGGTGAGGGAGGGTGATGGACAGGTGGATCCTGGTGAGGGAGGGTGATGGACAGGTGGATCCTGGTGGGCGGGGGTGTGATGGACAGGTGGATCCTGGTGGGGGAGGGTGATGGACAGGTGGATCCTGGTGAGGGGGCTGATGGACAGGTGGATCCTTGTGGGGGAGGGTGATGGACAGGTGGATCCTGGTGAGGGGGGCTGATGGACAGCTGGATCCTGGTGAGGGAGGGTGATGGACAGGTTGATCTGGTGAGGGGGTGTGATGGACAGGTGGATCCTGGGGTGGGGGGGTGATGGACAGGTGGATCCTGGTGAGGTGGGGTGACGGGACAGGTGGATAATGGTGGGGGAAGGATGACGGACAGGTGATCCTGGTGGGGGGGGGGTGTGATGGACAGGTGGATCCTGGTGAGGGGGGTGTGATGGACAGGTGGATCCTGGTGGGGGAGGGATGATGGACAGGTGGATCCTGGTGAGGGGGGTGTGATGGACAGGTGGATCCTGGTGGGGGAGGGATGATGGACACGTGGATCCTGGTGGGGGGGGTGTGATGGACAGGTGGATCCTGGTGGGGGATGGTGATGGACAGGTGGATCCTGGTGGGGGAGGGATGATGGACAGGTGGATCATGGTGGGGGGGGGGTGATGGACAGGTGGAACCTGGTGAAGGGAGTTTGACGGACAGGTTGATCCTGGTGAGGGGTGTGATGGACAGGTGGATCCTGGTGAGGGTGGGTGATGAACAGGTGGATCCTGGTGGGGGAGGGTGATGGACAGGTGGATCCTGGTGTGGGAGGGTGATGGACAGGTGGATCATGGTGGGGGAGGGATGATGGACAGCTGGATCCTGGTGAGGGGGGGGGTGATGGACAGGTGGATTCTGGTGAGGGGGGGTGATGGACAGGTGGATCCTGGTGGGGGAGGGATGATGGACAGCTGGATCCTGGTGAGGGGGGGTGATGGACAGGTGGATCCTGGTGGGGGAGGGGATGATGGACAGCTGGATCCTGGTGAGGGGGGGTGATGGACAGGTGGATCCTGGTGGGGGAGGGATGATGGACAGGTGGATCATGGTGGGGGGGGTGGTGATGGACAGGTAGATCCTGGGTGAGGGGGGGGGGTGATGGACAGGTGGATCCTGGTGAGGGGGGGTGATGGACAGGTGGATCCTGGTGGGGGAGGGATGATGGACAGGAGGATCCTGGTGGGGGAGGGTGATGGACAGGTGGATACTGGTGGGGGAGGGATGATGGACAGCTGGATCCTGGTAAGAGGGGAGTGATGGACAGGTGGATCCTTGTGAGGGGGGTGACGGACAGGCGGATCCTGGTGAGGGGGGTGATGGACAGGTAGATGCTGGTGAGGGGTATGATGAATAGGTGGATCCTGGTGAAAGCGCGGGTGATGGACAGCTGGATCATGTTGAGGGGGGTGTGACGGACCGGTGGATCATGGTGAGGGGGGTGACCGACAGGTGGATCCTGGTGAGGGGGGTTGATGGACAGGTGGGATCCTGGTGAGGGGGGGGGGGTGATGGACAGGTGGATCCTGGTGAGGGGGGTGACGGACAGGTAGATCCTGGTGAGGGGGGTGATGGACAGGTAGATGCTGGTGAGGGGTATGACGAATAGGTGGATCCTGGTGAAAGCGGGGGTGATGGACAGCTGGATCATGTTGAGGGGGGTGTGACGGACCGGTGGATCATGGTGAGGGGGGTTGATGGACAGGTGGATCCTGGTGGAGGGGGGGGGGGGGGTGATGGACAGGTCGATCCTGGTGAGAGGGGTGTGATTGACAGGTGGATCCTGATGATGGGGGGGGGGTGTGATGGGACAGGTGGATTCTGGTGAAGGGGGTGACAGACAGGTGGATCCTGGTGAGAGGGGGTGTGGAATGAACAGGTGGATACTGGTGAGGGGGAGTTGAGGGACAGGTGGATCCTGGTGAGGGGGGTGATGAACAGGTGGATCCTTGTGAGGGGGGGTGATGGACAGGTTGATCCTGGTGAGGGGGGAGTGATGGACAGGTGGGATCCTGGTGGGGGAGGGATGATGGACAGCTGGATCCTGGTGAGGGAGGGTGATGGACAGGTGGATCCTGGTGGGGGGGGGGTGTGATGGACAGGTGGATCCTGGTGAGGGGGGGTGTGATGGACAGGTGGATCCTGGTGGGGGAGGGATGATGGACAGGTGGATCCTGGTGAGGGGGGTGTGATGGACAGGTGGATCCTGGTGGGGGAGGGATGATGGACAACTGGATCCTGGTGGGGTGGATGTGATGGACAGGTGGATCCTGGTGGGGGGGGGGTGTGATGGACAGGTGGATCCTGGTGGGGGGAGGGATGATGGACAGCTGGATCCTGGTGAGGGGGGGGTGATGGACAGGTGGATCCTGGTGGGGGAGGGATGATGGACAGCTGGATCCTGGTGAGGGAGGGTGATGGACAGGTGGATCCTGGTGAGGGAGGGTGATGGACAGGAGGATCCTGGTGGGGGAGGGTGATGGACAGGTGGATCCTGGTGAGGGAGAGGATGATGGACAGGTGGATCCTGGGAGGGGGGGGTGATGGACAGGTGGATCCTGGTGAGGGGGGGGTGATGGACAGGTGGATCATGGTGGGGGGAGGGATGATGGACAGCTGGATCCTGGTGAGGGGGGGGTGATGGACAGGTGGATCCTGGTGGGGGAGGGATGATGGACAGGTGGATCATGGTGGGGGGGGGTGATGGACAGGGTGGAACCTGGTGAAGGGGGGTTTGACGGACAGGTTGATCCTGGTGAGGGGTGTGATGGACAGCTGGATCCTGGTGAGGGGGGGTGATGAACAGGTGGATCCTTGTGGGGGAGGGTGATGGACAGGTGGATCCTGGTGGGGGAGGGTGATGGACAGGTGGATCCTGGTGGGGGATGGTGATGGACAGGTGGATCCTGGTGGGGGAGAGATGATGGACAGCTGGATCCTGGTGAGGGAGGGTGATGGACAGGTGGATCCTGGTGGGGGAGGGATGATGGACAGCTGGATCCTGGTGGGGGAGGGTGATGGACAGGTGGATCCTGGTGGGGGAGGGATGATGGACAGGTGGATACTGGTGGGGGAGGGTGATGGACAGGTGGATCCTGGTGAGGGGGGGTGATGGACAGGTGGATCCTGGTGGGGGAGGGTGATGGACAGCTGGATCCTGGTGAGGGAGGATGATGGACAGGTGGATCCTGGGGAGGGGGGGTGATGGACAGGTGGATCCTGGTGAGGGGGGGTGATGGACAGGTGGATCATGGTGGGGGAGGGATGATGGACAGCTGGATCCTGGTGAGGGGGGGGTGATGGACAGGTGGATCCTGGTGGGGGATGGTGATGGACAGCAGGATCCTGGTGAGGGAGGATGATGGACAGGTGGATCCTGGGGAGGGGGGGTGATGGACAGGTGGATCCTGGTGAGGGGGGGTGATGGACAGGTGGATCCTGGTGAGGGGGGGTGATGGACAGGTGGATCCTGGTGGGGGAGGGATGATGCACAGGTGGATCCTGGTGGGGGATGGTGATGGACAGGTGGATCCTGGTGGGGGAGGGATAATGGACAGCTGGATCCTGGTGAGGGGGGTGATGAACAGGTGGATCCTGGGGAGGGGGGGGTGATGGACAGGTGGATCCTGGTGAGGGGGGGTGATGGACAGGTGGATCCTGGTGAGGGGGGTGATGAACAGGTGGATCCTGGGGAGGGGGGGTGATGGACAGGTGGATCCTGGTGAGGGGTGTGTTGGACAGGTGGATCCTGGTGAGGGGGGGTGATGGACAGGTTGATCCTGGTGGGGGATGGTGATGGACAGGTGGATCCTGGTGGGGGAGGGATGATGGACAGCTGGATCCCGGTGAGGGGGGGGGGTGATGGACAGGTGGATCCTGGTGAGGGGGGTGATGGACAGGTGGATCCTGGTGAGGGGGGGTGATGGACAGGTGGATCCTGGTGGGGGATGGTGATGGACAGGTGGATCCTGGTGAGGGAGGGATGATGGACAGCTGGATCCCGGTGAGGGGGGGGGTGATGGACAGGTGGATCCTGGTGAGGGGGGTGATGGACAGGTGGATCCTGGTGAGGGGGGGTGATGGACAGGTGGATCCTGGTGGGGGATGGTGATGGACAGGTGGATCCTGGTGGGGGAGGGATGATGGACAGCTGGATCCTGGTGAGGGGGGTGATGGACAGGTGGATCCTGGTGGGGGAGGGATGATGGACAGCTGCATCCTGGTGAGGGAGGGTGATGGACAGGTGGATCCTGGTGGGGGGGGTGTGATGGACAGGTGGATCCTGGTGAGGGGGGGTGATGGACAGGTGGATCCTGGTGGGGGAGGGATGATGGACAGCTGGATCCTGGTGAGGGAGGGTGATGGACAGGTGGATCCTGGTGAGGGAGGGTGATGGACAGGTGGATCCTGGTGGGGGGGGGGTGTGATGGACAGGTGGATCCTGGTGGGGGAGGGTGATGGACAGGTGGATCCTGGTGGGGGATGGTGATGGACAGGAGGATCCTGGTGGGGGAGGGATGATGGACAGCTGGATCCTGGTGAGGGAGGGTGATGAACAGGTGGATCCTGGTGAGGGGGGTGTGATGGACAGGTGTATCCTGGTGGGGGAGGGATGATGGACAGCTGGATCCTGGTGGGGGGGGGGTGTGATGGACAGGTGGATCCTGGTGGGGGGGGTGATGGACAGGTGGATCCTGGTGGGGGAGGGATGATGGACAGCTGGATCCTGGTGAGGGAGGGTGATGGACAGGTGGATCCTGGTGAGGGAGGGTGATGGACAGGTGGATCCTGGTGGGGGGGGTTGTGATGGACAGGTGGATCCTGGTGGGGGAGGGTGATGGACAGGTGGATCCTGGTGGGGGATGGTGATGGACAGGTGGATCCTGGTGAGGGGGAGTGATGGACAGGTGGATCCTGGTGGGGGAGGGATGATGGACAGGTGGATCCTGGTGAGGGGGGTGTGATTGACAGGTGGATCCTGGTGGGGGAGGGATGATGGACAGCTGGATCCTGGTGGGGGGGGTGTGATGGACAGGTGGATCCTGGTGGGGGATGGTGATGGACAGGTGGATCCTGGTGGGGGAGGGATGATGGACAGGTGGATCATGGTGGGGGGGGGTGATGGACAGGTGGAACCTGGTGAAGGGAGTTTGACGGACAGGTTGATCCTGGTGAGGGGTGTGATGGACAGGTGGATCCTGGTGAGGGTGGGTGATGAACAGGTGGATCCTGGTGGGGGAGGGTGATGGACAGGTGGATCCTGGTGTGGGAGGGTGATGGACAGGTGGATCATGGTGGGGGAGGGATGATGGACAGCTGGATCCCGGTGAGGGGGGGTGATGGACAGGTGGATCCTGGTGAGGGGGGGGTGATGGACAGGTGGATCCTGGTGGGGGAGGGATGATGGACAGCTGGATCCTGGTGAGGGGGGTGATGGACAGGTGGATCCTGGTGGGGGAGGGATGATGGACAGCTGGATCCTGGTGAGGGGGGGTGATGGACAGGTGGATCCTGGTGGGGGAGGGATGATGGACAGGTGGATCATGGTGGGGGGTGTGATGAACAGGTGGATCCTGGGGAGGGGGGGTGATGGACAGGTGGATCCTGGTGAGGGGGGGTGATGGACAGGTGGATCCTGGTGGGGGAGGGATGATGGACAGCTGGATCCTGGTGAGGGGGGTGATGAACAGGTGGATCCTGGGGAGGGGGGGTGATGGACAGGTGGATCCTGGTGAGGGGTGTGTTGGACAGGTGGATCCTGGTGAGGGGGGTGTGATGGACAGGTGGATCCTGGTGGGGGAGGGATGATGGACAGCTGGATCCTGGTGGGGGGGGTGTGATGGACAGGTGGATCCTGGTGGGGGATGGTGATGGACAGGTGGATCCTGGTGGGGGAGGGATGATGGACAGGTGGATCATGGTGGGGGGGGTGATGGACAGGTGGAACCTGGTGAAGGGAGTTTGACGGACAGGTTGATCCTGGTGAGGGGTGTGATGGACAGGTGGATCCTGGTGAGGGTGGGTGATGAACAGGTGGATCCTGGTGGGGGAGGGTGATGGACAGGTGGATCCTGGTGTGGGAGGGTGATGGACAGGTGGATCCTGGTGGGGGAGGGATGATGGACAGCTGGATCCTGGTGAGGGGGGGTGATGGACAGGTGGATCCTGGTGGGGGAGGGATGATGGACAGGTGGATCATGGTGGGGGGTGTGATGATGGACAGCTGGATCCTGGTGAGGGGGGGTGATGGACAGGTGGATCCTGGTGGGGGAGGGATGATGGACAGGTGGATCATGGTGGGGGGTGTGATGATGGACAGCTGGATCCTGGTGGGGGAGGGATGATGGACAGGTGGATCCTGGTGGGGGAGGGATGATGGACAGCTGGATCCTGGTGAGGGGGGGTGATGAACAGGTGGATCCTGGGGAGGGGGCGTGATGGACAGGTGGATCCTGGTGAGGGGGGGTGATGGACAGGTGGATCCTGGTGAGGGGGGTGATGAACAGGTGGATCCTGGGGAGGGGGGGTGATGGACAGGTGGATCCTGGTGAGGGGTGTGTTGGACAGGTGGATCCTGGTGAGGGGGGGTGATGGACAGGTGGATCCTGGTGGGGGAGGGATGATGGACAGCTGGATCCTGGTGAGGGGGGTGTGATGGACAGGTGGATCCTGGTGAGGGGGAGTGATGGACAGGTGGATACTGGTGGGGGAGGGATGATGGACAGGTGGATCCTGGTGAGGGAGGGTGATGGACAGGTGGATCCTGGTGGGGGAGGGATGATGGACAGCTGGATCCTGGTGAGGGAGGGTGATGGACAGGTGGATCCTGGTGAGGGAGGGTGATGGACAGGTGGATCCTGGTGGGGGAGGGTGATGGACAGGTGGATCCTGGTGGGGGATGGTGATGGACAGGTGGATCCTGGTGGGGGAGGGATGATGGACAGGTGGATCCTGGTGGGGGAGGGATGATGGATAGCTGGATCCTGGTGAGGGAGGGTGATGAACAGGTGGATCCTGGGGAGGGGGGGTGATGGACAGGTGGATCCTGGTGAGGGGGGGTGATGGACAGGTGGATCCTGGTGGGGGGGGTGTGATGGACAGGTGGATCCTGGTGAGGGGGGTGTGATGGACAGGTGGATCCTGGTGGGGGAGGGATGATGGACAGGTGGATCCTGGTGAGGGGGGTGTGATTGACAGGTGGATCCTGGTGGGGGAGGGATGATGGACAGCTGGATCCTGGTGGGGGGGGTGTGATGGACAGGTGGATCCTGGTGGGGGATGGTGATGGACAGGTGGATCCTGGTGGGGGAGGGATGATGGACAGGTGGATCATGGTGGGGGGGGTGATGGACAGGTGGAACCTGGTGAAGGGAGTTTGACGGACAGGTTGATCCTGGTGAGGGGTGTGATGGACAGGTGGATCCTGGTGAGGGTGGGTGATGAACAGGTGGATCCTGGTGGGGGAGGGTGATGGACAGGTGGATCCTGGTGTGGGAGGGTGATGGACAGGTGGATCATGGTGGGGGAGGGATGATGGACAGCTGGATCCTGGTGAGGGAGGATGATGGACAGGTGGATCCTGGGGAGGGGGGGTGATGGACAGGTGGATCCTGGTGAGGGGGGGTGATGGACAGGTGGATCATGGTGGGGGAGGGATGATGGACAGCTGGATCCTGGTGAGGGGGGGTGATGGACAGGTGGATCCTGGTGGGGGATGGTGATGGACAGCAGGATCCTGGTGAGGGAGGATGATGGACAGGTGGATCCTGGGGAGGGGGGGTGATGGACAGGTGGATCCTGGTGAGGGGGGGTGATGGACAGGTGGATCCTGGTGAGGGGGGGTGATGGACAGGTGGATCCTGGTGGGGGAGGGATGATGCACAGGTGGATCCTGGTGGGGGATGGTGATGGACAGGTGGATCCTGGTGGGGGAGGGATAATGGACAGCTGGATCCTGGTGAGGGGGGTGATGAACAGGTGGATCCTGGGGAGGGGGGGGTGATGGACAGGTGGATCCTGGTGAGGGGGGGTGATGGACAGGTGGATCCTGGTGAGGGGGGGTGATGAACAGGTGGATCCTGGGGAGGGGGGGTGATGGACAGGTGGATCCTGGTGAGGGGTGTGTTGGACAGGTGGATCCTGGTGAGGGGGGGTGATGGACAGGTTGATCCTGGTGGGGGATGGTGATGGACAGGTGGATCCTGGTGGGGGAGGGATGATGGACAGCTGGATCCCGGTGAGGGGGGGGGTGATGGACAGGTGGATCCTGGTGAGGGGGGTGATGGACAGGTGGATCCTGGTGAGGGGGGGTGATGGACAGGTGGATCCTGGTGGGGGATGGTGATGGACAGGTGGATCCTGGTGAGGGAGGGATGATGGACAGCTGGATCCCGGTGAGGGGGGGGGGTGATGGACAGGTGGATCCTGGTGAGGGGGGTGATGGACAGGTGGATCCTGGTGAGGGGGGGTGATGGACAGGTGGATCCTGGTGGGGGATGGTGATGGACAGGTGGATCCTGGTGGGGGAGGGATGATGGACAGCTGGATCCTGGTGAGGGGGGTGATGGACAGGTGGATCCTGGTGGGGGAGGGATGATGGACAGCTGCATCCTGGTGAGGGAGGGTGATGGACAGGTGGATCCTGGTGGGGGGGGGTGTGATGGACAGGTGGATCCTGGTGAGGGGGGGTGATGGACAGGTGGATCCTGGTGGGGGAGGGATGATGGACAGCTGGATCCTGGTGAGGGAGGGTGATGGACAGGTGGATCCTGGTGAGGGAGGGTGATGGACAGGTGGATCCTGGTGGGGGGGGGTGTGATGGACAGGTGGATCCTGGTGGGGGAGGGTGATGGACAGGTGGATCCTGGTGGGGGATGGTGATGGACAGGAGGATCCTGGTGGGGGAGGGATGATGGACAGCTGGATCCTGGTGAGGGAGGGTGATGAACAGGTGGATCCTGGTGAGGGGGGTGTGATGGACAGGTGTATCCTGGTGGGGGAGGGATGATGGACAGCTGGATCCTGGTGGGGGGGGGTGTGATGGACAGGTGGATCCTGGTGGGGGGGGTGATGGACAGGTGGATCCTGGTGGGGGAGGGATGATGGACAGCTGGATCCTGGTGAGGGAGGGTGATGGACAGGTGGATCCTGGTGAGGGAGGGTGATGGACAGGTGGATCCTGGTGGGGGGGGTGTGATGGACAGGTGGATCCTGGTGGGGGAGGGTGATGGACAGGTGGATCCTGGTGGGGGATGGTGATGGACAGGTGGATCCTGGTGAGGGGGAGTGATGGACAGGTGGATCCTGGTGGGGGAGGGATGATGGACAGGTGGATCCTGGTGAGGGGGGTGTGATTGACAGGTGGATCCTGGTGGGGGAGGGATGATGGACAGCTGGATCCTGGTGGGGGGGGTGTGATGGACAGGTGGATCCTGGTGGGGGATGGTGATGGACAGGTGGATCCTGGTGGGGGAGGGATGATGGACAGGTGGATCATGGTGGGGGGGGGTGATGGACAGGTGGAACCTGGTGAAGGGAGTTTGACGGACAGGTTGATCCTGGTGAGGGGTGTGATGGACAGGTGGATCCTGGTGAGGGTGGGTGATGAACAGGTGGATCCTGGTGGGGGAGGGTGATGGACAGGTGGATCCTGGTGTGGGAGGGTGATGGACAGGTGGATCATGGTGGGGGAGGGATGATGGACAGCTGGATCCCGGTGAGGGGGGGTGATGGACAGGTGGATCCTGGTGAGGGGGGGTGATGGACAGGTGGATCCTGGTGGGGGAGGGATGATGGACAGCTGGATCCTGGTGAGGGGGGTGATGGACAGGTGGATCCTGGTGGGGGAGGGATGATGGACAGCTGGATCCTGGTGAGGGGGGGTGATGGACAGGTGGATCCTGGTGGGGGAGGGATGATGGACAGGTGGATCATGGTGGGGGGTGTGATGAACAGGTGGATCCTGGGGAGGGGGGGTGATGGACAGGTGGATCCTGGTGAGGGGGGGTGATGGACAGGTGGATCCTGGTGGGGGAGGGATGATGGACAGCTGGATCCTGGTGAGGGGGGTGATGAACAGGTGGATCCTGGGGAGGGGGGGTGATGGACAGGTGGATCCTGGTGAGGGGTGTGTTGGACAGGTGGATCCTGGTGAGGGGGGTGTGATGGACAGGTGGATCCTGGTGGGGGAGGGATGATGGACAGCTGGATCCTGGTGGGGGGGGTGTGATGGACAGGTGGATCCTGGTGGGGGATGGTGATGGACAGGTGGATCCTGGTGGGGGAGGGATGATGGACAGGTGGATCATGGTGGGGGGGGTGATGGACAGGTGGAACCTGGTGAAGGGAGTTTGACGGACAGGTTGATCCTGGTGAGGGGTGTGATGGACAGGTGGATCCTGGTGAGGGTGGGTGATGAACAGGTGGATCCTGGTGGGGGAGGGTGATGGACAGGTGGATCCTGGTGTGGGAGGGTGATGGACAGGTGGATCCTGGTGGGGGAGGGATGATGGACAGCTGGATCCTGGTGAGGGGGGGTGATGGACAGGTGGATCCTGGTGGGGGAGGGATGATGGACAGGTGGATCATGGTGGGGGGTGTGATGATGGACAGCTGGATCCTGGTGAGGGGGGGTGATGGACAGGTGGATCCTGGTGGGGGAGGGATGATGGACAGGTGGATCATGGTGGGGGGTGTGATGATGGACAGCTGGATCCTGGTGGGGGAGGGATGATGGACAGGTGGATCCTGGTGGGGGAGGGATGATGGACAGCTGGATCCTGGTGAGGGGGGGTGATGAACAGGTGGATCCTGGGGAGGGGGCGTGATGGACAGGTGGATCCTGGTGAGGGGGGGTGATGGACAGGTGGATCCTGGTGAGGGGGGTGATGAACAGGTGGATCCTGGGGAGGGGGGGTGATGGACAGGTGGATCCTGGTGAGGGGTGTGTTGGACAGGTGGATCCTGGTGAGGGGGGGTGATGGACAGGTGGATCCTGGTGGGGGAGGGATGATGGACAGCTGGATCCTGGTGAGGGGGGTGTGATGGACAGGTGGATCCTGGTGAGGGGGAGTGATGGACAGGTGGATACTGGTGGGGGAGGGATGATGGACAGGTGGATCCTGGTGAGGGAGGGTGATGGACAGGTGGATCCTGGTGGGGGAGGGATGATGGACAGCTGGATCCTGGTGAGGGAGGGTGATGGACAGGTGGATCCTGGTGAGGGAGGGTGATGGACAGGTGGATCCTGGTGGGGGAGGGTGATGGACAGGTGGATCCTGGTGGGGGATGGTGATGGACAGGTGGATCCTGGTGGGGGAGGGATGATGGACAGGTGGATCCTGGTGGGGGAGGGATGATGGATAGCTGGATCCTGGTGAGGGAGGGTGATGAACAGGTGGATCCTGGGGAGGGGGGGTGATGGACAGGTGGATCCTGGTGAGGGGGGGTGATGGACAGGTGGATCCTGGTGGGGGGGGTGTGATGGACAGGTGGATCCTGGTGAGGGGGGTGTGATGGACAGGTGGATCCTGGTGGGGGAGGGATGATGGACAGGTGGATCCTGGTGAGGGGGGTGTGATTGACAGGTGGATCCTGGTGGGGGAGGGATGATGGACAGCTGGATCCTGGTGGGGGGGGTGTGATGGACAGGTGGATCCTGGTGGGGGATGGTGATGGACAGGTGGATCCTGGTGGGGGAGGGATGATGGACAGGTGGATCATGGTGGGGGGGGTGATGGACAGGTGGAACCTGGTGAAGGGAGTTTGACGGACAGGTTGATCCTGGTGAGGGGTGTGATGGACAGGTGGATCCTGGTGAGGGTGGGTGATGAACAGGTGGATCCTGGTGGGGGAGGGTGATGGACAGGTGGATCCTGGTGTGGGAGGGTGATGGACAGGTGGATCATGGTGGGGGAGGGATGATGGACAGCTGGATCCTGGTGAGGGGGGGTGATGGACAGGTGGATCCTGGTGAGGGGGGGTGATGGACAGGTGGATCCTGGTGGGGGAGGGATGATGGACAGCTGGATCCTGGTGAGGGGGGGTGATGGACAGGTGGATCTTGGTGAGGGGGGTGATGGACCGGTGGATCCTGGTGGGGGAGGGATGATGGACAGCTGGATCCTGGTGAGGGGGGGTGATGGACAGGTGGATCCTGGTGGGGGAGGGATGATGGACAGGTGGATCCTGGTGGGGGAGGGATGATGGACAGCTGGATCCTGGTGAGGGGGGGTGATGGACAGGTGGATCCTGGTGGGGGAGGGATGATGGACAGGTGGATCATGGTGGGGGGTGTGATGAACAGGTGGATCCTGGGGAGGGGGGGTGATGGACAGGTGGATCCTGGTGAGGGGGGGTGATGGACAGGTGGATCCTGGTGGGGGAGGGATGATGGACAGCTGGATCCTGGTGAGGGGGGTGATGAACAGGTGGATCCTGGGGAGGGGGGGTGATGGACAGGTGGATCCTGGTGAGGGGTGTGTTGGACAGGTGGATCCTGGTGAGGGGGGTGTGATGGACAGGTGGATCCTGGTGGGGGAGGGATGATGGACAGCTGGATCCTGGTGGGGGGGGTGTGATGGACAGGTGGATCCTGGTGGGGGATGGTGATGGACAGGTGGATCCTGGTGGGGGAGGGATGATGGACAGGTGGATCATGGTGGGGGGGGGTGATGGACAGGTGGAACCTGGTGAAGGGAGTTTGACGGACAGGTTGATCCTGGTGAGGGGTGTGATGGACAGGTGGATCCTGGTGAGGGTGGGTGATGAACAGGTGGATCCTGGTGGGGGAGGGTGATGGACAGGTGGATCCTGGTGTGGGAGGGTGATGGACAGGTGGATCATGGTGGGGGAGGGATGATGAACAGCTGGATCCTGGTGAGGGGGGGTGATGGACAGGTGGATCCTGGTGGGGGAGGGATGATGGACAGCTGGATCCTGGTGAGGGGGGTGATGGACAGGTGGATCCTGGTGGGGGAGGGATGATGGACAGCTGGATCCTGGTGAGGGGGGGGTGATGGACAGGTGGATCCTGGTGGGGGAGGGATGATGGACAGGTGGATCATGGTGGGGGGTGTGATGATGGACAGCTGGATCCTGGTGAGGGGGGGTGATGGACAGGTGGATCCTGGTGGGGGAGGGATGATGGACAGGTGGATCATGGTGGGGGGTGTGATGATGGACAGCTGGATCCTGGTGGGGGAGGGATGATGGACAGGTGGATCCTGGTGGGGGAGGGATGATGGACAGCTGGATCCTGGTGAGGGGGGGTGATGAACAGGTGGATCCTGGGGAGGGGTGGTGATGGACAGGTGGATCCTGGTGAGGGGGGGTGATGGACAGGTGGATCCTGGTGAGGGGGGGTGATGGACAGGTGGATCCTGGTGAGGGGGGTGATGAACAGGTGGATCCTGGGGAGGGGGGGTGATGGACAGGTGGATCCTGGTGAGGGGTGTGTTGGACAGGTGGATCCTGGTGAGGGGGGGTGATGGACAGGTGGATCCTGGTGGGGGAGGGATGATGGACAGCTGGATCCTGGTGAGGGGGGTGTGATGGACAGGTGGATCCTGGTGAGGGGGAGTGATGGACAGGTGGATACTGGTGGGGGAGGGATGATGGACAGGTGGATCCTGGTGAGGGAGGGTGATGGACAGGTGGATCCTGGTGGGGGAGGGATGATGGACAGCTGGATCCTGGTGAGGGAGGGTGATGGACAGGTGGATCCTGGTGGGGGGGGTGTGATGGACAGGTGGATCCTGTTGAGGGGGGGTGATGGACAGGTGGATCCTGGTGGGGGATGGTGATGGACAGGTGGATCCTGGTGGGGGAGGGATGATGGACAGCTGGATCCTGGTGAGGGAGGGTGATGGACAGGTGGATCCTGGTTGGGGGGGTGTGATGGACAGGTGGATCCTGGTGAGGGGGGGTGATGGACAGGTGGATCCTGGTGGGGGAGGGATGATGGACAGCTGGATCCTGGTGAGGGAGGGTGATGGACAGGTGGATCCTGGTGAGGGAGGGTGATGGACAGGTGGATCCTGGTGGGGGGGGGTGTGATGGACAGGTGGATCCTGGTGGGGGAGGGTGATGGACAGCTGGATCCTGGTGAGGGGGGGTGATGGACAGGTGGATCCTGGTGGGGGATGGTGATGGACAGCAGGATCCTGGTGAGGGAGGATGATGGACAGGTGGATCCTGGGGAGGGGGGGTGATGGACAGGTGGATCCTGGTGAGGGGGGGTGATGGACAGGTGGATCCTGGTGGGGGAGGGATGATGCACAGGTGGATCCTGGTGGGGGATGGTGATGGACAGGTGGATCCTGGTGGGGTGGGATAATGGACAGCTGGATCCTGGTGAGGGGGGTGATGAACAGGTGGATCCTGGGGAGGGGGGGTGATGGACAGGTGGATCCTGGTGAGGGGGGGTGATGGACAGGTGGATCCTGGTGAGGGGGGTGATGAACAGGTGGATCCTGGGGAGGGGGGGTGATGGACAGGTGGATCCTGGTGAGGGGTGTGTTGGACAGGTGGATCCTGGTGAGGGGGGGTGATGGACAGGTGGATCCTGGTGGGGGATGGTGATGGACAGGTGGATCCTGGTGGGGGAGGGATGATGGACAGGTGGATCCTGGTGAGGGGGGTGATGGACAGGTGGATCCTGGTGAGGGGGGGTGATGGACAGGTGGATCCTGGTGGGGGATGGTGATGGACAGGTGGATCCTGGTGGGGGAGGGATGATGGACAGCTGGATCCTGGTGAGGGGGGGTGATGGACAGGTGGATCCTGGTGGGGGAGGGATGATGGACAGCTGGATCCTGGTGAGGGAGGGTGATGGACAGGTGGATCCTGGTGGGGGGGGGTGTGATGGACAGGTGGATCCTGGTGAGGGGGGGTGATGGACAGGTGGATCCTGGTGGGGGAGGGATGATGGACAGCTGGATCCTGGTGAGGGAGGGTGATGGACAGGTGGATCCTGGTGAGGGAGGGTGATGGACAGGTGGATCCTGGTGTGGGGGGGGTGTGATGGACAGGTGGATCCTGGTGGGGGAGGGTGATGGACAGGTGGATCCTGGTGGGGGATGGTGATGGACAGGAGGATCCTGGTGGGGGAGGGATGATGGACAGCTGGATCCTGGTGAGGGGGGGTGATGGACAGGTGGATCCTGGTGGGGGAGGGATGATGGACAGGTGGATCATGGTGGGGGGTGTGATGAACAGGTGGATCCTGGGGAGGGGGGGTGATGGACAGGTGGATCCTGGTGAGGGGGGGTGATGGACAGGTGGATCCTGGTGGGGGAGGGATGATGGACAGCTGGATCCTGGTGAGGGGGGTGATGAACAGGTGGATCCTGGGGAGGGGGGGTGATGGACAGGTGGATCCTGGTGAGGGGTGTGTTGGACATGTGGATCCTGGTGAGGGGGGTGTGATGGACAGGTGGATCCTGGTGGGGGAGGGATGATGGACAGCTGGATCCTGGTGGGGGGGGGTGTGATGGACAGGTGGATCCTGGTGGGGGATGGTGATGGACAGGTGGATCCTGGTGGGGGAGGGATGATGGACAGGTGGATCATGGTGGGGGGGGGTGATGGACAGGTGGAACCTGGTGAAGGGAGTTTGACGGACAGGTTGATCCTGGTGAGGGGTGTGATGGACAGGTGGATCCTGGTGAGGGTGGGTGATGAACAGGTGGATCCTGGTGGGGGAGGGTGATGGACAGGTGGATCCTGGTGTGGGAGGGTGATGGACAGGTGGATCATGGTGGGGGAGGGATGATGGACAGCTGGATCCTGGTGAGGGGGGTGATGGACAGGTGGATCCTGGTGGGGGAGAGATGATGGACAGCTGGATCCTGGTGAGGGGGGGTGATGGACAGGTGGATCCTGGTGGGGGAGGGATGATGGACAGGTGGATCATGGTGGGGGGGCGTGATGATGGACAGCTGGATCCTGGTGAGGGGGGGTGATGGACAGGTGGATCCTGGTGGGGGAGGGATGATGGACAGGTGGATCATGGTGGGGGGTGTGATGATGGACAGCTGGATCCTGGTGGGGGAGGGATGATGGACAGGTGGATCCTGGTGGGGGAGGGATGATGGACAGCTGGATCCTGGTGAGGGGGGGTGATGAACAGGTGGATCCTGGGGAGGGGGGGTGATGGACAGGTGGATCCTGGTGAGGGGGGGTGATGGACAGGTGGATCCTGGTGAGGGGGGTGATGAACAGGTGGATCCTGGGGAGGGGGGGTGATGGACAGGTGGATCCTGGTGAGGGGTGTGTTGGACAGGTGGATCCTGGTGAGGGGGGGTGATGGACAGGTGGATCCTGGTGGGGGAGGGATGATGGACAGCTGGATCCTGGTGAGGGGGGTGTGATGGACAGGTGGATCCTGGTGAGGGGGAGTGATGGACAGGTGGATACTGGTGGGGGAGGGATGATGGACAGGTGGATCCTGGTGAGGGAGGGTGATGGACAGGTGGATCCTGGTGGGGGAGGGATGATGGACAGCTGGATCCTGGTGAGGGAGGGTGATGGACAGGTGGATCCTGGTGGGGGGGGTGTGATGGACAGGTGGATCCTGGTGAGGGGGGGTGATGGACAGGTGGATCCTGGTGGGGGATGGTGATGGACAGGTGGATCCTGGTGGGGGAGGGATGATGGACAGCTGGATCCTGGTGAGGGAGGGTGATGGACAGGTGGATCCTGGTGGGGGGGGTGTGATGGACAGGTGGATCCTGGTGAGGGGGGGTGATGGACAGGTGGATCCTGGTGGGGGAGGGATGATGGACAGCTGGATCCTGGTGAGGGAGGGTGATGGACAGGTGGATCCTGGTGAGGGAGGGTGATGGACAGGTGGATCCTGGTGGGGGGGGGGTGTGATGGACAGGTGGATCCTGGTGGGGGAGGGTGATGGACAGCTGGATCCTGGTGAGGGGGGGTGATGGACAGGTGGATCCTGGTGGGGGATGGTGATGGACAGCAGGATCCTGGTGAGGGAGGATGATGGACAGGTGGATCCTGGGGAGGGGGGGTGATGGACAGGTGGATCCTGGTGAGGGGGGGTGATGGACAGGTGGATCCTGGTGAGGGGGGGTGATGGACAGGTGGATCCTGGTGGGGGAGGGATGATGCACAGGTGGATCCTGGTGGGGGATGGTGATGGACAGGTGGATCCTGGTGGGGGAGGGATAATGGACAGCTGGATCCTGGTGAGGGGGGTGATGAACAGGTGGATCCTGGGGAGGGGGGGGTGATGGACAGGTGGATCCTGGTGAGGGGGGGTGATGGACAGGTGGATCCTGGTGAGGGGGGTGATGAACAGGTGGATCCTGGGGAGGGGGGGTGATGGACAGGTGGATCCTGGTGAGGGGTGTGTTGGACAGGTGGATCCTGGTGAGGGGGGGTGATGGACAGGTGGATCCTGGTGGGGGATGGTGATGGACAGGTGGATCCTGGTGGGGGAGGGATGATGGACAGGTGGATCCTGGTGAGGGGGGTGATGGACAGGTGGATCCTGGTGAGGGGGGGTGATGGACAGGTGGATCCTGGTGGGGGATGGTGATGGACAGGTGGATCCTGGTGGGGGAGGGATGATGGACAGCTGGATCCTGGTGAGGGGGGGTGATGGACAGGTGGATCCTGGTGGGGGAGGGATGATGGACAGCTGGATCCTGGTGAGGGAGGGTGATGGACAGGTGGATCCTGGTGGGGGGGGGTGTGATGGACAGGTGGATCCTGGTGAGGGGGGGTGATGGACAGGTGGATCCTGGTGGGGGAGGGATGATGGACAGCTGGATCCTGGTGAGGGAGGGTGATGGACAGGTGGATCCTGGTGAGGGAGGGTGATGGACAGGTGGATCCTGGTGGGGGGGGGTGTGATGGACAGGTGGATCCTGGTGGGGGAGGGTGATGGACAGGTGGATCCTGGTGGGGGATGGTGATGGACAGGAGGATCCTGGTGGGGGAGGGATGATGGACAGCTGGATCCTGGTGAGGGAGGGTGATGAACAGGTGGATCCTGGTGAGGGGGGTGTGATGGACAGGTGGATCCTGGTGGGGGAGGGATGATGGACAGCTGGATCCTGGTGGGGGGGGGTGTGATGGACAGGTGGATCCTGGTGGGGGGGGTGATGGACAGGTGGATCCTGGTGGGGGAGGGATGATGGACAGCTGGATCCTGGTGAGGGAGGGTGATGGACAGGTGGATCCTGGTGAGGGAGGGTGATGGACAGGTGGATCCTGGTGGGGGGGGGTGTGATGGACAGGTGGATCCTTGTGAGGGGGGTGACGGACAGGCGGATCCTGGTGAGGGGGGTGATGGACAGGTAGATGCTGGTGAGGGGTATGATGAATAGGTGGATCCTGGTGAAAGCGCGGTGATGGACAGCTGGATCATGTTGAGGGGGGTGTGACGGACCGGTGGATCATGGTGAGGGGGGTGACCGACAGGTGGATCCTGGTGAGGGGGGTTGATGGACAGGTGGATCCTGGTGAGGGGGGGGGTGATGGACAGGTGGATCCTGGTGAGGGGGGTGACGGACAGGTAGATCCTGGTGAGGGGGGTGATGGACAGGTAGATGCTGGTGAGGGGTATGACGAATAGGTGGATCCTGGTGAAAGCGGGGTGATGGACAGCTGGATCATGTTGAGGGGGGTGTGATGGACAGGTGGATCCTTGTGGGGGAGGGATGATGGACAACTGGATCCTGGTGAGGGAGGGTGATGGACAGGTGGATCCTGGTGAGGGGGGGTTGATGGACAGGTGGATCCTGGTGAGGGGGGGGGGTGATGGACAGGTCGATCCTGGTGAGAGGGGTGTGATTGACAGGTGGATCCTGATGATGGGGGGGGGGGGTGTGATGGACAGGTGGATACTGGTGAGGGGGAGTTGAGGGACAGGTGGATCCTGGTGAGGGGGGTGATGAACAGGTGGATCCTTGTGAGGGGGGGGTGATGGACAGGTTGATCCTGGTGAGGGGGGAGTGATGGACAGGTGGATCCTGGTGGGGGAGGGATGATGGACAACTGGATCCTGGTGAGGGAGGGTGATGGACAGGTGGATCCTGGTGGGGGGGGTGTGATGGACAGCTGGATCCTGGTGAGGGGGGATGATGGACAGCTGGATCCTGGTGGGGGGGGTGTGATGGACAGGTGGATCCTGGTGGGGGATGGTGATGGACAGGTGGATCCTGGTGGGGGAGGGATGATGGACAGGTGGATCATGGTGGGGGGGGTGATGGACAGGTGGAACCTGGTGAAGGGAGTTTGACGGACAGGTTGATCCTGGTGGGGGAGGGATGATGGACAACTGGATCCTGGTGAGGGAGGGTGATGGACAGGTGGATCCTGGTGGGGGGGGTGTGATGGACAGGTGGATCCTGGTGAGGGGGGGGGGTGATGGACAGGTCGATCCTGGTGAGAGGGGTGTGATTGACAGGTGGATCCTGATGATGGGGGGGGGTGTGATGGACAGGTGGATTCTGGTGAAGGGGGTGACAGACAGGTGGATCCTGGTGAGAGGGGTGTGATGAACAGGTGGATACTGGTGAGGGGGAGTTGAGGGACAGGTGGATCCTGGTGAGGGGGGTGATGAACAGGTGGATCCTTGTGAGGGGGGGGTGATGGACAGGTGGATCCTGGTGAGGGGGGTGATGAACAGGTGGATCCTTGTGAGGGGGGGGTGATGGACAGGTTGATCCTGGTGAGGGGGGAGTGATGGACAGGTGGATCCTGGTGGGGGAGGGATGATGGACAACTGGATCCTGGTGAGGGAGGGTGATGGACAGGTGGATCCTGGTGGGGGGGGTGTGATGGACAGGTGGATCCTGGTGAGGGGGGTGTGATGGACAGGTGGATCCTGGTGGGGGAGGGATGATGGACAGGTGGATCCTGGTGAGGGGGGTGTGATGGACAGGTGGATCCTGGTGGGGGAGGGATGATGGACAGCTGGATCCTGGTGGGGTGGGTGTGATGGACAGGTGGATCCTGGTGGGGGGGGGTGTGATGGACAGGTGGATCCTGGTGGGGGAGGGATGATGGACAGCTGGATCCTGGTGAGGGGGGGTGATGGACAGGTGGATCCTGGTGGGGGAGGGATGATGGACAGCTGGATCCTGGTGAGGGAGGGTGATGGACAGGTGGATCCTGGTGAGGGAGGGTGATGGACAGGAGGATCCTGGTGGGGGAGGGTGATGGACAGGTGGATCCTGGTGAGGGAGGATGATGGACAGGTGGATCCTGGGGAGGGGGGGTGATGGACAGCTGGATCATGTTGAGGGGGGTGTGATGGACAGGTGGATCCTTGTGGGGGAGGGATGATGGACAACTGGATCCTGGTGAGGGAGGGTGATGGACAGGTGGATCCTGGTGAGGGGGGGTTGATGGACAGGTGGATCCTGGTGAGGGGGGGGGGGGTGATGGACAGGTCGATCCTGGTGAGAGGGGTGTGATTGACAGGTGGATCCTGATGATGGGGGGGGGGGGTGTGATGGACAGGTGGATACTGGTGAGGGGGAGTTGAGGGACAGGTGGATCCTGGTGAGGGGGGTGAGGAACAGGTGGATCCTTGTGAGGGGGGGGTGATGGACAGGTTGATCCTGGTGAGGGGGGAGTGATGGACAGGTGGATCCTGGTGGGGGAGGGATGATGGACAACTGGATCCTGGTGAGGGAGGGTGATGGACAGGTGGATCCTGGTGGGGGGGGGTGTGATGGACAGCTGGATCCTGGTGAGGGGGGATGATGGACAGCTGGATCCTGGTGGGGGGGTGTGATGGACAGGTGGATCCTGGTGGGGGATGGTGATGGACAGGTGGATCCTGGTGGGGGAGGGATGATGGACAGGTGGATCATGGTGGGGGGGGGTGATGGACAGGTGGAACCTGGTGAAGGGAGTTTGACGGACAGGTTGATCCTGGTGGGGGAGGGATGATGGACAACTGGATCCTGGTGAGGGAGGGTGATGGACAGGTGGATCCTGGTGGGGGGGGTGTGATGGACAGGTGGATCCTGGTGAGGGGGGGGGGTGATGGACAGGTCGATCCTGGTGAGAGGGGTGTGATTGACAGGTGGATCCTGATGATGGGGGGGGGGTGTGATGGACAGGTGGATTCTGGTGAAGGGGGTGACAGACAGGTGGATCCTGGTGAGAGGGGTGTGATGGACAGGTGGATCCTTGTGAGGGGGGGGTGATGGACAGGTGGATCCTGGTGAGGGGGGTGATGAACAGGTGGATCCTTGTGAGGGGGGGGTGATGGACAGGTTGATCCTGGTGAGGGGGGAGTGATGGACAGGTGGATCCTGGTGGGGGAGGGATGATGGACAACTGGATCCTGGTGAGGGAGGGTGATGGACAGGTGGATCCTGGTGGGGGGGGTGTGATGGACAGGTGGATCCTGGTGAGGGGGGTGTGATGGACAGGTGGATCCTGGTGGGGGAGGGATGATGGACAGGTGGATCCTGGTGAGGGGGGTGTGATGGACAGGTGGATCCTGGTGGGGGAGGGATGATGGACAGCTGGAACCTGGTGGGGTGGGTGTGATGGACAGGTGGATCCTGGTGGGGGGGGGTGATGGACAGGTGGATCCTGGTGGGGGAGGGATGATGGACAGCTGGATCCTGGTGAGGGAGGGTGATGGACAGGTGGATCCTGGTGAGGGAGGGTGATGGACAGGAGGATCCTGGTGGGGGAGGGTGATGGACAGGTGGATCCTGGTGAGGGAGGATGATGGACAGGTGGATCCTGGGGAGGGGGGGTGATGGACAGGTGGATCCTGGTGAGGGGGGGTGATGGACAGGTGGATCCTGGTGAGGGGGGGTGATGGACAGGTGGATCATGGTGGGGGAGGGATGATGGACAGCTGGATCCTGGTGAGGGGGGGTGATGGACAGGTGGATCCTGGTGGGGGAGGGATGATGGACAGGTGGATCATGGTGGGGGGGTGATGGACAGGTGGATCCTGGTGAGGGAGGGTGATGGACAGGTGGATCCTGGTGAGGGAGGGTGATGGACAGGTGGATCCTGGTGGGGGGGGGGTGTGATGGACAGGTGGATCCTGGTGGGGGAGGGTGATGGACAGGTGGATCCTGGTGGGGGATGGTGATGGACAGGTGGATCCTGGTGAGGGGGGGTGATGGACAGGAGGATCCTGGTGGGGGAGGGATGATGGACAGCTGGATCCTGGTGAGGGAGGGTGATGAACAGGTGGATCCTGGTGAGGGGGGTGTGATGGACAGGTGGATCCTGGTGGGGGAGGGATGATGGACAGCTGGATCCTGGTGAGGGAGGGTGATGAACAGGTGGATCCTGGTGAGGGGGGTGTGATGGACAGGTGGATCCTGGTGGGGGAGGGATGATGGACAGCTGGATCCTGGTGGGGGGGGGGTGTGATGGACAGGTGGATCCTGGTGGGGGGGGTGATGGACAGGTGGATCCTGGTGGGGGAGGGATGATGGACAGCTGGATCCTGGTGAGGGAGGGTGATGGACAGGTGGATCCTGGTGAGGGAGGGTGATGGACAGGTGGATCCTGGTGGGGGGGGGTGTGATGGACAGGTGGATCCTGGTGGGGGAGGGTGATGGACAGGTGGATCCTGGTGGGGGATGGTGATGGACAGGTGGATCCTGGTGGGGGAGGGATGATGGACAGGTGGATCCTGGTGGGGGAGGGATGATGGATAGCTGGATCCTGGTGAGGGAGGGTGATGAACAGGTGGATCCTGGGGAGGGGGGGTGATGGACAGGTGGATCCTGGTGAGGGGGGGTGATGGACAGGTGGATCCTGGTGGGGGAGGGATGATGGACAGGTGGATCCTGGTGGGGGAGGGATGATGGACAGCTGGATCCTGGTGAGGGAGGGTGATGGACAGGTGGATCCTGGTGGGGGGGGTGTGATGGACAGGTGGATCCTGGTGAGGGGGGTGTGATGGACAGGTGGATCCTGGTGGGGGAGGGATGATGGACAGGTGGATCCTGGTGAGGGGGGTGTGATGGACAGGTGGATCCTGGTGGGGGAGGGATGATGGACAGCTGGATCCTGGTGGGGGGGGGTGTGATGGACAGGTGGATCCTGGTGGGGGATGGTGATGGACAGGTGGATCCTGGTGGGGGAGATATGATGGACAGCTGGATCCTGGTGAGGGGGGGTGATGGACAGGTGGATCCTGGTGGGGGATGGTGATGGACAGGTGGATCCTGGTGGGGGAGGGATGATGGACAACTGGATCCTGGTGAGGGAGGGTGATGGACAGGTGGATCCTGGTGGGGGGGGTGTGATGGACAGCTGGATCCTGGTGAGGGGGGATGATGGACAGCTGGATCCTGGTGGGGGGGGTGTGATGGACAGGTGGATCCTGGTGGGGGATGGTGATGGACAGGTGGATCCTGGTGGGGGAGGGATGATGGACAGGTGGATCATGGTGGGGGGGGTGATGGACAGGTGGAACCTGGTGAAGGGAGTTTGACGGACAGGTTGATCCTGGTGGGGGAGGGATGATGGACAACTGGATCCTGGTGAGGGAGGGTGATGGACAGGTGGATCCTGGTGGGGGGGGTGTGATGGACAGGTGGATCCTGGTGAGGGGGGGGGGGTGATGGACAGGTCGATCCTGGTGAGAGGGGTGTGATTGACAGGTGGATCCTGATGATGGGGGGGGGGTGTGATGGACAGGTGGATTCTGGTGAAGGGGGTGACAGACAGGTGGATCCTGGTGAGAGGGGTGTGATGAACAGGTGGATACTGGTGAGGGGGAGTTGAGGGACAGGTGGATCCTGGTGAGGGGGGTGATGAACAGGTGGATCCTTGTGAGGGGGGGGTGATGGACAGGTGGATCCTGGTGAGGGGGGTGATGAACAGGTGGATCCTTGTGAGGGGGGGTGATGGACAGGTTGATCCTGGTGAGGGGGGAGTGATGGACAGGTGGATCCTGGTGGGGGAGGGATGATGGACAACTGGATCCTGGTGAGGGAGGGTGATGGACAGGTGGATCCTGGTGAGGGGGTGTGATGGACAGGTGGATCATGGTGGGGGAGGGATGATGGACAGCTGGATCCTGGTGGGGTGGGTGTGATGGACAGGTGGATCCTGGTGGGGGGGGTGTGATGGACAGGTGGATCCTGGTGGGGGAGGGATGATGGACAGGTGGATCCTGGTGGGGGAGGGATGATGGACAGCTGGATCCTGGTGAGGGAGGGTGATGGACAGGTGGATCCTGGTGAGGGAGGGTGATGGACAGGTGGATCCTGGTGGGGGAGGGATGATGGACAGCTGGATCCTGGTGAGGGAGGGTGATGGACAGGTGGATCCTGGTGAGGGAGGGTGATGGACAGGAGGATCCTGGTGGGGGAGGGTGATGGACAGGTGGATCCTGGTGAGGGAGGATGATGGACAGGTGGATCCTGGGGAGGGGGGGTGATGGACAGCTGGATCATGTTGAGGGGGGTGTGATGGACAGGTGGATCCTTGTGGGGGAGGGATGATGGACAACTGGATCCTGGTGAGGGAGGGTGATGGACAGGTGGATCCTGGTGAGGGGGGGTTGATGGACAGGTGGATCCTGGTGAGGGGGGGGGGTGATGGACAGGTCGATCCTGGTGAGAGGGGTGTGATTGACAGGTGGATCCTGATGATGGGGGGGGGGTGTGATGGACAGGTGGATACTGGTGAGGGGGGGCGACGGACAGGTGGATCCTGGTGGGGGAGGGATGATGGACAGGTGGATCCTGGTGAGGGGGGTGATGAACAGGTGGATCCTTGTGAGGGGGGGGTGATGGACAGGTTGATCCTGGTGAGGGGGGAGTGATGGACAGGTGGATCCTGGTGGGGGAGGGATGATGGACAACTGGATCCTGGTGAGGGAGGGTGATGGACAGGTGGATCCTGGTGGGGGGGGTGTGATGGACAGCTGGATCCTGGTGAGGGGGGATGATGGACAGCTGGATCCTGGTGGGGGGGTGTGATGGACAGGTGGATCCTGGTGGGGGATGGTGATGGACAGGTGGATCCTGGTGGGGGAGGGATGATGGACAGGTGGATCATGGTGGGGGGGGTGATGGACAGGTGGAACCTGGTGAAGGGAGTTTGACGGACAGGTTGATCCTGGTGGGGGAGGGATGATGGACAACTGGATCCTGGTGAGGGAGGGTGATGGACAGGTGGATCCTGGTGGGGGGGGTGTGATGGACAGGTGGATCCTGGTGAGGGGGGGGGGTGATGGACAGGTCGATCCTGGTGAGAGGGGTGTGATTGACAGGTGGATCCTGATGATGGGGGGGGGGTGTGATGGACAGGTGGATTCTGGTGAAGGGGGTGACAGACAGGTGGATCCTGGTGAGAGGGGTGTGATGGACAGGTGGATCCTTGTGAGGGGGGGGTGATGGACAGGTGGATCCTGGTGAGGGGGGTGATGAACAGGTGGATCCTTGTGAGGGGGGGGTGATGGACAGGTTGATCCTGGTGAGGGGGGAGTGATGGACAGGTGGATCCTGGTGGGGGAGGGATGATGGACAACTGGATCCTGGTGAGGGAGGGTGATGGACAGGTGGATCCTGGTGGGGGGGGTGTGATGGACAGGTGGATCCTGGTGAGGGGGGTGTGATGGACAGGTGGATCCTGGTGGGGGAGGGATGATGGACAGGTGGATCCTGGTGAGGGGGGTGTGATGGACAGGTGGATCCTGGTGGGGGAGGGATGATGGACAGCTGGATCCTGGTGGGGTGGGTGTGATGGACAGGTGGATCCTGGTGGGGGGGGGTGATGGACAGGTGGATCCTGGTGGGGGAGGGATGATGGACAGCTGGATCCTGGTGAGGGAGGGTGATGGACAGGTGGATCCTGGTGAGGGAGGGTGATGGACAGGAGGATCCTGGTGGGGGAGGGTGATGGACAGGTGGATCCTGGTGAGGGAGGATGATGGACAGGTGGATCCTGGGGAGGGGGGGTGATGGACAGGTGGATCCTGGTGAGGGGGGGTGATGGACAGGTGGATCCTGGTGAGGGGGGGTGATGGACAGGTGGATCATGGTGGGGGAGGGATGATGGACAGCTGGATCCTGGTGAGGGGGGGTGATGGACAGGTGGATCCTGGTGGGGGAGGGATGATGGACAGGTGGATCATGGTGGGGGGGGTGATGGACAGGTGGATCCTGGTGAGGGAGGGTGATGGACAGGTGGATCCTGGTGAGGGAGGGTGATGGACAGGTGGATCCTGGTGGGGGGGGGGTGTGATGGACAGGTGGATCCTGGTGGGGGAGGGTGATGGACAGGTGGATCCTGGTGGGGGATGGTGATGGACAGGAGGATCCTGGTGGGGGAGGGATGATGGACAGCTGGATCCTGGTGAGGGAGGGTGATGAACAGGTGGATCCTGGTGAGGGGGGGTGATGGACAGGTGGATCCTGGTGGGGGAGGGATGATGGACAGCTGGATCCTGGTGGGGGGGGGGTGTGATGGACAGGTGGATCCTGGTGGGGGGGGTGATGGACAGGTGGATCCTGGTGGGGGAGGGATGATGGACAGCTGGATCCTGGTGAGGGAGGGTGATGGACAGGTGGATCCTGGTGAGGGAGGGTGATGGACAGGTGGATCCTGGTGGGGGGGGGTGTGATGGACAGGTGGATCCTGGTGGGGGAGGGTGATGGACAGGTGGATCCTGGTGGGGGATGGTGATGGACAGGTGGATCCTGGTGGGGGAGGGATGATGGACAGGTGGATCCTGGTGGGGGAGGGATGATGGATAGCTGGATCCTGGTGAGGGAGGGTGATGAACAGGTGGATCCTGGGGAGGGGGGGTGATGGACAGGTGGATCCTGGTGAGGGGGGGTGATGGACAGGTGGATCCTGGTGGGGGAGGGATGATGGACAGGTGGATCCTGGTGGGGGAGGGATGATGGACAGCTGGATCCTGGTGAGGGAGGGTGATGGACAGGTGGATCCTGGTGGGGGGGGTGTGATGGACAGGTGGATCCTGGTGAGGGGGGTGTGATGGACAGGTGGATCCTGGTGGGGGAGGGATGATGGACAGGTGGATCCTGGTGAGGGGGGTGTGATGGACAGGTGGATCCTGGTGGGGGAGGGATGATGGACAGCTGGATCCTGGTGGGGGGGGTGTGATGGACAGGTGGATCCTGGTGGGGGATGGTGATGGACAGGTGGATCCTGGTGGGGGAGATATGATGGACAGCTGGATCCTGGTGAGGGGGGGTGATGGACAGGTGGATCCTGGTGGGGGATGGTGATGGACAGGTGGATCCTGGTGGGGGAGGGATGATGGCCAGCTGGATCCTGCTGAGGGGGGGATGATGGACAGCTGGATCCTGGTGAGGGAGGGTGATGGACAGGTGGATCCTGGTGGGGGGGGTGTGATGGACAGGTGGATCCTGGTGAGGGGGGTGTGATGGACAGGTGGATCCTGGTGGGGGAGGGATGATGGACAGGTGGATCCTGGTGAGGGGGGTGTGATGGACAGGTGGATCCTGGTGTGGGAGGGATGATGGACAGCTGGATCCTGGTGGGGTGGGTGTGATGGACAGGTGGATCCTGGTGGGGGGGGATGATGGACAGCTGGATCCTGGTGAGGGGGGGTGATGGACAGGTGGATCCTGGTGGGGGAGGGATGATGGACAGCTGGATCCTGGTGAGGGGGGGTGATGGACAGGTGGATCCTGGTGGGGGAGGGATGATGGACAGCTGGATCCTGGTGAGGGAGGGTGATGGACAGGTGGATCCTGGTGAGGGAGGGTGATGGACAGGTGGATCCTGGTGGGCGGGGGTGTGATGGACAGGTGGATCCTGGTGGGGGGGGTGTGATGGACAGGTGGATCCTGGTGGGGGAGGGATGATGGACAGGTGGATCCTGGTGGGGGAGGGATGATGGACAGCTGGATCCTGGTGAGGGAGGGTGATGAACAGGTGGATCCTGGTGGGGGATGGTGATGGACAGGTGGATCCTGGTGGGGGAGGGATGATGGACAGCTGGATCCTGGTGAGGGAGGGTGATGGACAGGTGGATCCTGGTGGGCGGGGGTGTGATGGACAGGTGGATCCTGGTGGGGGGGTGTGATGGACAGGTGGATCCTGGTGGGGGAGGGATGATGGACAGGTGGATCCTGGTGGGGGAGGGATGATGGACAGGTGGATCCTGGTGGGGGAGGGATGATGGACAGCTGGATCCTGGTGAGGGGGGTGTGATGGACAGGTGGATCCTGGTGAGGGAGGGATGATGGACAGGTGGATCCTGGTGAGGGAGGGTGATGAACAGGTGGATCCTGGTGGGGGATGGTGATGGACAGGTGGATCCTGGTGGGGGAGGGATGATGGACAGCTGGATCCTGGTGAGGGGGGTGTGATGGACAGCTGGATCCTGGTGGGGGAGGGATGATGGACAGGTGGATCCTGGTGAGGGGGGTGTGATGGACAGGTGGATCCTGGTGGGGGGGGTGTGATGGACAGGTGGATCCTGGTGGGGGGGGTGTGATGGACAGGTGGATCCTGGTGAGGGGGGTGTGATGGACAGCTGGATCCTGGTGGGGGAGGGATGATGGACAGGTGGATCCTGGTGAGGGGGGTGTGATGGACAGGTGGATCCTGGTGGGGGAGGGATGATGGACAGCTGGATCCTGGTGGGGTGGGTGTGATGGACAGGTGGATCCTGGTGGGGGGGTGTGATGGACAGGTGGATCCTGGTGGGGGAGGGATGATGGACAGCTGGATCCTGGTGAGGGGGGGTGATGGACAGGTGGATCCTGGTGGGGGAGGGATGATGGACAACTGGATCCTGGTGAGGGAGGGTGATGGACAGGTGGATCCTGGTGAGGGAGGGTGATGGACAGGTGGATCCTGGTGGGGGAGGGTGATGGACAGGTGGATCCTGGTGAGGGGGGTTGATGGACAGGTGGATCCTTGTGGGGGAGGGATGATGGACAGCTGGATCCTGGTGAGGGAGGGTGATGGACAGGTTGATCCTGGTGAGGGGGTGTGATGGACAGGTGGATCCTGGGGTGGGGGGGTGATGGACAGGTGGATCCTGGTGAGGGGGGGTGACGGACAGGTGGATAATGGTGGGGGAAGGATGACGGACAGGTGGATCCTGGTGGGGGGGGTGTGATGGACAGGTGGATCCTGGTGAGGGGGGTGTGATGGACAGGTGGATCCTGGTGGGGGAGGGATGATGGACAGGTGGATCCTGGTGAGGGGGGGGGGATGGACAGGTGGATCCTGGTGGGGGAGGGATGATGGACAGCTGGATCCTGGTGGGGGGGGGTGTGATGGACAGGTGGATCCTGGTGGGGGATGGTGATGGACAGGTGGATCCTGGTGGGGGAGGGATGATGGACAGGTGGATCATGGTGGGGGGGGTGATGGACAGGTGGAACCTGGTGAAGGGAGTTTGACGGACAGGTTGATCCTGGTGAGGGGTGTGATGGACAGGTGGATCCTTGTGAGGGTGGGTGATGAACAGGTGGATCCTGGTGGGGGAGGGTGATGGACAGGTGGATCCTGGTGTGGGAGGGTGATGGACAGGTGGATCATGGTGGGGGAGGGATGATGGACAGCTGGATCCTGGTGAGGGGGGGTGATGGACAGGTGGATCCTGGTGAGGGGGGGTGATGGACAGGTGGATCCTGGTGGGCGGGGGTGTGATGGACAGGTGGATCCTGGTGGGGGGGGTGTGATGGACAGGTGGATCCTGGTGGGGGAGGGATGATGGACAGGTGGATCCTGGTGGGGGAGGGATGATGGACAGCTGGATCCTGGTGAGGGAGGGTGATGGACAGGTGGATCCTGGTGGGGGGGGTGTGATGGACAGGTGGATCCTGGTGAGGGGGGTGTGATGGACAGGTGGATCCTGGTGGGGGAGGGATGATGGACAGGTGGATCCTGGTGAGGGGGGTGTGATGGACAGGTGGATCCTGGTGGGGGAGGGATGATGGACAGCTGGATCCTGGTGAGGGGGGGTGATGGACAGGTGGATCCTGGTGGGGGAGGGATGATGGACAGCTGGATCCTGGTGAGGGGGGGTGATGGACAGGTGGATCCTGGTGGGGGAGGGATGATGGACAGCTGGATCCTGGTGAGGGAGGGTGATGGACAGGTGGATCCTGGTGAGGGAGGGTGATGGACAGGTGGATCCTGGTGGGCGGGGGTGTGATGGACAGGTGGATCCTGGTGGGGGAGGGTGATGGACAGGTGGATCCTGGTGAGGGGGGTTGATGGACAGGTGGATCCTTGTGGGGGAGGGATGATGGACAGCTGGATCCTGGTGAGGGAGGGTGATGGACAGGTTGATCCTGGTGAGGGGGTGTGATGGACAGGTGGATCCTGGGGTGGGGGGGTGATGGACAGGTGGATCCTGGTGAGGGGGGGTGACGGACAGGTGGATAATGGTGGGGGAGGGTGATGGACAGGTGGATCCTGGTGGGCGGGGGTGTGATGGACAGGTGGATCCTGGTGGGGGAGGGTGATGGACAGGTGGATCCTGGTGAGGGGGGTGATGGACAGGTGGATCCTTGTGGGGGAGGGATGATGGACAGCTGGATCCTGGTGAGGGAGGGTGATGGACAGGTTGATCCTGGTGAGGGGGTGTGATGGACAGGTGGATCCTGGGGTGGGGGGGTGATGGACAGGTGGATCCTGGTGAGGGGGGGTGACGGACAGGTGGATAATGGTGGGGGAAGGATGACGGACAGGTGGATCCTGGTGGGGGGGGTGTGATGGACAGGTGGATCCTGGTGAGGGGGGTGTGATGGACAGGTGGATCCTGGTGGGGGAGGGATGATGGACAGGTTGATCCTGGTGGGGGGGGTGTGATGGACAGGTGGATCCTGGTGGGGGATGGTGATGGACAGGTGGATCCTGGTGGGGGAGGGATGATGGACAGGTGGATCATGGTGGGGGGGGTGATGGACAGGTGGAACCTGGTGAAGGGAGTTTGACGGACAGGTTGATCCTGGTGAGGGGTGTGATGGACAGGTGGATCCTGGTGAGGGTGGGTGATGAACAGGTGGATCCTGGTGGGGGAGGGTGATGGACAGGTGGATCCTGGTGTGGGAGGGTGATGGACAGGTGGATCATGGTGGGGGAGGGATGATGGACAGCTGGATCCTGGTGAGGGGGGGTGATGGACAGGTGGATCCTGGTGAGGGGGGGTGATGGACAGGTGGATCCTGGTGGGGGAGGGATGATGGACAGCTGGATCCTGGTGAGGGGGGTGATGGACAGGTGGATCCTGGTGGGGGAGGGATGATGGACAGCTGGATCCTGGTGAGGGGGGGTGATGGACAGGTGGATCCTGGTGGGGGAGGGATGATGGACAGGTGGATCATGGTGGGGGGTGTGATGGACAGGTAGATCCTGGTGAGGGGGGGTGATGGACAGGTGGATCCTGGTGAGGGGGGGTGATGGACAGGTGGATCCTGGTGGGGGAGGGATGATGGACAGGAGGATCCTGGTGGGGGAGGGTGATGGACAGGTGGATACTGGTGGGGGAGGGATGATGGACAGCTGGATCCTGGTAAGAGGGGAGTGATGGACAGGTGGATCCTTGTGAGGGGGTGACGGACAGGTGGATCCTGGTGAGAGGGGTGTGATGGACAGGTGGATCCTTGTGAGGGGGTGACGGACAGGCGGATCCTGGTGAGGGGGGTGATGGACAGGTAGATGCTGGTGAGGGGTATGATGAATAGGTGGATCCTGGTGAAAGCGCGGTGATGGACAGCTGGATCATGTTGAGGGGGGTGTGACGGACCGGTGGATCATGGTGAGGGGGGTGACCGACAGGTGGATCCTGGTGAGGGGGGGTGATGAACAGGTGGATCATGGTGAGGGGGCGGGTGTGATGGACAGGTGGATCCTGGTGAGGGGGGTTGATGGACAGGTGGATCCTGGTGAGGGGGGTTGATGGACAGGTGGATCCTGGTGAGGGGGGGTGATGGACAGGTGGATCCTGGTGAGGGGGGTGACGGACAGGTAGATCCTGGTGAGGGGGGTGATGGACAGGTAGATGCTGGTGAGGGGTATGACGAATAGGTGGATCCTGGTGAAAGCGGGGTGATGGACAGCTGGATCATGTTGAGGGGGGTGTGACGGACCGGTGGATCATGGTGAGGGGGGTTGATGGACAGGTGGATCCTGGTGAGGGGGGGGGGGGGGTGATGGACAGGTCGATCCTGGTGAGAGGGGTGTGATTGACAGGTGGATCCTGATGATGGGGGGGGGGGTGTGATGGACAGGTGGATCCTGGTGAGGGAGGATGATGAACAGGTGGATACTGGTGAGGGGGAGTTGAGGGACAGGTGGATCCTGGTGAGGGGGGAGTGATGGACAGGTGGATCCTGGTGAGGGGGGAGTGATGGACAGGTGGATACTGGTGAAGGGGGCGACGGACAGGTGGATACTGGTGAGGGGGACTGATGGACAGGTGGATCCTGGTGAGGGGGTTGTGATGGACTGGTTGATCCTGGTGAGGAGGGTGTGATGGACAGGTGGATCCTGGTGAGGTGTCTGTTGGACAGGTGGATCCTGGTGGGGAGGGTGTGACGGACAGGTTGATCCTGGTGAGGGGTGTGTTGGACAGGTGGATCCTGGTGAGGGGGGGTGATGGACAGGTGGATCCTGGTGAGGGGGGGTGACAGACAGGTGGATCCTGGTGAGGGGGGTGTGATGGACAGGTGGATCCTGGTGAGGGGGGTGTGATGGACAGCTGGATCCTGGTGAGGGGGGGTGATGGACAGGTGGATCCTGGTGGGGGAGGGTGATGAACAGGTGGATCCTGGTGAGGGAGGGTGATGGACAGGTGGATCCTGGTGGGCGGGGGTGTGATGGACAGGTGGATCCTGGTGGGGGAGGGTGATGGACAGGTGGATCCTGGTGAGGGGGGTTGATGGACAGGTGGATCCTTGTGGGGGAGGGATGATGGACAGCTGGATCCTGGTGAGGGAGGGTGATGGACAGGTTGATCCTGGTGAGGGGGTGTGATGGACAGGTGGATCCTGGTGAGGGGGGGTGACGGACAGGTGGATAATGGTGGGGGAAGGATGACGGACAGGTGGATCCTGGTGGGGGGGGTGTGATGGACAGGTGGATCCTGGTGAGGGGGGTGTGATGGACAGGTGGATCCTGGTGGGGGAGGGATGATGGACAGGTGGATCCTGGTGAGGGGGGTGTGATGGACAGGTGGATCCTGGTGGGGGAGGGATGATGGACAGCTGGATCCTGGTGGGGGGGGTGTGATGGACAGGTGGATCCTGGTGGGGGAGGGATGATGGACAGGTGGATCATGGTGGGGGGGGTGATGGACAGGTGGAACCTGGTGAAGGGAGTTTGACGGACAGGTTGATCCTGGTGAGGGGTGTGATGGACAGGTGGATCCTGGTGAGGGTGGGTGATGAACAGGTGGATCCTGGTGGGGGAGGGTGATGGACAGGTGGATCCTGGTGGGGGAGGGTGATGGACAGGTGGATCATGGTGGGGGAGGGATGATGGACAGCTGGATCCTGGTGAGGGGGGGTGATGGACAGGTGGATCCTGGTGAGGGGGGGGTGATGGACAGGTGGATCCTGGTGGGGGAGGGATGATGGACAGCTGGATCCTGGTGAGGGGGGTGATGGACAGGTGGATCCTGGTGGGGGAGGGATGATGGACAGCTGGATCCTGGTGAGGGGGGGTGATGGACAGGTGGATCCTGGTGGGGGAGGGATGATGGACAGGTGGATCATGGTGGGGGGTGTGATGGACAGGTAGATCCTGGTGAGGGGGGGTGATGGACAGGTGGATCCTGGTGAGGGGGGGTGATGGACAGGTGGATCCTGGTGGGGGAGGGATGATGGACAGGAGGATCCTGGTGGGGGAGGGTGATGGACAGGTGGATACTGGTGGGGGAGGGATGATGGACAGCTGGATCCTGGTAAGAGGGGAGTGATGGACAGGTGGATCCTTGTGAGGGGGGTGACGGACAGGTAGATCCTGGTGAGGGGGGGTGATGGACAGGTAGATGCTGGTGAGGGGTATGATGAATAGGTGGATCCTGGTGAAAGCGCGGTGATGGACAGCTGGATCATGTTGAGGGGGGTGTGACGGACCGGTGGATCATGGTGAGGGGGGTGACCGACAGGTGGATCCTGGTGAGGGGGGTTGATGGACAGGTGGATCCTGGTGAGGGGGGGTGATGGACAGGTGGATCCTGGTGAGGGGGGTGACGGACAGGTAGATCCTGGTGAGGGGGGTGATGGACAGGTAGATGCTGGTGAGGGGTATGACGAATAGGTGGATCCTGGTGAAAGCGGGGTGATGGACAGCTGGATCATGTTGAGGGGGGTGTGACGGACCGGTGGATCATGGTGAGGGGGGTTGATGGACAGGTGGATCCTGGTGAGGGGGGGGGTGATGGACAGGTCGATCCTGGTGAGAGGGGTGTGATTGACAGGTGGATCCTGATGATGGGGGGGGGTGTGATGGACAGGTGGATTCTGGTGAAGGGGGTGACAGACAGGTGGATCCTGGTGAGAGGGGTGTGATGAACAGGTGGATACTGGTGAGGGGGAGTTGAGGGACAGGTGGATCCTGGTGAGGGGGCTGATGAACAGGTGGATCCTTGTGAGGGGGGGGTGATGGACAGGTTGATCCTGGTGAGGGGGGAGTGATGGACAGGTGGATCCTGGTGGGGGAGGGATGATGGACAGCTGGATCCTGGTGAGGGAGGGTGATGGACAGGTGGATCCTGGTGAGGGAGGGTGATGGACAGGTGGATCCTGGTGGGGGGGGGTGTGATGGACAGGTGGATCCTGGTGGGGGAGGGTGATGGACAGGTGGATCCTGGTGGGGGATGGTGATGGACAGGTGGATCCTGGTGGGGGAGGGATGATGGACAGCTGGATCCTGGTGGGGGATGGTGATGGACAGGTGGATCCTGGTGGGGGAGGGATGATGGACAGCTGGATCCTGGTGAGGGAGGGTGATGGACAGGTGGATCCTGGTGGGGGGGGGGTGTGATGGACAGGTGGATCCTGGTGGGGGAGGGATGATGGACAGGTGGATCCTGGTGAGGGGGGTGTGATGGACAGGTGGATCCTGGTGGGGGAGGGATGATGGACAGCTGGATCCTGGTGGGGGGGTGTGATGGACAGGTGGATCCTGGTGGGGGGGGGTGTGATGGACAGGTGGATCCTGGTGGGGGAGGGATGATGGACAGCTGGATCCTGGTGGGGGATGGTGATGGACAGGTGGATCCTGGTGGGGGAGGGATGATGGACAGCTGGATCCTGGTGAGGGAGGGTGATGGACAGGTGGATCCTGGTGGGGGGGGTGTGATGGACAGGTGGATCCTGGTGAGGGGGGGTGATGGACAGGTGGATCCTGGTGGGGGAGGGATGATGGACAGCTGGATCCTGGTGAGGGAGGGTGATGGACAGGTGGATCCTGGTGAGGGAGGGTGATGGACAGGTGGATCCTGGTGGGGGGGGGTGTGATGGACAGGTGGATCCTGGTGGGGGAGGGTGATGGACAGGTGGATCCTGGTGAGGGGGGTTGATGGACAGGTGGATCCTTGTGGGGGAGGGATGATGGACAGCTGGATCCTGGTGAGGGAGTGTGATGGACAGGTGGATCCTGGGGAGGGGGGGTGATGGACAGGTGGATCCTGGTGAGGGGGACTGATGGACAGGTGGATCCTGGGGGGGGGTGTGATGGACAGGTTGATCCTGGTGGGGGGGGTGTGATGGACAGGTGGATCCTGGTGGGGGATGGTGATGGACAGGTGGATCCTGGTGGGGGAGGGATGATGGACAGGTGGATCATGGTGGGGGGGGTGATGGACAGGTGGAACCTGGTGAAGGGAGTTTGACGGACAGGTTGATCCTGGTGAGGGGTGTGATGGACAGGTGGATCCTGGTGAGGGTGGGTGATGAACAGGTGGATCCTGGTGGGGGAGGGTGATGGACAGGTGGATCCTGGTGTGGGAGGGTGATGGACAGGTGGATCAAGGTGGGGGAGGGATGATGGACAGCTGGTTCCTGGTGAGGGGGGTGATGGACAGGTGGATCCTGGTGAGGGGGGGTGATGGACAGGTGGATCCTGGTGGGGGAGGGATGATGGACAGCTGGATCCTGGTGAGGGAGGGTGATGGACAGGTGGATCCTGGTGGGGGGGGGTGTGATGGACAGGTGGATCCTTGTGGGGGAGGGATGATGGACAGGTGGATCCTGGTGAGGGGGGTGTGATGGACAGGTGGATCCTGGTGGGGGAGGGATGATGGACAGCTGGATCCTGGTGGGGGGTGTGATGGACAGGTGGATCCTGGTGGGGGGGGTGTGATGGACAGGTGGATCCTGGTGGGGGAGGGATGATGGACAGCTGGATCCTGGTGAGGGGGGGTGATGGACAGGTGGATCCTGGTGGGGGAGGGATGATGGACAGCTGGATCCTGGTGGGGGATGGTGATGGACAGGTGGATCCTGGTGGGGGAGGGATGATGGACAGCTGGATCCTGGTGAGGGAGGGTGATGGACAGGTGGATCCTGGTGGGGGGGGTGTGATGGACAGGTGGATCCTGGTGAGGGGGGGTGATGGACAGGTGGATCCTGGTGGGGGAGGGATGATGGACAGCTGGATCCTGGTGAGGGAGGGTGATGGACAGGTGGATCCTGGTGAGGGAGGGTGATGAACAGGTGGATCCTGGGGAGGGGGGGGTGATGGACAGGTGGATCCTGGTGAGGGGGGGTGATGGACAGGTGGATCCTGGTGGGGGATGGTGATGGACAGGTGGATCCTGGTGGGGGAGGGATGATGGACAGCTGGATCCTGGTGAGGGAGGGTGATGGACAGGTGGATCCTGGTGGGGGGGGGTGTGATGGACAGGTGGATCCTGGTGGGGGAGGGATGATGGACAGGTGGATCCTGGTGAGGGGGGTGTGATGGACAGGTGGATCCTGGTGGGGGAGGGATGATGGACAGCTGGATCCTGGTGGGGGGGGGTGTGATGGACAGGTGGATCCTGGTGGGGGAGGGATGATGGACAGCTGGATCCTGGTGGGGGATGGTGATGGACAGGTGGATCCTGGTGGGGGAGGGATGATGGACAGCTGGATCCTGGTGAGGGAGGGTGATGGACAGGTGGATCCTGGTGGGGGGGGTGTGATGGACAGGTGGATCCTGGTGAGGGGGTTGATGGACAGGTGGATCCTGGTGGGGGAGGGATGATGGACAGCTGGATCCTGGTGAGGGAGGGTGATGGACAGGTGGATCCTGGTGAGGAAGGGTGATGGACAGGTGGATCCTGGTGGGGGGGGGTGTGATGGACAGGTGGATCCTGGTGGGGGAGGGTGATGGACAGGTGGATCCTGGTGAGGGGGGTTGATGGACAGGTGGATCCTTGTGGGGGAGGGATGATGGACAGCTGGATCCTGGTGAGGGAGGGTGATGGACAGGTGGATCCTGGGGAGGGGGGGTGATGGACAGGTGGATCCTGGTGAGGGGGACTGATGGACAGGTGGATCCTGGGGGGGGGTGTGATGGACAGGTTGATCCTGGTGGGGGGGGGTGTGATGGACAGGTGGATCCTGGAGGGGGATGGTGATGGACAGGTGGATCCTGGTGGGGGAGGGATGATGGACAGGTGGATCATGGTGGGGGGGGTGATGGACAGGTGGAACCTGGTGAAGGGAGTTTGACGGACAGGTTGATCCTGGTGAGGGGTGTGATGGACAGGTGGATCCTGGTGAGGGTGGGTGATGAACAGGTGGATCCTGGTGGGGGAGGGTGATGGACAGGTGGATCCTGGTGTGGGAGGGTGATGGACAGGTGGATCAAGGTGGGGGAGGGATGATGGACAGCTGGATCCTGGTGAGGGGGGTGATGGACAGGTGGATCCTGGTGAGGGGGGGTGATGGACAGGTGGATCCTGGTGGGGGAGGGATGATGGACAGCTGGATCCTGGTGAGGGGGGTGATGGACAGGTGGATCCTGGTGGGGGAGGGATGATGGACAGCTGGATCCTGGTGAGGGGGGGTGATGGACAGGTGGATCCTGGTGGGGGAGGGATGATGGACAGGTGGATCATGGTGGGGGGTGTGATGGACAGGTAGATCCTGGTGAGGGGGGGTGATGGACAGGTGGATCCTGGTGAGGGGGGGTGATGGACAGGTGGATCCTGGTGGGGGAGGGATGATGGACAGGAGGATCCTGGTGGGGGAGGGTGATGGACAGGTGGATACTGGTGGGGGCGGGATGATGGACAGCTGGATCCTGGTAAGAGGGGAGTGATGGACAGGTGGATCCTTGTGAGGGGGTGACGGACAGGCGGATCCTGGTGAGGGGGGTGATGGACAGGTAGATGCTGGTGAGGGGTATGATGAATAGGTGGATCCTGCTGAAAGCGCGGTGATGGACAGCTGGATCATGTTGAGGGGGGTGTGACGGACCGGTGGATCATGGTGAGGGGGGTGACCGACAGGTGGATCCTGGTGAGGGGGGTTGATGGACAGGTGGATCCTGGTGAGGGGGGGTGATGGACAGGTGGATCCTGGTGAGGGGGGTGACGGACAGGTAGATCCTGGTGAGGGGGGTGATGGACAGGTAGATGCTGGTGAGGGGTATGATGAATAGGTGGATCCTGGTGAAAGCGCGGTGATGGACAGCTGGATCATGTTGAGGGGGGTGTGACGGACCGGTGGATCATGGTGAGGGGGGGGGGTGATGGACAGGTCGATCCTGGTGAGAGGGGTGTGATTGACAGGTGGATCCTGATGATGGGGGGGGTGTGATGGACAGGTGGATTCTGGTGAAGGGGGTGACAGACAGGTGGATCCTGGTGGGGGAGGGATGATGGACAGGTGGATCCTGGTGGGGGAGGGATGATGGACAGCTGGATCCTGGTGGGGGGGTGTGATGGACAGGTGGATCCTGGTGGGGGGGGTGTGATGGACAGGTGGATCCTGGTGGGGGAGGGATGATGGACAGCTGGATCCTGGTGGGGGATGGTGATGGACAGGTGGATCCTGGTGGGGGAGGGATGATGGACAGCTGGATCCTGGTGAGGGAGGGTGATGGACAGGTGGATCCTGGTGGGGGGGGTGTGATGGACAGGTGGATCCTGGTGAGGGGGGGTGATGGACAGGTGGATCCTGGTGGGGGAGGGATGATGGACAGCTGGATCCTGATGGGGGAGGGTGATGGACAGGTGGATCCTGGTGAGGGAGGGTGATGGACAGGTGGATCCTGGTGGGAGGGGTGTGATGGACAGGTGGATCCTGGTGGGGGAGGGTGATGGACAGGTGGATCCTGGTGAGGGGGGTTGATGGACAGGTGGATCCTTGTGGGGGAGCGATGATGGACAGCTGGATCCTGGTGAGGGAGGGTGATGGACAGGTGGATCCTGGGGAGGGGGGGTTGATGGACAGGTGGATCCTTGTGGGGGAGGGATGATGGACAGCTGGATCCTGGTGAGGGGTATGACGAATAGGTGGATCCTGGTGAGGGGGGGTGACGGACAGGTGGATCCTGGTGGGGGAAGGATGACGGACAGGTGGATCCTGGTGAGGGGGGATGATGGACAGCTGGATCCTGGTGGGGGAGGGTGATGGACAGGTGGATCCTGGTGAGGGAGGATGATGGACAGGTGGATCCTGGGGAGGGGGGGTGATGGACAGGTGGATCCTCGTGAGGGGGGGTGATGGACAGGTGGATCCTGGTGAGGGGGGGTGATGGACAGGTGGATCATGGTGGGGGAGGGATGATGGACAGGTGGATACTGGTGGGGGAGGGATGATGGACAGCTGGATCCTGGTGAGGGTGGGTGATGGACAGGTGGATCCTGGTGGGGGAGGGATGATGGACAGCTGGATCCTGGTGAGGGAGGATGATGGACAGGTGGATCCTGGGGAGGGGGGGTGATGGACAGGTGGATCCTGGTGAGGGGGGGTGATGGACAGGTGGATCATGGTGGGGGAGGGATGATGGACAGCTGGATCCTGGTGAGGGGGGTGATGGACAGGTGGATCCTGGTGGGGGAGGGATGATGGACAGGTGGATCATGGTGGGGGGGGTGATGGACAGGTGGAACCTGGTGAAGGGGGTTTGACGGACAGGTTGATCCTGGTGAGGGGTGTGATGGACAGCTGGATCCTGGTGAGGGGGGGTGATGAACAGGTGGATCCTGGTGGGGGAGGGTGATGGACAGGTGGATCCTGGTGGGGGATGGTGATGGACAGGTGGATCCTGGTGGGGGAGGGATGATGGACAGCTGGATCCTGGTGAGGGGGGTGATGGACAGGTGGATCCTGGTGGGGGAGGGATGATGGACAGCTGGATCCTGGTGAGGGGGGGTGATGGACAGGTTGATCCTGGTGAGGGGGGGTGATGGACAGGTGGATCCTGGTGGGGGAGGGATGATGGACAGGTGGATCCTGGTGGGGGAGGGTGATGGACAGGTGGATACTGGTGGGGGAGGGATCCTGGTAAGAGGGGAGTAATGGACAGGTGGATCCTTGTGAGGGGGGTGACGGACAGGCGGATCCTGGTGAGGGGGGTGATGGACAGGTAGATGCTGGTGAGGGGGGGTGATGGACAGGTGGATCCTGGTGGGGGAGGGATGATGGACAGCTGGATCCTGGTAAGAGGGGGAGTGATGGACAGGTGGATCCTTGTGAGGGGGGTGACGGACAGGCGGATCCTGGTGAGGGGGGTGATGGACAGGTAGATGCTGGTGAGGGGTATGATGTATAGGTGGATACTGGTGAAAGCGGGGTGATGGACAGCTGGATCATGTTGAGGCGGGTGTGACGGACCGGTGGATCATGGTGAGGGGGGTGACCGACAGGTGGATCCTGGTGAGGGGGGTTGATGGACAGGTGGATCCTGGTGAGGGGGGGGCGATGTACAGGTGGATCCTGGTGAGGGGGGTGACGGACAGGTAGATCCTGGTGAGGGGGGTGATGGACAGGTAGATGCTGGTGAGGGGTATGACGAATAGGTGGATCCTGGTGAAAGCAGGGTGATGGACAGCTGGATCATGTTGAGGGGGGTGTGACGGACCGGTGGATCATGGTGAGGGGGGTTGATGGACAGGTGGATCCTGGTGAGGGGGGGGGTGATGGACAGGTCGATCCTGGTGAGAGGGGTGTGATTGACAGGTGGATCCTGATGATGGGGGGGGGGGGTGTGATGTACAGGTGGATTCTGGTGAAGGGGGTGACAGACAGGTGGATCCTGGTGAGAGGGGTGTGATGAACAGGTGGATACTGGTGAGGGGGAGTTGAGGGACAGGTGGATCCTGGTGAGGGGGGTGATGAACAGGTGGATCCTTGTGAGGGGGGGGTGATGGACAGGTTGATCCTGGTGAGGGGGGAGTGATGGACAGGTGGATACTGGTGAAGGGGGCGACGGACAGGTGGATACTGGTGAGGGGGACTGATGGACAGGTGGATCCTGGTGAGGGGGTTGTGATGGACAGGTTGATCCTGGTGAGGAGGGTGTGATGGACAGGTGGATCCTGGTGAGGTGTGTGTTGGACAGGTGGATCCTGGTGGGGAGGGTGTGACGGACAGGTTGATCCTGGTGAGGGGTGTGTTGGACAGGTGGATCCTGGTGAGGGGGGGTGATGGACAGGTGGATCCTGGTGAGGGGGGGTGACAGACAGGTGGATCCTGGTGAGGGGGGTGTGATGGACAGGTGGATCCTGGTGAGGGGGGTGTGATGGACAGCTGGATCCTGGTGAGGGGGGGTGATGGACAGGTGGATCCTGGTGGGGGAGGGTGATGAACAGGTGGATCCTGGTGAGGGAGGGTGATGGACAGGTGGATCCTGGTGGGCGGGGGTGTGATGGACAGGTGGATCCTGGTGGGGGAGGGTGATGGACAGGTGGATCCTGGTGAGGGGGGTTGATGGACAGGCGGATCCTGGTGAGGGGGGTGATGGACAGGTAGATGCTGGTGAGGGGGGGTGATGGACAGGTGGATCCTGGTGGGGGAGGGATGATGGACAGCTGGATCCTGGTAAGAGGGGAGTGATGGACAGGTGGATCCTTGTGAGGGGGGTGACGGACAGGCGGATCCTGGTGAGGGGGGTGATGGACAGGTAGATGCTGGTGAGGGGTATGATGTATAGGTGGATACTGGTGAAAGCGGGGTGATGGACAGCTGGATCATGTTGAGGGGGGTGTGACGGACCGGTGGATCCTGGTGAGGGGGGTGTGATGGACAGGTGGATCCTGGTGGGGGAGGGATGATGGACAGGTGGATCCTGGTGAGGGGGGTGTGATGGACAGGTGGATCCTGGTGGGGGAGGGATGATGGACAGCTGGATCCTGGTGGGGGGGGTGTGATGGACAGGTGGATCCTGGTGGGGGATGGTGATGGACAGGTGGATCCTGGTGGGGGAGGGATGATGGACAGGTGGATCATGGTGGGGGGGGTGATGGACAGGTGGAACCTGGTGAAGGGAGTTTGACGGACAGGTTGATCCTGGTGAGGGGTGTGATGGACAGGTGGATCCTGGTGAGGGTGGGTGATGAACAGGTGGATCCTGGTGGGGGAGGGTGATGGACAGGTGGATCATGGTGGGGGAGGGATGATGGACAGCTGGATCCTGGTGAGGGGGGGTGATGGACAGGTGGATCCTGGTGAGGGGGGGTGATGGACAGGTGGATCCTGGTGGGGGAGGGATGATGGACAGCTGGATCCTGGTGAGGGGGGTGATGGACAGGTGGATCCTGGTGGGGGAGGGATGATGGACAGCTGGATCCTGGTGAGGGGGGGTGATGGACAGGTGGATCCTGGTGGGGGAGGGATGATGGACAGGTGGATCATGGTGGGGGGTGTGATGGACAGGTAGATCCTGGTGAGGGGGGGTGATGGACAGGTGGATCCTGGTGAGGGGGGGTGATGGACAGGTGGATCCTGGTGGGGGAGGGATGATGGACAGGAGGATCCTGGTGGGGGAGGGTGATGGACAGGTGGATACTGGTGGGGGAGGGTGATGGACAGCTGGATCCTGGTAAGAGGGGAGTGATGGACAGGTGGATCCTTGTGAGGGGGGTGACGGACAGGTAGATCCTGGTGAGGGGGGGTGATGGACAGGTAGATGCTGGTGAGGGGTATGATGAATAGGTGGATCCTGGTGAAAGCGCGGTGATGGACAGCTGGATCATGTTGAGGGGGGTGTGACGGACCGGTGGATCATGGTGAGGGGGGTGACCGACAGGTGGATCCTGGTGAGGGGGGTTGATGGACAGGTGGATCCTGGTGAGGGGGGGGGTGATGGACAGGTGGATCCTGGTGAGGGGGGTGACGGACAGGTAGATCCTGGTGAGGGGGGGTGATGGACAGGTAGATGCTGGTGAGGGGTATGACGAATAGGTGGATCCTGGTGAAAGCGGGGTGATGGACAGCTGGATCATGTTGAGGGGGGTGTGACGGACCGGTGGATCATGGTGAGGGGGGTTGATGGACAGGTGGATCCTGGTGAGGGGGGGGGTGATGGACAGGTCGATCCTGGTGAGAGGGGTGTGATTGACAGGTGGATCCTGATGATGGGGGGGGGTGTGATGGACAGGTGGATTCTGGTGAAGGGGGTGACAGACAGGTGGATCCTGGTGAGAGGGGTGTGATGAACAGGTGGATACTGGTGAGGGGGAGTTGAGGGACAGGTGGATCCTGGTGAGGGGGGTGATGAACAGGTGGATCCTTGTGAGGGGGGGGTGATGGACAGGTTGATCCTGGTGAGGGGGGAGTGATGGACAGGTGGATCCTGGTGGGGGAGGGATGATGGACAGCTGGATCCTGGTGAGGGAGGGTGATGGACAGGTGGATCCTGGTGAGGGAGGGTGATGGACAGGTGGATCCTGGTGGGGGGGGTGTGATGGACAGGTGGATCCTGGTGGGGGAGGGTGATGGACAGGTGGATCCTGGTGGGGGATGGTGATGGACAGGTGGATCCTGGTGGGGGAGGGATGATGGACAGCTGGATCCTGGTGAGGGAGGGTGATGAACAGGTGGATCCTGGGGAGGGGGGGGGTGATGGACAGGTGGATCCTGGTGAGGGGGGGGTGATGGACAGGTGGATCCTGGTGGGGGATGGTGATGGACAGGTGGATCCTGGTGGGGGAGGGATGATGGACAGTTCGATCCTGGTGAGGGAGGGTGATGGACAGGTGGATCCTGGTGGGGGGGGTGTGATGGACAGGTGGATCCTGGTGAGGGGGGTGTGATGGACAGGTGGATCCTGGTGGGGGAGGGATAATGGACAGGTGGATCCTGGTGAGGGGGGTGTGATGGACAGGTGGATCCTGGTGGGGGAGGGATGATGGACAGCTGGATCCTGGTGGGGGAGGGATGATGGACAGGTGGATCCTGGTGGGGGAGGGATGATGGACAGTTCGATCCTGGTGAGGGAGGGTGATGGACAGGTGGATCCTGGTGGGGGGGGTGTGATGGACAGGTGGATCCTGGTGAGGGGGGTGTGATGGACAGGTGGATCCTGGTGGGGGAGGGATAATGGACAGGTGGATCCTGGTGAGGGGGGTGTGATGGACAGGTGGATCCTGGTGGGGGAGGGATGATGGACAGCTGGATCCTGGTGGGGGGGTGTGATGGACAGGTGGATCCTGGTGGGGGGGGGTGTGATGGACAGGTGGATCCTGGTGGGGGAGGGATGATGGACAGCTGGATCCTGGTGGGGGATGGTGATGGACAGGTTGATCCTGGTGAGGGGGGAGTGATGGACAGGTGGATACTGGTGAAGGGGGCGACGGACAGGTGGATACTGGTGAGAGGGGTGTGATGAACAGGTGGATACTGGTGAGGGGGAGTTGAGGGACAGGTGGATCCTGGTGAGGGGGGTGATGAACAGGTGGATCCTTGTGAGGGGGGGGTGATGGACAGGTTGATCCTGGTGAGGGGGGAGTGATGGACAGGTGGATACTGGTGAAGGGGGCGACGGACAGGTGGATACTGGTGAGGGGGACTGATGGACAGGTGGATCCTGGTGAGGGGGTTGTGATGGACAGGTTGATCCTGGTGAGGAGGGTGTGATGGACAGGTGGATCCTGGTGAGGTGTGTGTTGGACAGGTGGATCCTGGTGGGGAGGGTGTGACGGACAGGTTGATCCAGGTGAGGGGTGTGTTGGACAGGTGGATCCTGGTGAGGGGGGGTGATGGACAGGTGGATCCTGGTGAGGGGGGGTGACAGACAGGTGGATCCTGGTGAGGGGGGTGTGATGGACAGGTGGATCTGGGTGAGGGGGGTGTGATGGACAGCTGGATCCTGGTGAGGGGGGGTGATGGACAGGTGGATCCTGGTGGGGGAGGGTGATGAACAGGTGGATCCTGGTGAGGGAGGGTGATGGACAGGTGGATCCTGGTGGGCGGGGGTGTGATGGACAGGTGGATCCTGGTGGGGGAGGGTGATGGACAGGTGGATCCTGGTGAGGGGGGTTGATGGACAGGTGGATCCTTGTGGGGGAGGGATGATGGACAGCTGGATCCTGGTGAGGGAGGGTGATGGACAGGTTGATCCTGGTGAGGGGGTGTGATGGACAGGTGGATCCTGGGGTGGGGGGGGTGATGGACAGGTGGATCCTGGTGAGGGGGGGTGACGGACAGGTGGATAATGGTAGGGGAAGGATGACGGACAGGTGGATCCTGGTGGGAGGGGTGTGATGGACAGGTGGATCCTGGTGAGGGGGGTGTGATGGACAGGTGGATCCTGGTGGGGGAGGGATGATGGACAGGTGGATCCTGGTGAGGGGGGTGTGATGGACAGGTGGATCCTGGTGGGGGAGGGATGATGGACAGCTGGATCCTGGTGGGGGGGTGTGATGGACAGGTGGATCCTGGTGGGGGATGGTGATGGACAGGTGGATCCTGGTGGGGGAGGGATGATGGACAGGTGGATCATGGTGGGGGGGGGTGATGGACAGGTGGAACCTGGTGAAGGGAGTTTGACGGACAGGTTGATCCTGGTGAGGGGTGTGATGGACAGGTGGATCCTGGTGAGGGTGGGTGATGAACAGGTGGATCCTGGTGGGGGTGGGTGATGGACAGGTGGATCCTGGTGGGGGAGGGTGATGGACAGGTGGATCATGGTGGGGGAGGGATGATGGACAGCTGGATCCTGGTGAGGGGGGGTGATGGACAGGTGGATCCTGGTGAGGGGGGGTGATGGACAGGTGGATCCTGGTGGGGGAGGGATGATGGACAGCTGGATCCTGGTGAGGGGGGTGATGGACAGGTGGATCCTGGTGGGGGAGGGATGATGGACAGCTGGATCCTGGTGAGGGGAGGGATGATGGACGGGTGGATCATGGTGGGGGGTGTGATGGACAGGTAGATCCTGGTGAGGGGGGGTGATGGACAGGTGGATCCTGGTGAGGGGGGGTGATGGACAGGTGGATACTGGTGGGGGAGGGTGATGGACAGCTGGATCCTGGTAAGAGGGGAGTGATGGACAGGTGGATCCTTGTGAGGGGGGTGACGGACAGGTAGATCCTGGTGAGGGGGGGTGATGGACAGGTAGATGCTGGTGAGGGGTATGATGAATAGGTGGATCCTGGTGAAAGCGCGGTGATGGACAGCTGGATCATGTTGAGGGGGGTGTGACGGACCGGTGGATCATGGTGAGGGGGGGTGACCGACAGGTTGATCCTGGTGAGGGGGGTTGATGGACAGGTGGATCCTGGTGAGGGGGGGGTGATGGACAGGTGGATCCTGGTGAGGGGGGTGACGGACAGGTAGATCCTGGTGAGGGGGGTGATGGACAGGTAGATGCTGGTGAGGGGTATGACGAATAGGTGGATCCTGGTGAAAGCGGGGTGATGGACAGCTGGATCATGTTGAGGGGGCTGTGACGGACCGGTGGATCATGGTGAGGGGGGTTGATGGACAGGTGGATCCTGGTGAGGGGGGGGGGTGATGGACAGGTCGATCCTGGTGAGAGGGGTGTGATTGACAGGTGGATCCTGATGATGGGGGGGGGGGTGTGATGGACAGGTGGATTCTGGTGAAGGGGGTGACAGACAGGTGGATCCTGGTGAGAGGGGTGTGATGAACAGGTGGATACTGGTGAGGGGGAGTTGAGGGACAGGTGGATCCTGGTGAGGGGGGTGATGAACAGGTGGATCTTTGTGAGGGGGGGGTGATGGACAGGTTGATCCTGGTGAGGGGGGAGTGATGGACAGGTGGATCCTGGTGGGGGAGGGATGATGGACAGCTGGATCCTGGTGAGGGAGGGTGATGGACAGGTGGATCCTGGTGAGGGAGGGTGATGGACAGGTGGATCCTGGTGGGGGGGGGGTGTGATGGACAGGTGGATCCTGGTGGGGGAGGGTGATGGACAGGTGGATCCTGGTGGGGGATGGTGATGGACAGGTGGATCCTGGTGGGGGAGGGATGATGGACAGCTGGATCCTGGTGAGGGAGGGTGATGAACAGGTGGATCCTGGGGAGGGGGGGGTGATGGACAGGTGGATCCTGGTGAGGGGGGGTGATGGACAGGTGGATCCTGGTGGGGGATGGTGATGGACAGGTGGATCCTGGTGGGGGAGGGATGATGGACAGCTGGATCCTGGTGAGGGAGGGTGATGGACAGGTGGATCCTGGTGGGGGGGGTGTGATGGACAGGTGGATCCTGGTGAGGGGGGTGTGATGGACAGGTGGATCCTGGTGGGGGGGGTGTGATGGACAGGTGGATCCTGGTGAGGGGGGTGTGATGGACAGGTGGATCCTGGTGGGGGAGGGATGATGGACAGGTGGATCCTGGTGAGGGGGGTGTGATGGACAGGTGGATCCTGGTGGGGGAGGGATGATGGACAGCTGGATCCTGGTGGGGGGGTGTGATGGACAGGTGGATCCTGGTGGGGGGGGGTGTGATGGACAGGTGGATCCTGGTGGGGGAGGGATGATGGACAGCTGGATCCTGGTGGGGGGGTGTGATGGACAGGTGGATCCTGGTGGGGGAGGGTGATGGACAGGTGGATCCTGGTGAGGGATGGTGATGGACAGGTGGATCCTGGTGGGGGAGGGATGATGGACAGCTGGATCCTGGTGAGGGAGGGTGATGGACAGGTGGATCCTGGTGGGGGGGGTGTGATGGACAGGTGGATCCTGGTGAGGGGGGGTGATGGACAGGTGGATCCTGGTGGGGGAGGGATGATGGACAGCTGGATCCTGGTGAGGGAGGGTGATGGACAGGTGGATCCTGGTGAGGGAGGGTGATGGACAGGTGGATCCTGGTGGGGGGGGTGTGATGGACAGGTGGATCCTGGTGGGGGAGGGTGATGGACAGGTGGATCCTGGTGAGGGGGGTTGATGGACAGGTGGATCCTTGTGGGGGAGGGATGATGGACAGCTGGATCCTGGTGAGGGAGGGTGACGGACAGGTGGATCCTGGGGAGGGGGGGTGATGGACAGGTGGATCCTGGTGAGGGGTATGACGAATAGGTGGATCCTGGTGAGGGAGGGTGATGGACAGGTGGATCCTGGTGGGGGAGGGTGATGGACAGGTGGATCCTGGTGAGGGAGGATGATGGACAGGTGGATCCTGGGGAGGGGGGGTGATGGACAGGTGGATCCTGGTGAGGGGGGGTGATGGACAGGTGGATCCTGGTGAGGGGGGGTGATGGACAGGTGGATCCTGGTGGGGGAGGGATGATGGACAGGTGGATCATGGTGAGGGAGGGATGATGGACAGCTGGATCCTGGTGAGGGGGGGTGATGGACAGGTGGATCCTGGTGAGGGGGGTGTGATGGACAGGTGGATCCTGGTGGGGGAGGGTGATGGACAGGAGGATCATGGTGAGGGGGGTTTGACAGACAGGTTGATCCTGGTGAGGGGGGTGATGGACAGGTGGATCCTGGTGAGGGGGGATGATGGACAGCTGGATCCTGGTGAGGGGGGATGATGGACAGCTGGATCCTGGTGGGGGGGGTGTGATGGACAGGTGGATCCTGGTGGGGGATGGTGATGGACAGGTGGATCCTGGTGGGGGAGGGATGATGGACAGGTGGATCATGGTGGGGGGGGTGATGGACAGGTGGAACCTGGTGAAGGGAGTTTGACGGACAGGTTGATCCTGGTGAGGGGTGTGATGGACAGGTGGATCCTGGTGAGGGGGGGTGATGGACAGGTGGATCCTGGTGGGGGATGGTGATGGACAGGTGGATCCTGGTGGGGGAGGGATGATGGACAGCTGGATCCTGGTGAGGGAGGGTGATGGACAGGTGGATCCTGGTGGGGGGGGTGTGATGGACAGGTGGATCCTGGTGAGGGGGGTGTGATGGACAGGTGGATCCTGGTGGGGGAGGGATGATGGACAGGTGGATCCTGGTGAGGGGGGTGTGATGGACAGGTGGATCCTGGTGGGGGAGGGATGATGGACAGCTGGATCCTGGTGGGGGGGTGTGATGGACAGGTGGATCCTGGTGGGGGGGGGTGTGATGGACAGGTGGATCCTGGTGGGGGAGGGATGATGGACAGGTGGATCCTGGTGGGGGAGGGATGATGGACAGCTGGATCCTGGTGGGGGATGGTGATGGACAGGTGGATCCTGGTGGGGGAGGGATGATGGACAGCTGGATCCTGGTGAGGGAGGGTGATGGACAGGTGGATCCTGGTGAGGGGGGGTGATGGACAGGTGGATCCTGGTGGGGGGGGTGTGATGGACAGGTGGATCCTGGTGAGGGGGGGTGATGGACAGGTGGATCCTGGTGGGGGAGGGATGATGGACAGCTGGATCCTGGTGAGGGAGGGTGATGGACAGGTGGATCCTGGTGAGGGAGGGTGATGGACAGGTGGATCCTGGTGGGGGGGGTGTGATGGACAGGTGGATCCTGGTGGGGGAGGGTGATGGACAGGTGGATCCTGGTGAGGGGGGTTGATGGACAGGTGGATCCTTGTGGGGGAGGGATGATGGACAGCTGGATCCTGGTGAGGGAGGGTGATGGACAGGTGGATCCTGGGGAGGGGGGCTGATGGACAGGTGGATCCTGGGGAGGGGGGCTGATGGACAGGTTGATCCTGGTGAGGGGGGAGTGATGGACAGGTGGATCCTGGTGAGGGGGGTGATGGACAGGTGGATCCTGGTGAGGGAGGGTGATGGACAGGTGGATCCTGGTGGGGGAGGGTGATGGACAGGTGGATCCTGGTGAGGGAGGATGATGGACAGGTGGATCCTGGGGAGGGGGGGTGATGGACAGGTGGATCCTGGTGAGGGGGGGGTGATGGACAGGTGGATCCTGGTGAGGGGGGGTGATGGACAGGTGGATCCTGGTGGGGGAGGGATGATGGACAGGTGGATCAGGGTGAGGGAGGGATGATGGACAGCTGGATCCTGGTGAGGGGGGTGTGATGGACAGGTGGATCCTGGTGGGGGAGGGATGATGGACAGGTGGATCCTGGTGAGGGGGGGTGATGGACAGGTGGATCCTGGTGAGGGGGGGTGATGGACAGGTGGATCCTGGTGGGGGAGGGATGATGGACAGGTGGATCAGGGTGAGGGAGGGATGATGGACAGGTGGATCCTGGTGAGGGGGGTGTGATGGACAGGTGGATCCTGGTGGGGGAGGGATGATGGACAGCTGGATCCTGGTGGGGGGGGTGTGATGGACAGGTGGATCCTGGTGAGGGGGGGGTGATGGACAGGTGGATCCTGGTGGGGGAGGGTGATGGACAGCTGGATCCTGGTGGGGGGGGGTGTGATGGACAGCTGGATCCTGGTGAGGGGGGGTGATGGACAGGTGGATCCTGGTGGGGGAGGGTGATGGACAGCTGGATCCTGGTGAGGGGGGTGTGATGGACAGGTGGATCCTGGTGGGGGAGGGATGATGGACAGCTGGATCCTGGTGGGGGGGGTGTGATGGACAGCTGGATCCTGGTGAGGGGGGGTGATGGACAGGTGGATCCTGGTGGGGGAGGGTGATGGACAGGTGGATCCTGGTGGGGGATGGTGATGGACAGGTGGATCCTGGTGGGGGAGGGATGATGGACAGGTGGATCATGGTGGGGGGGGTGATGGACAGGTGGAACCTGGTGAAGGGAGTTTGACGGACAGGTTGATCCTGGTGAGGGGTGTGATGGACAGGTGGATCCTGGTGAGGGTGGGTGATGAACAGATGGATCCTGGTGGGGGAGGGTGATGGACAGGTGGATCCTGGTGGGGGAGGGTGATGGACAGGTGGATCATGGTGGGGGAGGGATGATGGACAGCTGGATCCTGGTGAGGGGGGGTGATGGACAGGTGGATCCTGGTGAGGGGGGGTGATGGACAGGTGGATCCTGGTGGGGGAGGGATGATGGACAGCTGGATCCTGGTGAGGGGGGTGATGGACAGGTGGATCCTGGTGGGGGAGGGATGACGGACAGCTGGATCCTGGTGAGGGGGGGTGATGGACAGGTGGATCCTGGTGGGGGAGGGATGATGGACAGGTGGATCATGGTGGGGGGTGTGATGGACAGGTAGATCCTGGTGAGGGGGGGTGATGGACAGGTGGATCCTGGTGGGGGAGGGATGATGGACAGCTGGATCCTGGTGAGGGAGGGTGATGGACAGGTGGATCCTGGTGAGGGAGGGTGATGGACAGGTGGATCCTGGTGGGGGGGGTGTGATGGACAGGTGGATCCTGGTGGGGGAGGGTGACCGACAGGTGGATACTGGTGGGGGAGGGATGATGGACAGCTGGATCCTGGTAAGAGGGGAGTGATGGACAGGTGGATCCTTGTGAGGGGGGTGACGGACAGGCGGATCCTGGTGAGGGGGGTGATGGACAGGTAGATGCTGGTGAGGGGTATGACGAATAGGTGGATCCTGGTGAAAGCGGGGTGATGGACAGCTGGATCATGTTGAGGGGGGTGTGACGGACCGGTGGATCATGGTGAGGGGGGTTGATGGACAGGTGGATCCTGGTGAGGGGGGGGGGGGTGATGGACAGGTCGATCCTGGTGAGAGGGGTGTGATTGACAGGTGGATCCTGATGATGGGGGGGGGTGTGATGGACAGGTGGATCCTGGTGAAGGGGGTGACAGACAGGTGGATCCTGGTGAGGGGGGTGTGATGGACAGGTGGATCCTGGTGGGGGGGGGATGATGGACAGGTGGATCCTGGTGGGGGGGGTGTGATGGACAGGTGGATCCTGGTGGGGGAGGGATGATGGACAGGTGGATCCCGGTGAGGGGGGGTGATGGACAGCTGGATCCTGGTGAGGGGGGGTGATGGACAGGTTGATCCTGGTGGGGGGGGGTGTGATGGACAGGTGGATCCTGGTGGGGAGGGTGATGGACAGGTGGATCCTGGTGGGGGAGGGATGATGGACAGCTGGATCCTGGTGAGGGAGGGTGATGGACAGGTGGATCCTGGTGAGGGGGGTGTGATGGACAGGTGGATCCTGGTGGGGGAGGGATGATGGACAGCTGGATCCTGGTGGGGTGGGTGTGATGGACAGGTGGATCCTGGTGGGGGGGGCGGGTGTGATGGACAGGTTGATCCTGGTGAGGGGGGGTGATGGACAGGTGGATCCTGGTGAGGGGGGGTGATGGACAGGTGGATCCTGGTGGGGGAGGGATGATGGACAGCTGGATCCTGGTGAGGGAGGGTGATGGACAGGTGGATCCTGGTGAGGGAGGGTGATGGACAGGTGGATCCTGGTGAGGGAGGGTGATGGACAGGTGGATCCTGGTGGGGGAGGGTGATGGACAGGTGGATCCTGGTGAGGGGGGTTGATGGACAGGTGGATCCTTGTGGGGGAGGGATGATGGACAGCTGGATCCTGGTGAGGGGGGGTGATGGACAGGTGGATCCTGGTGAGGGGGGGTGATGGACAGGTGGATCCTGGGGAGGGGGGGTGATGGACAGGTGGATCCTGGTGAGGGGTATGACGAATAGGTGGATCCTGGTGAGGGGGGGTGACGGACAGGTGGATCCTGGTGGGGGAAGGATGACGGACAGGTGGATCCTGGTGGGGGAGGGTGATGGACAGGTGGATCCTGGTGGGGGAGGGTGATGGACAGGTGGATCCTGGTGAGGGAGGATGATGGACAGGTGGATCCTGGTGAGGGGGGGTGATGGACAGGTGGATCCTGGTGGGGGAGGGATGATGGACAGGTGGATCATGGTGAGGGAGAGATGATGGACAGCTGGATCCTGGTGAGGGGGGGTGATGGACAGGTGGATCCTGGTGGGGGAGGGATGATGGACAGGTGGATCCTGGTGAGGGGGGGTGATGGACAGGTGGATCCTGGTGGGGGAGGGATGATGGACAGCTGGATCCTGGTGGGGGAGGGATGATGGACAGGTGGATCCTGGTGGGGGAGGGATGATGGACAGCTGGATCCTGGTGAGGGAGGATGATGGACAGGTGGATCCTGGGGAGGGGGGGTGATGGACAGGTGGATCCTGGTGAGGGGGGGTGATGGACAGGTGGATCCTGGTGAGGGGGGGTGATGGACAGGTGGATCATGGTGGGGGAGGGATGATGGACAGGTGGATCCTGGTGGGGGGGTGTGATGGACAGGTGGATCCTGGTGGGGGGGGTGTGATGGACAGGTGGATCCTGGTGGGGGGGGTGTGATGGACAGATGGATCCTGGTGAGGGGGGTGTGATGGACAGATGGATCCTGGTGAGGGGGGTGTGATGGACAGGTGGATCCTGGTGGGGGAGGGATGATGGACAGGTGGATCCTGGTGGGGGGGTGTGATGGACAGGTGGATCCTGGTGGGGGGGGTGTGATGGACAGGTGGATCCTGGTGGGGGAGGGATGATGGACAGGTGGATCCTGGTGAGGGGGGTTGATGGACAGCTGGATCCTGGTGAGGGGGGGTGATGGACAGGTTGATCCTGGTGGGGGGGGGGGTGTGACGGACAGGCGGATCCTGGTGAGGGGGGTGACGGACAGGTAGATCCTGGTGAGGGGGGTGATGGACAGGTAGATGCTGGTGAGGGGTATGACGAATAGGTGGATCCTGGTGAAAGCAGGATGATGGACAGCTGGATCATGTTGAGGGGGGTGTGACGGACCGGTGGATCATGGTGAGGGGGGTTGATGGACAGGTGGATCCTGGTGGGGGGGGGGTGACCGACAGCTGGATCATGGTGAGGGGGGTGACGGACCGGTGGATCATGGTGAGGGGGGTTGATGGACAGGTGGATCCTGGTGAGGGGGGGGTGATGGACAGGTCGATCCTGGTGAGAGGGGTGTGATTGACAGGTGGATCCTGATGATGGGGGGGGGTGTGATGTACAGGTGGATTCTGGTGAAGGGGGTGACAGACAGGTGGATCCTGGTGAGAGGGGTGTGATGAACAGGTGGATCCTGGTGAGGGGGTTGTGATGGACAGGTTGATCCTGGTGAGGAGGGTGTGATGGACAGGTGGATCCTGGTGAGGTGTGTGTTGGACAGGTGGATCCTGGTGGGGAGGGTGTGACGGACAGGTTGATCCTGGAGAGGGGTGTGTTGGACAGGTGGATCCTGGTGAGGGGGGGTGATGGACAGGTGGATCCTGGTGAGGGGGGGTGACAGACAGGTGGATCCTGGTGAGGGGGGTGTGATGGACAGGTGGATCCTGGTGAGGGGGGTGTGATGGACAGCTGGATCCTGGTGAGGGGGGGTGATGGACAGGTGGATCCTGGTGGGGGAGGGATGATGGACAGCTGGATCCTGGTGAGGGAGGGTGATGGACAGGTGGATCCTGGTGGGGGGGGTGTGATGGACAGGTGGATCCTGGTGAGGGGGGGTGATGGACAGGTGGATCCTGGTGGGGGAGGGATGATGGACAGCTGGATCCTGGTGAGGGAGGGTGATGGACAGGTGGATCCTGGTGGGGGGGGTGTGATGGACAGGTGGATCCTGGTGAGGGGGGTTGATGGACAGGTGGATCCTTGTGGGGGAGGGATGATGGACAGCTGGATCCTGGTGTGGGAGGGTGATGGACAGGTGGATCCTGGGGAGGGGGGGTGATGGACAGGTGGATCCTGGTGAGGGGTATGACGAATAGGTGGATCCTGGTGAGGGGGGGTGACGGACAGGTGGATCCTGGTGGGGGAAGGATGACGGACAGGTGGATCCTGGTGGGGGAGGGTGATGGACAGGTGGATCCTGGTGGGGGAGGGTGATGGACAGGTGTATCCTGGTGAGGGAGGATGATGGACAGGTGGATCCTGGTGAGGGGGGGTGATGGACAGGTGGATCCTGGTGGGGGAGGGATGATGGACAGGTGGATCATGGTGAGGGAGGGATGATGGACAGCTGGATCCTGGTGAGGGGGGGTGATGGACAGGTGGATCCTGGTGGGGGAGGGATGATGGACAGGTGGATCATGGTGAGGGAGGGATGATGGACAGCTGGATCCTGGTGGGGGAGGGATGATGGACAGGTGGATCCTGGTGGGGGAGGGATGATGGACAGCTGGATCCTGGTGAGGGAGGATGATGGACAGGTGGATCCTGGGGAGGGGGGTGATGGACAGGTGGATCCTGGTGAGGGGGGGTGATGGACAGGTGGATCCTGGTGAGGGGGGGTGATGGACAGGTGGATCATGGTGGGGGAGGGATGATGGACAGCTGGATCCTGGTGAGGGGGGTGATGGACAGGTGGATCCTGGTGGGGGAGGGATGATGGACAGGTGGATCATGGTGGGGGGGGTGATGGACAGGTGGAACCTGGTGAAGGGGGTTTGACGGACAGGTTGATCCTGGTGAGGGGTGTGATGGACAGCTGGATCCTGGTGAGGGGGGGTGATGAACAGGTGGATCCTGGTGGGGGAGGGTGATGGACAGGTGGATCCTGGTGGGGGAGGGTGATGGACAGGTGGATCCTGGTGGGGGATGGTGATGGACAGGTGGATCCTGGTGGGGGAGGGATGATGGACAGCTGGATCCTGGTGAGGGGGGGGGGTGATGGACAGGTGGATCCTGGTGAGGGGGGGGTGATGGACAGGTGGATCCTGGTGTGGGAGGGATGATGGACAAGTGGATCCTGGTGGGGGAGGGATGATGGACAGCTGGATCCTGGTGAGGGGGGGTGATGGACAGGTGGATCCTGGTGGGGGAGGGTGATGGACAGGTGGAACCTGGTGGGGGAGGGATGATGGACAGCTGGATCCTGGTGAGGGGGGATGATGGACAGGTGGATCCTGGTGGGGGAGGGATGATGGACAGGTGGATCATGGTGGGGGGTGTGATGGACAGGTAGATCCTGGTGAGGGGGGGTGATGGACAGGTGGATCCTGGTGAGGGGGGTGATGGACAGGTGGTCCTGGTGGGGGAGGGATGATGGACAGGTGGATCCTGGTGGGGGAGGGTGATGGACAGGTGGATACTGGTGGGGGAGGGTGATGGACAGGTGGATCCTGGTAAGAGGGGAGTGATGGACAGGTGGATCCTTGTGAGGGGGGTGACGGACAGGCGGATCCTGGTGAGGGGGGTGATGGACAGGTAGATGCTGGTGAGGGGGGGTGATGGACAGGTGGATCCTGGTGGGGGAGGGATGATGGACAGCTGGATCCTGGTAAGAGGGGAGTGATGGACAGGTGGATCCTTGTGAGGGGGGGTGACGGACAGGCGGATCCTGGTGAGGGGGGTGATGGACAGGTAGATGCTGGTGAGGGGGGGTGATGGACAGGTGGATCCTGGTGGGGGAGGGATGATGGACAGCTGGATCCTGGTAAGAGGGGAGTGATGGACAGGTGGATCCTTGTGAGGGGGGTGACGGACAGGCGGATCCTGGTGAGGGGGGTGATGGACAGGTAGATGCTGGTGAGGGGGGGTGATGGACAGGTGGATCCTCGTGGGGGAGGGATGATGGACAGCTGGATCCTGGTAAGAGGGGAGTGATGGACAGGTGGATCCTTGTGAGGGGGGTGACGGACAGGCGGATCCTGGTGAGGGGGGTGATGGACAGGTAGATGCTGGTGAGGGGTATGATGAATAGGTGGATCCTGGTGAAAGCGGGGTGATGGACAGCTGGATCATGTTGAGGGGGGTGTGACGGACCGGTGGATCATGGTGAGGGGGGTGACCGACAGGTGGATCCTGGTGAGGGGGGTTGATGGACAGGTGGATCCTGGTGAGGGGGGGGTGATGGACAGGTGGATCCTGGTGAGGGGGGTGACGGACAGGTAGATCCTGGTGAGGGGGGTGATGGACAGGTAGATGCTGGTGAGGGGTATGACGAATAGGTGGATCCTGGTGAAAGCAGGATGATGGACAGCTGGATCATGTTGAGGGGGGGTGTGACGGACCGGTGGATCATGGTGAGGGGGGTTGATGGACAGGTGGATCCTGGTGAGGGGGGGGTGATGGACAGGTCGATCCTGGTGAGAGGGGTGTGATTGACAGGTGGATCCTGATGATGGGGGGGGGGTGTGATGTACAGGTGGATTCTGGTGAAGGGGGTGACAGACAGGTGGATCCTGGTGAGAGGGGTGTGATGAACAGGTGGATACTGGTGAGGGGGAGTTGAGGGACAGGTGGATCCTGGTGAGGGGGGGTGATGAACAGGTGGATCCTTGTGAGGGGGGGGTGATGGACAGGTTGATCCTGGTGAGGGAGGAGTGATGGACAGGTGGATACTGGTAAAGGGGGCGACGGACAGGTGGATACTGGTGAGGGGGACTGATGGACAGGTGGATCCTGGTGAGGGGGTTGTGATGGACAGGTTGATCCTGGTGAGGAGGGTGTGATGGACAGGTGGATCCTGGTGAGGTGTGTGTTGGACAGGTGGATCCTGGTGGGGAGGGTGTGACGGACAGGTTGATCCTGGAGAGGGGTGTGTTGGACAGGTGGATCCTGGTGAGGGGGGGTGATGGACAGGTGGATCCTGGTGAGGGGGGGTGACAGACAGGTGGATCCTGGTGAGGGGGGTGTGATGGACAGGTGGATCCTGGTGAGGGGGGTGTGATGGACAGCTGGATCCTGGTGGGGGGGGTGATGGACAGGTGGATCCTGGTGGGGGAGGGTGATGAACAGGTGGATCCTGGTGAGGGGGGGTGATGAACAGGTTGATCCTGGTGAGGGGGGTGTGATGGACAGGTGGATCCTGGTGGGGGAGGGATGATGGACAGGTGGATCCTGGTGAGGGGGGTGTGATGAACAGGTTGATCCTGGTGAGGGGGGGTGTGATGAACAGGTGGATCCTGGTGAGGGGGGTGATGGACAGGTGGATCCTGGTGAGGGGGGATGATGAACAGGTGGATCCTGGTGAGGGGGGTGTGATGGACAGGTGGATCCTGGTGGGGGAGGGATGATGGACAGGTTGATCCTGGTGAGGGGGTGTGATGGACAGGTGGATCCTGCTGAGGGGGGTGATGGACAAGTGGATCCTGGTGGGGGAGGGATGATGGACAGGTGGATCCTGGTAAGGGGGTGTGATGGACAGGTGGATCCTGGTGAGGGAGGGTGAAGGACAGGTGGATCCTGGTGAGCGGGGTGTGTTGGACAGGTGATCCTGCTGAGGGGGGTGATGGACAGGTGGATCCTGGTGAGCGGGGTGTGATGGACAGGTGGATCCTGGTGAGGGGGGTGATGAACAGGTTGATCCTGGAGAGGGGGGGTGAAGGAGAGCTGGATCCTGGTGAGAGGGTGTGATGGAGAGGTGGATCCTGCTGAGGGGGCGTTATGAACAGGTTGATACTGGTGGGGTTGTGATGGACAGGTGGATCCTGGTGAGGGGGGGTGATGAACAGGTTGATCCTGGTGAGGGGGGTGTGATGGACAGTTGGATCCTGGTGAGGGGTGTGTTGGACAGGTGGATCCTGGTGAGGGGGGTGATGGACAGGAGGATCCTGGTGGGGAGGGTGATGGACAGTTTCGATCCTGGTGTGGGGGGGTGACGGACAGGTGTATCCTGGTCAGGGGGTTGTGATGGACAGGTGGATCCTGGTGAGGGGGTTGATGGACAGGTGGATCCTGGTGAAAGGGGGGTCATGGACAGGTGGATCCTGGTAAGGGGGTGTGATGAACAGGTGGATCCTGGTGAGGGGGGTTTAATGGACAGGTGGATCCTGGTGAGGGGGGGGGTGATGGACATGTCGATCCTGGTGACGGGGATGATGGACAGGTGGATCCTGTTGAGGGGGTTGATGGACAGGTAGATCCTGGTGAGGGGGTGTCATGGACAGGTGGATCCCCGTGAGGGGGTTGATGGACAGGTGGATCCCGGTGAAGGGGTGGGTGATGGACAGGTTGATCCTGGTGAAGGGGGTGACGGACAGGTGGATCCTGGTGATGGCGGCTGATGGACAGGTAGATCCTGGTGAGGGGGGGGTGATGGACAGGTTGATCCTGGTGAGGGGGGTGATGGACAGGTGGATCCTGGTGAGGGGGGTGATGAACAGGTGGAACCTTGTGAGTGGGGTGACGGACAGGCGGATCCTGGTGAGGGAAGGTGATGGACAGGTAGATGCTGGTGAGGGGTATGACGAATAGGTGGATCCTGGTGGGGGAGGGATGATGGACAGGTGGATCCTGGTGGGGGATGTTGATGGACAGGTGGATACTGGTGGGGGAGGGTGATGGACAGGTGGATCCTGGTAAGAGGGGAGTGATGGACAGGTGGATCCTTGTGAGGGGGGTGACGGACAGGCGGATCCTGGTGAGGGGGGTGATGGACAGGTAGATGCTGGTGAGGGGGGGTGATGACAGGTGGATCCTGGTGGGGGAGGGATGATGGACAGCTGGATCCTGGTAAGAGGGGAGTGATGGACAGGTGGATCCTTGTGAGGGGGGTGACGGACAGGCGGATCCTGGTGAGGGGGGTGATGGACAGGTAGATGCTGGTGAGGGGGGGTGATGGACAGGTGGATCCTGGTGGGGGAGGGATGATGGACAGCTGGATCCTGGTAAGAGGGGAGTGATGGACAGGTGGATCCTTGTGAGGGGGGTGACGGACAGGCGGATCCTGGTGAGGGGGGTGATGGACAGGTAGATGCTGGTGAGGGGGGGTGATGGACAGGTGGATCCTGGTGGGGGAGGGATGATGGACAGCTGGATCCTGGTAAGAGGGGAGTGATGGACAGGTGGATCCTTGTGAGGGGGGTGACGGACAGGCGGATCCTGGTGAGGGGGGTGATGGACAGGTAGATGCTGGGGGTATGATGAATAGGTGGATCCTGGTGAAAGCGGGGTGATGGACAGCTGGATCATGTTGAGGGGGGTGTGACGGACCGGTGGATCATGGTGAGGGGGGTGACCGACAGGTGGATCCTGGTGAGGGGGGTTGATGGACAGGTGGATCCTGGTGAGGGGGGGGTGATGGACAGGTGGATCCTGGTGAGGGGGGTGACGGACAGGTAGATCCTGGTGAGGGGGGTGATGGACAGGTAGATGCTGGTGAGGGGTATGACGAATAGGTGGATCCTGGTGAAAGCAGGATGATGGACAGCTGGATCATGTTGAGGGGGGTGTGACGGACCGGTGGATCATGGTGAGGGGGGTTGATGGACAGGTGGATCCTGGTGAGGGGGGGTGATGGACAGGTCGATCCTGGTGAGAGGGGTGTGATTGACAGGTGGATCCTGATGATGGGGGGGGGGTGTGATGTACAGGTGGATTCTGGTGAAGGGGGTGACAGACAGGTGGATCCTGGTGAGAGGGGTGTGATGAACAGGTGGATACTGGTGAGGGGGAGTTGAGGGACAGGTGGATCCTGGTGAGGGGGGTGATGAACAGGTGGATCCTTGTGAGGGGGGGGGTGATGGACAGGTTGATCCTGGTGAGGGGGGAGTGATGGACAGGTGGATACTGGTGAAGGGGGCGACGGACAGGTGGATACTGGTGAGGGGGACTGATGGACAGGTGGATCCTGGTGAGGGGGTTGTGATGGACAGGTTGATCCTGGTGAGGAGGGTGTGATGGACAGGTGGATCCTGGTGAGGTGTGTGTTGGACAGGTGGATCCTGGTGGGGAGGGTGTGACGGACAGGTTGATCCTGGAGAGGGGTGTGTTGGACAGGTGGATCCTGGTGAGGGGGGGTGATGGACAGGTGGATCCTGGTGAGGGGGGGTGACAGACAGGTGGATCCTGGTGAGGGGGGTGTGATGGACAGGTGGATCCTGGTGAGGGGGGTGTGATGGACAGCTGGATCCTGGTGAGGGGGGGTGATGGACAGGTGGATCCTGGTGGGGGAGGGTGATGAACAGGTGGATCCTGGTGAGGGGGGTGATGAACAGGTTGATCCTGGTGAGGGGGGTGTGATGGACAGGTGGATCCTGGTGGGGGGAGGATGATGGACAGGTGGATCCTGGTGAGGGGGGTGTGATGAACAGGTTGATCCTGGTGAGGGGGGTGTGATGAACAGGTGGATCCTGGTGAGGGGGGTGATGGACAGGTGGATCCTGGTGAGGGGGGGATGATGAACAGGTGGATACTGGTGAGGGGGGTGTGATGGACAGGTGGATCCTGGTGGGGGAGGGATGATGGACAGGTTGATCCTGGTGAGGGGGTGTGATGGACAGGTGGATCCTGCTGAGGGGGGTGATGGACAAGTGGATCCTGGTGGGGGAGGGATGATGGACAGGTGGATCCTGGTAAGGGGGTGTGATGGACAGGTGGATCCTGGTGAGGGAGGGTGATGGACAGGTGGATCCTGGTGAGCGGGGTGTGTTGGACAGGTGGATCCTGCTGAGGGGGTGATGGACGGGTGGATCCTGGTGAGCGGGGGTGTGATGGACAGGTGGATCCTGGTGAGGGGGGTGATGAACAGGTTGATCCTGGAGAGGGGGGGTGAAGGAGAGCTGGATCCTGGTGAGAGGGTGTGATGGAGAGGTGGATCCTGCTGAGGGGGCGTTATGAACAGGTTGATACTGGTGGGGGTTGTGATGGACAGGTGGATCCTGGTGAGGGGGGTGATGAACAGGTTGATCCTGGTGAGGGGGGTGTGATGGACAGTTGGATCCTGGTGAGGGGTGTGTTGGACAGGTGGATCCTGGTGAGGGGGGTGATGGACAGGAGGATCCTGGTGGGGAGGGTGATGGACAGTTCGATCCTGGTGAGGGGGGGTGACGGACAGGTGTATCCTTGTGAGGGGGTTGTGATGGACAGGTTGATCCTGGTCAGGGGGTTGTGATGGACAGGTGGATCCTGGTGAGGGGGTTTGATGGACAGGTGGATCCTGGTGAAAGGGGGGTCATGGACAGGTGGATCCTGGTAAGGGGGTGTGATGAACAGGTGGATCCTGGTGAGGGGGGTTTAATGGACAGGTGGATCCTGGTGAGGGGGGGGGGTGATGGACATGTCGATCCTGGTGAGGGGGATGATGGACACGTGGATCCTGTTGAGGGGGTTGATGGACAGGTAGATCCTGGTGAGGGGGTGTCATGGACAGGTGGATCCCCGTGAGGGGGTTGATGGACAGGGTGGATCCCGGTGAAGGGGTGGGTGATGGACAGGTTGATCCTGGTGAAGGGGGTGACGGACAGGTAGATCCTGGTGAGGGGGGTGATGGACAGGTAGATGCTGGTGAGGGGTATGACGAATAGGTGGATCCTGGTGAAAGCGGGGTGATGGACAGCTGGATCATGTTGAGGGGGGTGTGACGGACCGGTGGATCATGGTGAGGGGGGTTGATGGACAGGTGGATCCTGGTGAGGGGGGGGGTGATGGACAGGTCGATCCTGGTGAGAGGGGTGTGATTGACAGGTGGATCCTGTTGATGGGGGGGGGTGTGATGGACAGGTGGATTCTGGTGAAGGGGGGTGACAGACAGGTGGATCCTGGTGAGAGGGGTGTGATGAACAGGTGGATACTGGTGAGGGGGAGTTGAGGGACAGGTGGATCCTGGTGAGGGGGGTGATGAACAGGTGGATCCTTGTGAGGGGGGGGTGATGGACAGGTTGATCCTGGTGAGGGGGGAGTGATGGACAGGTGGATCCTGGTGGGGGAGGGATGATGGACAGCTGGATCCTGGTGAGGGAGGGTGATGGACAGGTGGATCCTGGTGAGGGAGGGTGATGGACAGGTGGATCCTGGTGGGGGGGGGTGTGATGGACAGGTGGATCCTGGTGGGGGAGGGTGATGGACAGGTGGATCCTGGTGGGGGATGGTGATGGACAGGTGGATCCTGGTGGGGGAGGGATGATGGACAGCTGGATCCTGGTGAGGGAGGGTGATGAACAGGTGGATCCTGGGGAGGGGGGGGTGATGGACAGGTGGATCCTGGTGAGGGGGGGTGATGGACAGGTGGATCCTGGTGGGGGATGGTGATGGACAGGTGGATCCTGGTGGGGGAGGGATGATGGACAGCTGGATCCTGGTGAGGGAGGGTGATGGACAGGTGGATCCTGGTGGGGGAGGGTGATGGACAGGTGGATCCTGGTGGGGGAGGGATGATGGACAGGTGGATCCTGGTGAGGGGGGTGTGATGGACAGGTGGATCCTGGTGGGGGAGGGATGATGGACAGCTGGATCCTGGTGGGGGGGTGTGATGGACAGGTGGATCCTGGTGGGGGGGGGTGTGATGGACAGGTGGATCCTGGTGGGGGAGGGATGATGGACAGCTGGATCCTGGTGGGGGATGGTGATGGACAGGTGGATCCTGGTGGGGGAGGGATGATGGACAGCTGGATCCTGGTGAGGGAGGGTGATGGACAGGTGGATCCTGGTGGGGGGGGTGTGATGGACAGGTGGATCCTGGTGAGGGGGGGTGATGGACAGGTGGATCCTGGTGGGGGAGGGATGATGGACAGCTGGATCCTGGTGAGGGAGGGTGATGGACAGGTGGATCCTGGTGAGGGAGGGTGATGGACAGGTGGATCCTGGTGGGGGGGGTGTGATGGACAGGTGGATCCTGGTGGGGGAGGGTGATGGACAGGTGGATCCTGGTGAGGGGGGTTGATGGACAGGTGGATCCTTGTGGGGGAGGGATGATGGACAGCTGGATCCTGGTGAGGGAGGGTGATGGACAGGTGGATCCTGGGGAGGGGGGGTGATGGACAGGTGGATCCTGGGGAGGGGGGGTGATGGACAGGTGGATCCTGGGGAGGGGGGGTGATGGACAGGTGGATCCTGGGGGGGGGTGTGATGGACAGGTTGATCCTGGTGGGGGGGGGTGTGATGGACAGGTGGATCCTGGTGGGGGATGGTGATGGACAGGTGGATCCTGGTGGGGGAGGGATGATGGACAGGTGGATCATGGTGGGGGGGGTGATGGACAGGTGGAACCTGGTGAAGGGAGTTTGACGGACAGGTTGATCCTGGTGAGGGGTGTGATGGACAGGTGGATCCTGGTGAGGGGGGGTGATGAACAGGTGGATCCTGGTGGGGGAGGGTGATGGACAGGTGGATCCTGGTGTGGGAGGGTGATGGACAGGTGGATCAAGGTGGGGGAGGGATGATGGACAGCTGGATCCTGGTGAGGGGGGTGATGGACAGGTGGATCCTGGTGGGGGGGGTGTGATGGACAGGTGGATCCTGGTGGGGGAGGGATGATGGACAGCTGGATCCTGGTGAGGGAGGGTGATGGACAGGTGGATCCTGGTGGGGGGGGGGTGTGATGGACAGGTGGATCCTGGTGGGGGAGGGATGATGGACAGGTGGATCCTGGTGAGGGGGGTGTGATGGACAGGTGGATCCTGGTGGGGGAGGGATGATGGACAGCTGGATCCTGGTGGGGGGTGTGATGGACAGGTGGATCCTGGTGGGGGGGGGTGTGATGGACAGGTGGATCCTGGTGGGGGAGGGATGATGGACAGCTGGATCCTGGTGGGGGATGGTGATGGACAGGTGGATCCTGGTGGGGGAGGGATGATGGACAGCTGGATCCTGGTGAGGGAGGGTGATGGACAGGTGGATCCTGGTGGGGGGGGGTGTGATGGACAGGTGGATCCTGGTGAGGGGGGGTGATGGACAGGTGGATCCTGGTGGGGGAGGGATGATGGACAGCTGGATCCTGGTGAGGGAGGGTGATGGACAGGTGGATCCTGGTGAGGGAGGGTGATGAACAGGTGGATCCTGGGGAGGGGGGGGTGATGGACAGGTGGATCCTGGTGAGGGGGGGTGATGGACAGGTGGATCCTGGTGGGGGATGGTGATGGACAGGTGGATCCTGGTGGGGGAGGGATGATGGACAGCTGGATCCTGGTGAGGGAGCGTGATGGACAGGTGGATCCTGGTGGGGGGGGTGTGATGGACAGGTGGATCATGTTGAGGGGGGTGTGACGGACCGGTGGATCATGGTGAGGGGGGGGGGTGATGGACAGGTCGATCCTGGTGAGAGGGGTGTGATTGACAGGTGGATCCTGATGATGGGGGGGGGTGTGATGGACAGGTGGATTCTGGTGAAGGGGGTGACAGACAGGTGGATCCTGGTGAGAGGGGTGTGATGAACAGGTGGATACTGGTGAGGGGGAGTTGAGGGACAGGTGGATCCTGGTGAGGGGGGTGATGAACAGGTGGATCCTTGTGAGGGGGGGGTGATGGACAGGTTGATCCTGGTGAGGGGGGAGTGATGGACAGGTGGATCCTGGTGGGGGAGGGATGATGGACAGCTGGATCCTGGTGAGGGAGGGTGATGGACAGGTGGATCCTGGTGAGGGAGGGTGATGGACAGGTGGATCCTGGTGGGGGGGGGTGTGATGGACAGGTGGATCCTGGTGGGGGAGGGTGATGGACAGGTGGATCCTGGTGGGGGATGGTGATGGACAGGTGGATCCTGGTGGGGGAGGGATGATGGACAGCTGGATCCTGGTGAGGGAGGGTGATGGACAGGTGGATCCTGGTGGGGGGGGTGTGATGGACAGGTGGATCCTGGTGAGGGGGGTGTGATGGACAGGTGGATCCTGGTGGGGGAGGGATGATGGACAGGTGGATCCTGGTGGGGGAGGGATGATGGACAGCTGGATCCTGGTGGGGGGGTGTGATGGACAGGTGGATCCTGGTGGGGGGGGTGTGATGGACAGGTGGATCCTGGTGGGGGAGGGATGATGGACAGCTGGATCCTGGTGGGGGATGGTGATGGACAGGTGGATCCTGGTGGGGGAGGGATGATGGACAGCTGGATCCTGGTGAGGGAGGGTGATGGACAGGTGGATCCTGGTGGGGGGGGTGTGATGGACAGGTGGATCCTGGTGAGGGGGGGTGATGGACAGGTGGATCCTGGTGGGGGAGGGATGATGGACAGCTGGATCCTGATGGGGGAGGGTGATGGACAGGTGGATCCTGGTGAGGGAGGGTGATGGACAGGTGGATCCTGGTGGGGGGGGGTGTGATGGACAGGTGGATCCTGGTGGGGGAGGGTGATGGACAGGTGGATCCTGGTGAGGGGGGTTGATGGACAGGTGGATCCTTGTGGGGGAGGGATGATGGACAGCTGGATCCTGGTGAGGGAGGGTGATGGACAGGTGGATCCTGGGGAGGGGGGGTTGATGGACAGGTGGATCCTTGTGGGGGAGGGATGATGGACAGCTGGATCCTGGTGAGGGGTATGACGAATAGGTGGATCCTGGTGAGGGGGGGTGACGGACAGGTGGATCCTGGTGGGGGAAGGATGACGGACAGGTGGATCCTGGTGAGGGGGGATGATGGACAGCTGGATCCTGGTGGGGGAGGGTGATGGACAGGTGGATCCTGGTGAGGGAGGATGATGGACAGGTGGATCCTGGGGAGGGGGGGTGATGGACAGGTGGATCCTCGTGAGGGGGGGTGATGGACAGGTGGATCCTGTTGAGGGGGGGTGATGGACAGGTGGATCATGGTGGGGGAGGGATGATGGACAGGTGGATACTGGTGGGGGAGGGATGATGGACAGCTGGATCCTGGTGAGGGGGGGTGATGGACAGGTGGATCCTGGTGGGGGAGGGATGATGGACAGGTGGATCATGGTGAGGGAGGGATGATGGACAGGTGGATCCTGGTGGGGGAGGGATGATGGACAGCTGGATCCTGGTGAGGGAGGATGATGGACAGGTGGATCCTGGGGAGGGGGGGTGATGGACAGGTGGATCCTGGTGAGGGGGGGTGATGGACAGGTGGATCCTGGTGAGGGGGGTTGATGGACAGGTGGATCATGGTGGGGGAGGGATGATGGACAGCTGGATCCTGGTGAGGGGGGTGACGGACAGGTGGATCCTGGTGGGGGAGGGATGATGGACAGGTGGATCATGGTGGGGGGGGTGATGGACAGGTGGAACCTGGTGAAGGGGGTTTGACGGACAGGTTGATCCTGGTGAGGGGTGTGATGGACAGCTGGATCCTGGTGAGGGGGGGTGATGAACAGGTGGATCCTGGTGGCGGAGGGTGATGGACAGGTGGATCCTGGTGGGGGATGGTGATGGACAGGTGGATCCTGGTGGGGGAGGGATGATGGACAGCTGGATCCTGGTGAGGGGGGTGATGGACAGGTGGATCCTGGTGGGGGAGGGATGATGGACAGCTGGATCCTGGTGAGGGGGGGTGATGGACAGGTTGATCCTGGTGAGGGGGGGTGATGGACAGGTGGATCCTGGTGGGGGAGGGATGATGGACAGGTGGATCCTGGTGGGGGAGGGTGATGGACAGGTGGATACTGGTGGGGGAGGGATCCTGGTAAGAGGGGAGTGATGGACAGGTGGATCCTTGTGAGGGGGGTGACGGACAGGCGGATCCTGGTGAGGGGGGTGATGGACAGGTAGATGCTGGTGAGGGGGGGTGATGGACAGGTGGATCCTGGTGGGGGAGGGATGATGGACAGCTGGATCCTGGTAAGAGGGGAGTGATGGACAGGTGGATCCTTGTGAGGGGGGTGACGGACAGGCGGATCCTGGTGAGGGGGGTGATGGACAGGTAGATGCTGGTGAGGGGTATGATGTATAGGTGGATACTGGTGAAAGCGGGGTGATGGACAGCTGGATCATGTTGAGGGGGGTGTGACGGACCGGTGGATCATGGTGAGGGGGGTGACCGACAGGTGGATCCTGGTGAGGGGGGTTGATGGACAGGTGGATCCTGGTGGGGGAGGGATGATGGACAGCTGGATCCTGGTGAGGGAGGGTGATGGACAGGTGGATCCTGGTGGGGGGGGTGTGATGGACAGGTGGATCCTGGTGAGGGGGGGTGATGGACAGGTGGATCCTGGTGGGGGAGGGATGATGGACAGCTGGATCCTGGTGAGGGAGGGTGATGGACAGGTGGATCCTGGTGAGGGAGGGTGATGGACAGGTGGATCCTGGTGGGGGGGGTGTGATGGACAGGTGGATCCTGGTGGGGGAGGGTGATGGACAAGTGGATCCTGGTGAGGGGGGTTGATGGACAGGTGGATCCTTGTGGGGGAGGGATGATGGACAGCTGGATCCTGGTGAGGGAGGGTGATGGACAGGTGGATCCTGGGGAGGGGGGGTGATTGACAGGTGGATCCTGGTGAGGGGGACTGATGGACAGGTGGATCCTGGGGGGGGGTGTGATGGACAGGTTGATCCTGGTGGGGGGGGTGTGATGGACAGGTGGATCCTGGTGGGGGATGGTGATGGACAGGTGGAACCTGGTGAAGGGAGTTTGACGGACAGGTTGATCCTGGTGAGGGGTGTGATGGACAGGTGGATCCTGGTGAGGGTGGGTGATGAACAGGTGGATCCTGGTGGGGGAGGGTGATGGACAGGTGGATCCTGGTGTGGGAGGGTGATGGACAGGTGGATCAAGGTGGGGGAGGGATGATGGACAGCTGGATCCTGGTGAGGGGGGTGATGGACAGGTGGATCCTGGTGAGGGGGGGTGATGGACAGGTGGATCCTGGTGGGGGAGGGATGATGGACAGCTGGATCCTGGTGAGGGGGGTGATGGACAGGTGGATCCTGGTGGGGGAGGGATGATGGACAGCTGGATCCTGGTGAGGGGGGGTGATGGACAGGTGGATCCTGGTGGGGGAGGGATGATGGACAGGTGGATCATGGTGGGGGGTGTGATGGACAGGTAGATCCTGGTGAGGGGGGGTGATGGACAGGTGGATCCTGGTGAGGGGGGGTGATGGACAGGTGGATCCTGGTGGGGGAGGGATGATGGACAGGAGGATCCTGGTGGGGGAGGGTGATGGACAGGTGGATAATGGTGGGGGCGGGATGATGGACAGCTGGATCCTGGTAAGAGGGGAGTGATGGACAGGTGGATCCTTGTGAGGGGGTGACGGACAGGCGGATCCTGGTGAGGGGGGTGATGGACAGGTAGATGCTGGTGAGGGGTATGATGAATAGGTGGATCCTGGTGAAAGCGCGGTGATGGACAGCTGGATCATGTTGAGGGGGGTGTGACGGACCGGTGGATCATGGTGAGGGGGGTGACCGACAGGTGGATCCTGGTGAGGGGGGTTGATGGACAGGTGGATCCTGGTGAGGGGGGGTGATGGACAGGTGGATCCTGGTGAGGGGGGTGACGGACAGGTAGATCCTGGTGAGGGGGGTGATGGACAGGTAGATGCTGGTGAGGGGTATGACGAATAGGTGGATCCTGGTGAAAGCGGGGTGATGGACAGCTGGATCATGTTGAGGGGGGTGTGACGGACCGGTGGATCATGGTGAGGGGGGGGGTGATGGACAGGTCGATCCTGGTGAGAGGGGTGTGATTGACAGGTGGATCCTGATGATGGGGGGGGGTGTGATGGACAGGTGGATTCTGGTGAAGGGGGTGACAGACAGGTGGATCCTGGTGAGAGGGGTGTGATGAACAGGTGGATACTGGTGAGGGGGAGTTGAGGGACAGGTGGATCCTGGTGAGGGGGGTGATGAACAGGTGGATCCTTGTGAGGGGGGGGTGATGGACAGGTTGATCCTGGTGAGGGGGGAGTGATGGACAGGTGGATCCTGGTGGGGGAGGGATGATGGACAGCTGGATCCTGGTGAGGGAGGGTGATGGACAGGTGGATCCTGGTGAGGGAGGGTGATGGACAGGTGGATCCTGGTGGGGGGGGGTGTGATGGACAGGTGGATCCTGGTGGGGGAGGGTGATGGACAGGTGGATCCTGGTGGGGGATGGTGATGGACAGGTGGATCCTGGTGGGGGAGGGATGATGGACAGCTGGATCCTGGTGAGGGAGGGTGATGGACAGGTGGATCCTGGTGGGGGGGGTGTGATGGACAGGTGGATCCTGGTGAGGGGGGTGTGATGGACAGGTGGATCCTGGTGGGGGAGGGATGATGGACAGGTGGATCCTGGTGGGGGAGGGATGATGGACAGCTGGATCCTGGTGGGGGGGTGTGATGGACAGGTGGATCCTGGTGGGGGGGGTGTGATGGACAGGTGGATCCTGGTGGGGGAGGGATGATGGACAGCTGGATCCTGGTGGGGGATGGTGATGGACAGGTGGATCCTGGTGGGGGAGGGATGATGGACAGCTGGATCCTGGTGAGGGAGGGTGATGGACAGGTGGATCCTGGTGGGGGGGGTGTGATGGACAGGTGGATCCTGGTGAGGGGGGGTGATGGACAGGTGGATCCTGGTGGGGGAGGGATGATGGACAGCTGGATCCTGATGGGGGAGGGTGATGGACAGGTGGATCCTGGTGAGGGAGGGTGATGGACAGGTGGATCCTGGTGGGGGGGGTGTGATGGACAGGTGGATCCTGGTGGGGGAGGGTGATGGACAGGTGGATCCTGGTGAGGGGGGTTGATGGACAGGTGGATCCTTGTGGGGGAGGGATGATGGACAGCTGGATCCTGGTGAGGGAGGGTGATGGACAGGTGGATCCTGGGGAGGGGGGGTTGATGGACAGGTGGATCCTTGTGGGGGAGGGATGATGGACAGCTGGATCCTGGTGAGGGGTATGACGAATAGGTGGATCCTGGTGAGGGGGGGTGACGGACAGGTGGATCCTGGTGGGGGAAGGATGACGGACAGGTGGATCCTGGTGAGGGGGGATGATGGACAGCTGGATCCTGGTGGGGGAGGGTGATGGACAGGTGGATCCTGGTGAGGGAGGATGATGGACAGGTGGATCCTGGGGAGGGGGGGTGATGGACAGGTGGATCCTCGTGAGGGGGGGTGATGGACAGGTGGATCCTGTTGAGGGGGGGTGATGGACAGGTGGATCATGGTGGGGGAGGGATGATGGACAGGTGGATACTGGTGGGGGAGGGATGATGGACAGCTGGATCCTGGTGAGGGGGGGTGATGGACAGGTGGATCCTGGTGGGGGAGGGATGATGGACAGGTGGATCATGGTGAGGGAGGGATGATGGACAGGTGGATCCTGGTGGGGGAGGGATGATGGACAGCTGGATCCTGGTGAGGGAGGATGATGGACAGGTGGATCCTGGGGAGGGGGGGTGATGGACAGGTGGATCCTGGTGAGGGGGGGTGATGGACAGGTGGATCCTGGTGAGGGGGGTTGATGGACAGGTGGATCATGGTGGGGGAGGGATGATGGACAGCTGGATCCTGGTGAGGGGGGTGATGGACAGGTGGATCCTGGTGGGGGAGGGATGATGGACAGGTGGATCATGGTGGGGGGGGTGATGGACAGGTGGAACCTGGTGAAGGGGGTTTGACGGACAGGTTGATCCTGGTGAGGGGTGTGATGGACAGCTGGATCCTGGTGAGGGGGGGTGATGAACAGGTGGATCCTGGTGGCGGAGGGTGATGGACAGGTGGATCCTGGTGGGGGATGGTGATGGACAGGTGGATCCTGGTGGGGGAGGGTGATGGACAGGTGGATCCTGGTGAGGGAGGATGATGGACAGGTGGATCCTGGGGAGGGGGGGTGATGGACAGGTGGATCCTCGTGAGGGGGGGTGATGGACAGGTGGATCCTGTTGAGGGGGGGTGATGGACAGGTGGATCCTGGGGAGGGGGGGTGATGGACAGGTGGATCCTCGTGAGGGGGGGTGATGGACAGGTGGATCCTGTTGAGGGGGGGTGATGGACAGGTGGATCATGGTGGGGGAGGGATGATGGACAGGTGGATACTGGTGGGGGAGGGATGATGGACAGCTGGATCCTGGTGAGGGGGGGTGATGGACAGGTGGATCCTGGTGGGGGAGGGATGATGGACAGGTGGATCATGGTGAGGGAGGGATGATGGACAGGTGGATCCTGGTGGGGGAGGGATGATGGACAGCTGGATCCTGGTGAGGGAGGATGATGGACAGGTGGATCCTGGGGAGGGGGGGTGATGGACAGGTGGATCCTGGTGAGGGGGGGTGATGGACAGGTGGATCCTGGTGAGGGGGGTTGATGGACAGGTGGATCATGGTGGGGGAGGGATGATGGACAGCTGGATCCTGGTGAGGGGGGTGATGGACAGGTGGATCCTGGTGGGGGAGGGATGATGGACAGGTGGATCATGGTGGGGGGGGTGATGGACAGGTGGAACCTGGTGAAGGGGGTTTGACGGACAGGTTGATCCTGGTGAGGGGTGTGATGGACAGCTGGATCCTGGTGAGGGGGGGTGATGAACAGGTGGATCCTGGTGGCGGAGGGTGATGGACAGGTGGATCCTGGTGGGGGATGGTGATGGACAGGTGGATCCTGGTGGGGGAGGGATGATGGACAGCTGGATCCTGGTGAGGGGGGTGATGGACAGGTGGATCCTGGTGGGGGAGGGATGATGGACAGCTGGATCCTGGTGAGGGGGGGTGATGGACAGGTTGATCCTGGTGAGGGGGGGTGATGGACAGGTGGATCCTGGTGGGGGAGGGATGATGGACAGGTGGATCCTGGTGGGGGAGGGTGATGGACAGGTGGATACTGGTGGGGGAGGGATCCTGGTAAGAGGGGAGTGATGGACAGGTGGATCCTTGTGAGGGGGGTGACGGACAGGCGGATCCTGGTGAGGGGGGTGATGGACAGGTAGATGCTGGTGAGGGGGGGTGATGGACAGGTGGATCCTGGTGGGGGAGGGATGATGGACAGCTGGATCCTGGTAAGAGGGGAGTGATGGACAGGTGGATCCTTGTGAGGGGGGTGACGGACAGGCGGATCCTGGTGAGGGGGGTGATGGACAGGTAGATGCTGGTGAGGGGTATGATGTATAGGTGGATACTGGTGAAAGCGGGGTGATGGACAGCTGGATCATGTTGAGGGGGGTGTGACGGACCGGTGGATCATGGTGAGGGGGGTGACCGACAGGTGGATCCTGGTGAGGGGGGTTGATGGACAGGTGGATCCTGGTGAGGGGGGGGTGATGTACAGGTGGATCCTGGTGAGGGGGGTGACGGACAGGTAGATCCTGGTGAGGGGGGTGATGGACAGGTAGATGCTGGTGAGGGGTATGACGAATAGGTCGATCCTGGTGAAAGCAGGGTGATGGACAGCTGGATCATGTTGAGGGGGGTGTGACGGACCGGTGGATCATGGTGAGGGGGGTTGATGGACAGGTGGATCCTGGTGAGGGGGGGTGATGGACAGGTCGATCCTGGTGAGAGGGGTGTGATTGACAGGTGGATCCTGATGATGGGGGGGGGGGTGTGATGTACAGGTGGATTCTGGTGAAGGGGGTGACAGACAGGTGGATCCTGGTGAGAGGGGTGTGATGAACAGGTGGATACTGGTGAGGGGGAGTTGAGGGACAGGTGGATCCTGGTGAGGGGGGTGATGAACAGGTGGATCCTTGTGAGGGGGGGGTGATGGACAGGTTGATCCTGGTGAGGGGGGAGCGATGGACAGGTGGATACTGGTGAAGGGGGCGACGGACAGGTGGATACTGGTGAGGGGGACTGATGGACAGGTGGATCCTGGTGAGGGGGTTGTGATGGACAGGTTGATCCTGGTGAGGAGGGTGTGATGGACAGGTGGATCCTGGTGAGGTGTGTGTTGGACAGGTGGATCCTGGTGGGGAGGGTGTGACGGACAGGTTGATCCTGGTGAGGGGTGTGTTGGACAGGTGGATCCTGGTGAGGGGGGGTGATGGACAGGTGGATCCTGGTGAGGGGGGGTGACAGACAGGTGGATCCTGGTGAGGGGGGTGTGATGGACAGGTGGATCCTGGTGAGGGGGGTGTGATGGACAGCTGGATCCTGGTGAGGGGGGGTGATGGACAGGTGGATCCTGGTGGGGGAGGGTGATGAACAGGTGGATCCTGGTGAGGGAGGGTGATGGACAGGTGGATCCTGGTGGGCGGGGGTGTGATGGACAGGTGGATCCTGGTGGGGGAGGGTGATGGACAGGTGGATCCTGGTGAGGGGGGTTGATGGACAGGTGGATCCTTGTGGGGGAGGGATGATGGACAGCTGGATCCTGGTGAGGGAGGGTGATGGACAGGTTGATCCTGGTGAGGGGGTGTGATGGACAGGTGGATCCTGGGGTGGGGGGGTGATGGACAGGTGGATCCTGGTGAGGGGGGGTGACGGACAGGTGGATAATGGTGGGGGAAGGATGACGGACAGGTGGATCCTGGTGGGGGGGGTGTGATGGACAGGTGGATCCTGGTGAGGGGGGTGTGATGGACAGGTGGATCCTGGTGGGGGAGGGATGATGGACAGGTGGATCCTGGTGAGGGGGGTGTGATGGACAGGTGGATCCTGGTGGGGGAGGGATGATGGACAGCTGGATCCTGGTGGGGGGGGTGTGATGGACAGGTGGATCCTGGTGGGGGATGGTGATGGACAGGTGGATCCTGGTGGGGGAGGGATGATGGACAGGTGGATCATGGTGGGGGGGGGTGATGGACAGGTGGAACCTGGTGAAGGGAGTTTGACGGACAGGTTGATCCTGGTGAGGGGTGTGATGGACAGGTGGATCCTGGTGAGGGTGGGTGATGAACAGGTGGATCCTGGTGGGGGAGGGTGATGGACAGGTGGATCCTGGTGGGGGAGGGTGATGGACAGGTGGATCATGGTGGGGGAGGGATGATGGACAGCTGGATCCTGGTGAGGGGGGGTGATGGACAGGTGGATCCTGGTGAGGGGGGGTGATGGACAGGTGGATCCTGGTGGGGGAGGGATGATGGACAGCTGGATCCTGGTGAGGGGGGTGATGGACAGGTGGATCCTGGTGGGGGAGGGATGATGGACAGCTGGATCCTGGTGAGGGGGGGTGATGGACAGGTGGATCCTGGTGGGGGAGGGATGATGGACAGGTGGATCATGGTGGGGGGTGTGATGGACAGGTAGATCCTGGTGAGGGGGGGTGATGGACAGGTGGATCCTGGTGAGGGGGGGTGATGGACAGGTGGATCCTGGTGGGGGAGGGATGATGGACAGGAGGATCCTGGTGGGGGAGGGTGATGGACAGGTGGATACTGGTGGGGGAGGGTGATGGACAGCTGGATCCTGGTAAGAGTGGAGTGATGGACAGGTGGATCCTTGTGAGGGGGGTGACGGACAGGTAGATCCTGGTGAGGGGGGGTGATGGACAGGTAGATGCTGGTGAGGGGTATGATGAATAGGTGGATCCTGGTGAAAGCGCGGTGATGGACAGCTGGATCATGTTGAGGGGGGTGTGACGGACCGGTGGATCATGGTGAGGGGGGTGACCGACAGGTGGATCCTGGTGAGGGGGGTTGATGGACAGGTGGATCCTGGTGGGGGGGGGTGATGGACAGGTGGATCCTGGTGAGGGGGGTGACGGACAGGTAGATCCTGGTGAGGGGGGTGATGGACAGGTAGATGCTGGTGAGGGGTATGACGAATAGGTGGATCCTGGTGAAAGCGGGGTGATGGACAGCTGGATCATGTTGAGGGGGGTGTGACGGACCGGTGGATCATGGTGAGGGGGGTTGATGGACAGGTGGATCCTGGTGAGGGGGGGGGGTGATGGACAGGTCGATCCTGGTGAGAGGGGTGTGATTGACAGGTGGATCCTGATGATGGGGGGGGGTGTGATGGACAGGTGGATTCTGGTGAAGGGGGTGACAGACAGGTGGATCCTGGTGAGAGGGGTGTGATGAACAGGTGGATACTGGTGAGGGGGAGTTGAGGGACAGGTGGATCCTGGTGAGGGGGGTGATGAACAGGTGGATCCTTGTGAGGGGGGGTGATGGACAGGTTGATCCTGGTGAGGGGGGAGTGATGGACAGGTGGATCCTGGTGGGGGAGGGATGATGGACAGCTGGATCCTGGTGAGGGAGGGTGATGGACAGGTGGATCCTGGTGGGGGAGGGATGATGGACAGCTGGATCCTGGTGGGGGAGGGATGATGGACAGGTGGATCCTGGTGAGGGAGGGTGATGGACAGGTGGATCCTGGTTGGGGGGGGTGTGATGGACAGGTGGATCCTGGTGGGGGAGGGTGATGGACAGGTGGATCCTGGTGGGGGATGGTGATGGACAGGTGGATCCTGGTGGGGGAGGGATGATGGACAGCTGGATCCTGGTGAGGGAGGGTGATGAACAGGTGGATCCTGGGGAGGGGGGGGTGATGGACAGGTGGATCCTGGTGAGGGGGGGTGATGGACAGGTGGATCCTGGTGGGGGATGGTGATGGACAGGTGGATCCTGGTGGGGGAGGGATGATGGACAGCTGGATCCTGGTGAGGGAGGGTGATGGACAGGTGGATCCTGGTGGGGGGGGTGTGATGGACAGGTGGATCCTGGTGAGGGGGGTGTGATGGACAGGTGGATCCTGGTGGGGGAGGGATGATGGACAGGTGGATCCTGGTGAGGGGGGTGTGATGGACAGGTGGATCCTGGTGGGGGAGGGATGATGGACAGCTGGATCCTGCTGGGGGGGTGTGATGGACAGGTGGATCCTGGTGGGGGGGGGTGTGATGGACAGGTGGATCCTGGTGGGGGAGGGATGATGGACAGCTGGATCCTGGTGGGGGATGGTGATGGACAGGTTGATCCTGGTGAGGGGGGAGTGATGGACAGGTGGATACTGGTGAAGGGGGCGACGGACAGGTGGATACTGGTGAGAGGGGTGTGATGAACAGGTGGATACTGGTGAGGGGGAGTTGAGGGACAGGTGGATCCTGGTGAGGGGGGTGATGAACAGGTGGATCCTTGTGAGGGGGGGGTGATGGACAGGTTGATCCTGGTGAGGGGGGAGTGATGGACAGGTGGATACTGGTGAAGGGGGCGACGGACAGGTGGATACTGGTGAGGGGGACTGATGGACAGGTGGATCCTGGTGAGGGGGTTGTGATGGACAGGTTGATCCTGGTGAGGAGGGTGTGATGGACAGGTGGATCCTGGTGAGGTGTGTGTTGGACAGGTGGATCCTGGTGGGGAGGGTGTGACGGACAGGTTGATCCTGGTGAGGGGTGTGTTGGACAGGTGGATCCTGGTGAGGGGGGGTGATGGACAGGTGGATCCTGGTGAGGGGGGGTGACAGACAGGTGGATCCTGGTGAGGGGGGTGTGATGGACAGGTGGATCCTGGTGAGGGGGGTGTGATGGACAGCTGGATCCTGGTGAGGGGGGGGTGATGGACAGGTGGATCCTGGTGGGGGAGGGTGATGAAAAGGTGGATCCTGGTGAGGGAGGGTGATGGACAGGTGGATCCTGGTGGGCGGGGGTGTGATGGACAGGTGGATCCTGGTGGGGGAGGGTGATGGACAGGTGGATCCTGGTGAGGGGTGTTGATGGACAGGTGGATCCTTGTGGGGGAGGGATGATGGACAGCTGGATCCTGGTGAGGGAGGGTGATGGACAGGTTGATCCTGGTGAGGGGGTGTGATGGACAGGTGGATCCTGGGGTGGGGGGGTGATGGACAGGTGGATCCTGGTGAGGGGGGGTGACGGACAGGTGGATAATGGTAGGGGAAGGATGACGGACAGGTGGATCCTGGTGGGGGGGGTGTGATGGACAGGTGGATCCTGGTGAGGGGGGTGTGATGGACAGGTGGATCCTGGTGGGGGAGGGATGATGGACAGGTGGATCCTGGTGAGGGGGGTGTGATGGACAGGTGGATCCTGGTGGGGGAGGGATGATGGACAGCTGGATCCTGGTGGGGGGGGTGTGATGGACAGGTGGATCCTGGTGGGGGATGGTGATGGACAGGTGGATCCTGGTGGGGGAGGGATGATGGACAGGTGGATCATGGTGGGGGGGGTGATGGACAGGTGGAACCTGGTGAAGGGAGTTTGACGGACAGGTTGATCCTGGTGAGGGGTGTGATGGACAGGTGGATCCTGGTGAGGGTGGGTGATGAACAGGTGGATCCTGGTGGGGGAGGGTGATGGACAGGTGGATCCTGGTGGGGGAGGGTGATGGACAGGTGGATCATGGTGGGGGAGGGATGATGGACAGCTGGATCCTGGTGAGGGGGGGTGATGGACAGGTGGATCCTGGTGAGGGGGGGTGATGGACAGGTGGATCCTGGTGGGGGAGGGATGATGGACAGCTGGATCCTGGTGAGGGGGGTGATGGACAGGTGGATCCTGGTGGGGGAGGGATGATGGACAGCTGGATCCTGGTGAGGGGGGGTGATGGACAGGTGGATCCTGGTGGGGGAGGGATGATGGACAGGTGGATCATGGTGGGGGGTGTGATGGACAGGTAGATCCTGGTGAGGGGGGTGATGGACAGGTGGATCCTGGTGAGGGGGGGTGATGGACAGGTGGATCCTGGTGGGGGAGGGATGATGGACAGGAGGATCCTGGTGGGGGAGGGTGATGGACAGGTGGATACTGGTGGGGGAGGGTGATGGACAGCTGGATCCTGGTAAGAGGGGAGTGATGGACAGGTGGATCCTTGTGAGGGGGGTGACGGACAGGTAGATCCTGGTGAGGGGGGGTGATGGACAGGTAGATGCTGGTGAGGGGTATGATGAATAGGTGGATCCTGGTGAAAGCGCGGTGATGGACAGCTGGATCATGTTGAGGGGGGTGTGACGGACCGGTGGATCATGGTGAGGGGGGTGACCGACAGGTGGATCCTGGTGAGGGGGGTTGATGGACAGGTGGATCCTGGTGAGGGGGGGGTGATGGACAGGTGGATCCTGGTGAGGGGGGTGACGGACAGGTAGATCCTGGTGAGGGGGGTGATGGACAGGTAGATGCTGGTGAGGGGTATGACGAATAGGTGGATCCTGGTGAAAGCGGGGTGATGGACAGCTGGATCATGTTGAGGGGGGTGTGACGGACCGGTGGATCATGGTGAGGGGGGTTGATGGACAGGTGGATCCTGGTGAGGGGGGGGGGTGATGGACAGGTCGATCCTGGTGAGAGGGGTGTGATTGACAGGTGGATCCTGATGATGGGGGGGGGTGTGATGGACAGGTGGATTCTGGTGAAGGGGGTGACAGACAGGTGGATCCTGGTGAGAGGGGTGTGATGAACAGGTGGATACTGGTGAGGGGGAGTTGAGGGACAGGTGGATCCTGGTGAGGGGGGTGATGAACAGGTGGATCCTTGTGAGGGGGGGGGTGATGGACAGGTTGATCCTGGTGAGGGGGGAGTGATGGACAGGTGGATCCTGGTGGGGGAGGGATGATGGACAGCTGGATCCTGGTGAGGGAGGGTGATGGACAGGTGGATCCTGGTGAGGGAGGGTGATGGACAGGTGGATCCTGGTGGGGGGGGGGTGTGATGGACAGGTGGATCCTGGTGGGGGAGGGTGATGGACAGGTGGATCCTGGTGGGGGATGGTGATGGACAGGTGGATCCTGGTGGGGGAGGGATGATGGACAGCTGGATCCTGGTGAGGGAGGGTGATGAACAGGTGGATCCTGGGGAGGGGGGGTGATGGACAGGTGGATCCTGGTGAGGGGGGGTGATGGACAGGTGGATCCTGGTGGGGGATGGTGATGGACAGGTGGATCCTGGTGGGGGAGGGATGATGGACAGCTGGATCCTGGTGAGGGAGGGTGATGGACAGGTGGATCCTGGTGGGGGGGGTGTGATGGACAGGTGGATCCTGGTGAGGGGGGTGTGATGGACAGGTGGATCCTGGTGGGGGAGGGATGATGGACAGGTGGATCCTGGTGAGGGGGGTGTGATGGACAGGTGGATCCTGGTGGGGGAGGGATGATGGACAGCTGGATCCTGGTGGGGGGGTGTGATGGACAGGTGGATCCTGGTGGGGGGGGGGTGTGATGGACAGGTGGATCCTGGTGGGGGAGGGATGATGGACAGCTGGATCCTGGTGGGGGATGGTGATGGACAGGTGGATCCTGGTGGGGGAGGGATGATGGACAGCTGGATCCTGGTGAGGGAGGGTGATGGACAGGTGGATCCTGGTGGGGGGGGTGTGATGGACAGGTGGATCCTGGTGAGGGGGGGTGATGGACAGGTGGATCCTGGTGGGGGAGGGATGATGGACAGCTGGATCCTGGTGAGGGAGGGTGATGGACAGGTGGATCCTGGTGAGGGAGGGTGATGGACAGGTGGATCCTGGTGGGGGGGGTGTGATGGACAGGTGGATCCTGGTGGGGGAGGGTGATGGACAGGTGGATCCTGGTGAGGGGGGTTGATGGACAGGTGGATCCTTGTGGGGGAGGGATGATGGACAGCTGGATCCTGGTGAGGGAGGGTGATGGACAGGTGGATCCTGGTGGGGGAGGGTGATGGACAGGTGGATCCTGGTGAGGGAGGATGATGGACAGGTGGATCCTGGGGAGGGGGGGTGATGGACAGGTGGATCCTGGTGAGGGGGGGTGATGGACAGGTGGATCCTGGTGGGGGAGGGATGATGGACAGGTGGATCATGGTGAGGGAGGGATGATGGACAGCTGGATCCTGGTGAGGGGGGGTGATGGACAGGTGGATCCTGGTGAGGGGGGTGTGATGGACAGGTGGATCCTGGTGGGGGAGGGTGATGGACAGGTGGATCATGGTGAGGGGGGTTTGACAGACAGGTTGATCCTGGTGAGGGGGGTGATGGACAGGTGGATCCTGGTGAGGGGGGATGATGGACAGCTGGATCCTGGTGAGGGGGGATGATGGACAGCTGGATCCTGGTGGGGGGGGTGTGATGGACAGGTGGATCCTGGTGGGGGATGGTGATGGACAGGTGGATCCTGGTGGGGGAGGGATGATGGACAGGTGGATCATGGTGGGGGGGGTGATGGACAGGTGGAACCTGGTGAAGGGAGTTTGACGGACAGGTTGATCCTGGTGAGGGGTGTGATGGACAGGTGGATCCTGGTGAGGGGGGGTGATGGACAGGTGGATCCTGGTGGGGGATGGTGATGGACAGGTGGATCCTGGTGGGGGTGGGATGATGGACAGCTGGATCCTGGTGAGGGAGGGTGATGGACAGGTGGATCCTGGTGGGGGGGGTGTGATGGACAGGTGGATCCTGGTGAGGGGGGTGTGATGGACAGGTGGATCCTGGTGGGGGAGGGATGATGGACAGGTGGATCCTGGTGAGGGGGGTGTGATGGACAGGTGGATCCTGGTGGGGGAGGGATGATGGACAGCTGGATCCTGGTGGGGGGGTGTGATGGACAGGTGGATCCTGGTGGGGGGGGGGTGTGATGGACAGGTGGATCCTGGTGGGGGAGGGATGATGGACAGCTGGATCCTGGTGGGGGATGGTGATGGACAGGTGGATCCTGGTGGGGGAGGGATGATGGACAGCTGGATCCTGGTGAGGGAGGGTGATGGACAGGTGGATCCTGGTGGGGGGGGTGTGATGGACAGGTGGATCCTGGTGAGGGGGGGTGATGGACAGGTGGATCCTGGTGGGGGAGGGATGATGGACAGCTGGATCCTGGTGAGGGAGGGTGATGGACAGGTGGATCCTGGTGAGGGAGGGTGATGGACAGGTGGATCCTGGTGGGGGGGGGTGATGGACAGGTGGATCCTGGTGGGGGAGGGTGATGGACAGGTGGATCCTGGTGAGGGGGGTTGATGGACAGGTGGATCCTTGTGGGGGAGGGATGATGGACAGCTGGATCCTGGTGAGGGAGGGTGATGGACAGGTGGATCCTGGGGAGGGGGGGTGATGGACAGTTGGATCCTGGTGAGGGGTATGACGAATAGGTGGATCCTGGTGAGGGAGGGTGATGGACAGGTGGATCCTGGTGGGGGAGGGTGATGGACAGGTGGATCCTGGTGAGGGAGGATGATGGACAGGTGGATCCTGGGGAGGGGGGGTGATGGACAGGTGGATCCTGGTGAGGGGGGGTGATGGACAGGTGGATCCTGGTGGGCGGGGGTGTGATGGACAGGTGGATCCTGGTGGGGGAGGGTGATGGACAGGTGGATCCTGGTGAGGGGGGTTGATGGACAGGTGGATCCTTGTGGGGGAGGGATGATGGACAGCTGGATCCTGGTGAGGGAGGGTGATGGACAGGTTGATCCTGGTGAGGGGGTGTGATGGACAGGTGGATCCTGGGGTGGGGGGGGTGATGGACAGGTGGATCCTGGTGAGGGAGGGTGACGGACAGGTGGATAATGGTAGGGGAAGGATGACGGACAGGTGGATCCTGGTGGGGGGGGTGTGATGGACAGGTGGATCCTGGTGAGGGGGGTGTGATGGACAGGTGGATCCTGGTGGGGGAGGGATGATGGACAGGTGGATCCTGGTGAGGGGGGTGTGATGGACAGGTGGATCCTGGTGGGGGAGGGATGATGGACAGCTGGATCCTGGTGGGGGGGGTGTGATGGACAGGTGGATCCTGGTGGGGGATGGTGATGGACAGGTGGATCCTGGTGGGGGAGGGATGATGGACAGGTGGATCATGGTGGGGGGGGGTGATGGACAGGTGGAACCTGGTGAAGGGAGTTTGACGGACAGGTTGATCCTGGTGAGGGGTGTGATGGACAGGTGGATCCTGGTGAGGGTGGGTGATGAACAGGTGGATCCTGGTGGGGGAGGGTGATGGACAGGTGGATCCTGGTGGGGGAGGGTGATGGACAGGTGGATCATGGTGGGGGAGGGATGATGGACAGCTGGATCCTGGTGAGGGGGGGGGTGATGGACAGGTGGATCCTGGTGAGGGGGGGTGATGGACAGGTGGATCCTGGTGGGGGAGGGATGATGGACAGCTGGATCCTGGTGAGGGGGGTGATGGACAGGTGGATCCTGGTGGGGGAGGGATGATGGACAGCTGGATCCTGGTGAGGGGGGGTGATGGACAGGTGGATCCTGGTGGGGGAGGGATGATGGACAGGTGGATCATGGTGGGGGGTGTGATGGACAGGTAGATCCTGGTGAGGGGGGGTGATGGACAGGTGGATCCTGGTGAGGGGGGGTGATGGACAGGTGGATCCTGGTGGGGGAGGGATGATGGACAGGAGGATCCTGGTGGGGGAGGGTGATGGACAGGTGGATACTGGTGGGGGAGGGTGATGGACAGCTGGATCCTGGTAAGAGGGGAGTGATGGACAGGTGGATCCTTGTGAGGGGGGTGACGGACAGGTAGATCCTGGTGAGGGGGGGTGATGGACAGGTAGATGCTGGTGAGGGGTATGATGAATAGGTGGATCCTGGTGAAAGCGCGGTGATGGACAGCTGGATCATGTTGAGGGGGGTGTGACGGACCGGTGGATCATGGTGAGGGGGGTGACCGACAGGTGGATCCTGGTGAGGGGGGTTGATGGACAGGTGGATCCTGGTGAGGGGGGGGTGATGGACAGGTGGATCCTGGTGAGGGGGGTGACGGACAGGTAGATCCTGGTGAGGGGGGTGATGGACAGGTAGATGCTGGTGAGGGGTATGACGAATAGGTGGATCCTGGTGAAAGCGGGGTGATGGACAGCTGGATCATGTTGAGGGGGGTGTGACGGACCGGTGGATCATGGTGAGGGGGGTTGATGGACAGGTGGATCCTGGTGAGGGGGGGGTGATGGACAGGTCGATCCTGGTGAGAGGGGTGTGATTGACAGGTGGATCCTGATGATGGGGGGGGGTGTGATGGACAGGTGGATTCTGGTGAAGGGGGTGACAGACAGGTGGATCCTGGTGAGAGGGGTGTGATGAACAGGTGGATACTGGTGAGGGGGAGTTGAGGGACAGGTGGATCCTGGTGAGGGGGGTGATGAACAGGTGGATCCTTGTGAGGGGGGGGTGATGGACAGGTTGATCCTGGTGAGGGGGGAGTGATGGACAGGTGGATCCTGGTGGGGGAGGGATGATGGACAGCTGGATCCTGGTGAGGGAGGGTGATGGACAGGTGGATCCTGGTGAGGGAGGGTGATGGACAGGTGGATCCTGGTGGGGGGGGGTGTGATGGACAGGTGGATCCTGGTGGGGGAGGGTGATGGACAGGTGGATCCTGGTGGGGGATGGTGATGGACAGGTGGATCCTGGTGGGGGAGGGATGATGGACAGCTGGATCCTGGTGAGGGAGGGTGATGAACAGGTGGATCCTGGGGAGGGGGGGGGTGATGGACAGGTGGATCCTGGTGAGGGGGGGTGATGGACAGGTGGATCCTGGTGGGGGATGGTGATGGACAGGTGGATCCTGGTGGGGGAGGGATGATGGACAGCTGGATCCTGGTGAGGGAGGGTGATGGACAGGTGGATCCTGGTGGGGGGGGTGTGATGGACAGGTGGATCCTGGTGAGGGGGGTGTGATGGACAGGTGGATCCTGGTGGGGGAGGGATGATGGACAGGTGGATCCTGGTGAGGGGGGTTGTGATGGACAGGTGGATCCTGGTGGGGGAGGGATGATGGACAGCTGGATCCTGGTGGGGGGGTGTGATGGACAGGTGGATCCTGGTGGGGGGGGTGTGATGGACAGGTGGATCCTGGTGGGGGAGGGATGATGGACAGCTGGATCCTGGTGGGGGATGGTGATGGACAGGTGGATCCTGGTGGGGGAGGGATGATGGACAGCTGGATCCTGGTGAGGGAGGGTGATGGACAGGTGGATCCTGGTGGGGGGGGTGTGATGGACAGGTGGATCCTGGTGAGGGGGGGTGATGGACAGGTGGATCCTGGTGGGGGAGGGATGATGGACAGCTGGATCCTGGTGAGGGAGGGTGATGGACAGGTGGATCCTGGTGAGGGAGGGTGATGGACAGGTGGATCCTGGTGGGGGGGGTGTGATGGACAGGTGGATCCTGGTGGGGGAGGGTGATGGACAGGTGGATCCTGGTGAGGGGGGTTGATGGACAGGTGGATCCTTGTGGGGGAGGGATGATGGACAGCTGGATCCTGGTGAGGGAGGGTGATGGACAGGTGGATCCTGGGGAGGGGGGGTGATGGACAGGTGGATCCTGGTGAGGGGTATGACGAATAGGTGGATCCTGGTGAGGGAGGGTGATGGACAGGTGGATCCTGGTGGGGGAGGGTGATGGACAGGTGGATCCTGGTGAGGGAGGATGATGGACAGGTGGATCCTGGGGAGGGGGGGTGATGGACAGGTGGATCCTGGTGGGGGAGGGATGATGGACAGGTGGATCATGGTGAGGGAGGGATGATGGACAGGTGGATCCTGGTGAGGGGGGATGATGGACAGCTGGATCCTGGTGGGGGGGGTGTGATGGACAGGTGGATCCTGGTGAGGGAGGGTGATGAACAGGTGGATCCTGGGGAGGGGGGGTGATGGACAGGTGGATCCTGGTGAGGGGGGGTGATGGACAGGTGGATCCTGGTGGGGGATGGTGATGGACAGGTGGATCCTGGTGGGGGAGGGATGATGGACAGCTGGATCCTGGTGAGGGAGGGTGATGGACAGGTGGATCCTGGTGGGGGGGGTGTGATGGACAGGTGGATCCTGGTGAGGGGGGTGTGATGGACAGGTGGATCCTGGTGGGGGAGGGCTGATGGACAGGTGGATCCTGGTGAGGGGGGTGTGATGGACAGGTGGATCCTGGTGGGGGAGGGATGATGGACAGCTGGATCCTGGTGGGGGGGTGTGATGGACAGGTGGATCCTGGTGGGGGGGGGGGGTGTGATGGACAGGTGGATCCTGGTGGGGGAGGGATGATGGACAGCTGGATCCTGGTGGGGGATGGTGATGGACAGGTGGATCCTGGTGGGGGATGGATGATGGACAGCTGGATCCTGGTGAGGGAGGGTGATGGACAGGTGGATCCTGGTGGGGGGGGGTGTGATGGACAGGTGGATCCTGGTGAGGGGGGGTGATGGACAGGTGGATCCTGGTGGGGGAGGGATGATGGACAGCTGGATCCTGGTGAGGGAGGGTGATGGACAGGTGGATCCTGGTGAGGGAGGGTGATGGACAGGTGGATCCTGGTGGGGGGGGTGTGATGGACAGGTGGATCCTGGTGGGGGAGGGTGATGGACAGGTGGATCCTGGTGAGGGGGGTTGATGGACAGGTGGATCCTTGTGGGGGAGGGATGATGGACAGCTGGATCCTGGTGAGGGAGGGTGATGGACAGGTGGATCCTGGTGGGGGAGGGTGATGGACAGGTGGATCCTGGTGAGGGAGGATGATGGACAGGTGGATCCTGGGGAGGGGGGGTGATGGACAGGTGGATCCTGGTGAGGGGGGGTGATGGACAGGTGGATCCTGGTGGGGGAGGGATGATGGACAGGTGGATCATGGTGAGGGAGGGATGATGGACAGCTGGATCCTGGTGAGGGGGGGGTGATGGACAGGTGGATCCTGGTGAGGGGGGTGTGATGGACAGGTGGATCCTGGTGGGGGAGGGTGATGGACAGGTGGATCATGGTGAGGGGGGTTTGACAGACAGGTTGATCCTGGTGAGGGGGGTGATGGACAGGTGGATCCTGGTGAGGGGGGATGATGGACAGCTGGATCCTGGTGAGGGGGGATGATGGACAGCTGGATCCTGGTGGGGGGGGTGTGATGGACAGGTGGATCCTGGTGGGGGATGGTGATGGACAGGTGGATCCTGGTGGGGGAGGGATGATGGACAGGTGGATCATGGTGGGGGGGGTGATGGACAGGTGGAACCTGGTGAAGGGAGTTTGACGGACAGGTTGATCCTGGTGAGGGGTGTGATGGACAGGTGGATCCTGGTGAGGGGGGGTGATGGACAGGTGGATCCTGGTGGGGGATGGTGATGGACAGGTGGATCCTGGTGGGGGTGGGATGATGGACAGCTGGATCCTGGTGAGGGAGGGTGATGGACAGGTGGATCCTGGTGGGGGGGGTGTGATGGACAGGTGGATCCTGGTGAGGGGGGTGTGATGGACAGGTGGATCCTGGTGGGGGAGGGATGATGGACAGGTGGATCCTGGTGAGGGGGGTGTGATGGACAGGTGGATCCTGGTGGGGGAGGGATGATGGACAGCTGGATCCTGGTGGGGGGGTGTGATGGACAGGTGGATCCTGGTGGGGGAGGGATGATGGACAGCTGGATCCTGGTGGGGGATGGTGATGGACAGGTGGATCCTGGTGGGGGAGGGATGATGGACAGCTGGATCCTGGTGAGGGAGGGTGATGGACAGGTGGATCCTGGTGGGGGGGGTGTGATGGACAGGTGGATCCTGGTGAGGGGGGGTGATGGACAGGTGGATCCTGGTGGGGGAGGGATGATGGACAGCTGGATCCTGGTGAGGGAGGGTGATGGACAGGTGGATCCTGGTGAGGGAGGGTGATGGACAGGTGGATCCTGGTGGGGGGGGTGATGGACAGGTGGATCCTGGTGGGGGAGGGTGATGGACAGGTGGATCCTGGTGAGGGGGGTTGATGGACAGGTGGATCCTTGTGGGGGAGGGATGATGGACAGCTGGATCCTGGTGAGGGAGGGTGATGGACAGGTGGATCCTGGGGAGGGGGGGTGATGGACAGTTGGATCCTGGTGAGGGGTATGACGAATAGGTGGATCCTGGTGAGGGAGGGTGATGGACAGGTGGATCCTGGTGGGGGAGGGTGATGGACAGGTGGATCCTGGTGAGGGAGGATGATGGACAGGTGGATCCTGGGGAGGGGGGGTGATGGACAAGTGGATCCTGGTGAGGGGGGGTGATGGACAGGTGGATCCTGGTGGGCGGGGGTGTGATGGACAGGTGGATCCTGGTGGGGGAGGGTGATGGACAGGTGGATCCTGGTGAGGGGGGTTGATGGACAGGTGGATCCTTGTGGGGGAGGGATGATGGACAGCTGGATCCTGGTGAGGGAGGGTGATGGACAGGTTGATCCTGGTGAGGGGGTGTGATGGACAGGTGGATCCTGGGGTGGGGGGGTGATGGACAGGTGGATCCTGGTGAGGGAGGGTGACGGACAGGTGGATAATGGTAGGGGAAGGATGACGGACAGGTGGATCCTGGTGGGGGGGGTGTGATGGACAGGTGGATCCTGGTGAGGGGGGTGTGATGGACAGGTGGATCCTGGTGGGGGAGGGATGATGGACAGGTGGATCCTGGTGAGGGGGGTGTGATGGACAGGTGGATCCTGGTGGGGGAGGGATGATGGACAGCTGGATCCTGGTGGGGGGGGTGTGATGGACAGGTGGATCCTGGTGGGGGATGGTGATGGACAGGTGGATCCTGGTGGGGGAGGGATGATGGACAGGTGGATCATGGTGGGGGGGGTGATGGACAGGTGGAACCTGGTGAAGGGAGTTTGACGGACAGGTTGATCCTGGTGAGGGGTGTGATGGACAGGTGGATCCTGGTGAGGGTGGGTGATGAACAGGTGGATCCTGGTGGGGGAGGGTGATGGACAGGTGGATCCTGGTGGGGGAGGGTGATGGACAGGTGGATCATGGTGGGGGAGGGATGATGGACAGCTGGATCCTGGTGAGGGGGGGGTGATGGACAGGTGGATCCTGGTGAGGGGGGGTGATGGACAGGTGGATCCTGGTGGGGGAGGGATGATGGACAGCTGGATCCTGGTGAGGGGGGTGATGGACAGGTGGATCCTGGTGGGGGAGGGATGATGGACAGCTGGATCCTGGTGAGGGGGGGTGATGGACAGGTGGATCCTGGTGGGGGAGGGATGATGGACAGGTGGATCATGGTGGGGGGTGTGATGGACAGGTAGATCCTGGTGAGGGGGGGTGATGGACAGGTGGATCCTGGTGAGGGGGGGTGATGGACAGGTGGATCCTGGTGGGGGAGGGATGATGGACAGGAGGATCCTGGTGGGGGAGGGTGATGGACAGGTGGATACTGGTGGGGGAGGGTGATGGACAGCTGGATCCTGGTAAGAGGGGAGTGATGGACAGGTGGATCCTTGTGAGGGGGGTGACGGACAGGTAGATCCTGGTGAGGGGGGGGTGATGGACAGGTAGATGCTGGTGAGGGGTATGATGAATAGGTGGATCCTGGTGAAAGCGCGGTGATGGACAGCTGGATCATGTTGAGGGGGGGTGTGACGGACCGGTGGATCATGGTGAGGGGGGTGACCGACAGGTGGATCCTGGTGAGGGGGGTTGATGGACAGGTGGATCCTGGTGAGGGGGGGGGTGATGGACAGGTGGATCCTGGTGAGGGGGGTGACGGACAGGTAGATCCTGGTGAGGGGGGTGATGGACAGGTAGATGCTGGTGAGGGGTATGACGAATAGGTGGATCCTGGTGAAAGCGGGGTGATGGACAGCTGGATCATGTTGAGGGGGGGTGTGACGGACCGGTGGATCATGGTGAGGGGGGTTGATGGACAGGTGGATCCTGGTGAGGGGGGGGTGATGGACAGGTCGATCCTGGTGAGAGGGGTGTGATTGACAGGTGGATCCTGATGATGGGGGGGGGTGTGATGGACAGGTGGATTCTGGTGAAGGGGGTGACAGACAGGTGGATCCTGGTGAGAGGGGTGTGATGAACAGGTGGATACTGGTGAGGGGGAGTTGAGGGACAGGTGGATCCTGGTGAGGGGGGTGATGAACAGGTGGATCCTTGTGAGGGGGGGGGTGATGGACAGGTTGATCCTGGTGAGGGGGGAGTGATGGACAGGTGGATCCTGGTGGGGGAGGGATGATGGACAGCTGGATCCTGGTGAGGGAGGGTGATGGACAGGTGGATCCTGGTGAGGGAGGGTGATGGACAGGTGGATCCTGGTGGGGGGGGGTGTGATGGACAGGTGGATCCTGGTGGGGGAGGGTGATGGACAGGTGGATCCTGGTGGGGGATGGTGATGGACAGGTGGATCCTGGTGGGGGAGGGATGATGGACAGCTGGATCCTGGTGAGGGAGGGTGATGAACAGGTGGATCCTGGGGAGGGGGGGGGTGATGGACAGGTGGATCCTGGTGAGGGGGGGTGATGGACAGGTGGATCCTGGTGGGGGATGGTGATGGACAGGTGGATCCTGGTGGGGGAGGGATGATGGACAGCTGGATCCTGGTGAGGGGGGTGATGGACAGGTGGATCCTGGTGAGGGGGGGTGATGGACAGGTGGATACTGGTGAGGGGGGGGTGATGGACAGGTGGATCCTGGTGAGGGGGGTGATGGACAGCTGGATCCTGGTGAGGGAGGGTGATGGACAGGTGGATCCTGGTGGGGGGGTGTGATGGACAGGTGGATCCTGGTGAGGGGGGTGTGATGGACAGGTGGATCCTGGTGGGGGAGGGATGATGGACAGGTGGATCCTGGTGAGGGGGGTGTGATGGACAGGTGGATCCTGGTGGGGGAGGGATGATGGACAGCTGGATCCTGGTGGGGGGGTGTGATGGACAGGTGGATCCTGGTGGGGGGGGGTGTGATGGACAGGTGGATCCTGGTGGGGGAGGGATGATGGACAGCTGGATCCTGGTGGGGGATGGTGATGGACAGGTGGATCCTGGTGGGGGAGGGATGATGGACAGCTGGATCCTGGTGAGGGAGGGTGATGGACAGGTGGATCCTGGTGGGGGGGGTGTGATGGACAGGTGGATCCTGGTGAGGGGGGGTGATGGACAGGTGGATCCTGGTGGGGGAGGGATGATGGACAGCTGGATCCTGGTGAGGGAGGGTGATGGACAGGTGGATCCTGGTGAGGGAGGGTGATGGACAGGTGGATCCTGGTGGGGGGGGTGTGATGGACAGGTGGATCCTGGTGGGGGAGGGTGATGGACAGGTGGATCCTGGTGAGGGGGGTTGATGGACAGGTGGATCCTTGTGGGGGAGGGATGATGGACAGCTGGATCCTGGTGAGGGAGGGTGATGGACAGGTGGATCCTGGGGAGGGGGGGTGATGGACAGGTGGATCCTGGTGAGGGGTATGACGAATAGGTGGATCCTGGTGAGGGAGGGTGATGGACAGGTGGATCCTGGTGGGGGAGGGTGATGGACAGGTGGATCCTGGTGAGGGAGGATGATGGACAGGTGGATCCTGGGGAGGGGGGGTGATGGACAGGTGGATCCTGGTGGGGGAGGGATGATGGACAGGTGGATCATGGTGAGGGAGGGATGATGGACAGGTGGATCCTGGTGAGGGGGGTGTGATGGACAGGTGGATCCTGGTGGGGGAGGGTGATGGACAGGTGGATCATGGTGAGGGGGGTTTGACAGACAGATTGATCCTGGTGAGGGGGGGTGATGGACAGGTGGATCCTGGTGAGGGGGGATGATGGACAGCTGGATCCTGGTGAGGGGGGATGATGGACAGCTGGATCCTGGTGGGGGGGGTGTGATGGACAGGTGGATCCTGGTGGGGGATGGTGATGGACAGGTGGATCCTGGTGGGGGAGGGATGATGGACAGGTGGATCATGGTGGGGGGGGTGATGGACAGGTGGAACCTGGTGAAGGGAGTTTGACGGACAGGTTGATCCTGGTGAGGGGTGTGATGGACAGGTGGATCCTGGTGAGGGGGGGTGATGGACAGGTGGATCCTGGTGGGGGATGGTGATGGACAGGTGGATCCTGGTGGGGGTGGGATGATGGACAGCTGGATCCTGGTGAGGGAGGGTGATGGACAGGTGGATCCTGGTGGGGGGGAGTGTGATGGACAGGTGGATCCTGGTGAGGGGGGTGTGATGGACAGGTGGATCCTGGTGGGGGAGGGATGATGGACAGGTGGATCCTGGTGAGGGGGGTGTGATGGACAGGTGGATCCTGGTGGGGGAGGGATGATGGACAGCTGGATCCTGGTGGGGGGGTGTGATGGACAGGTGGATCCTGGTGGGGGGGGGGGTGTGATGGACAGGTGGATCCTGGTGGGGGAGGGATGATGGACAGCTGGATCCTGGTGGGGGATGGTGATGGACAGGTGGATCCTGGTGGGGGAGGGATGATGGACAGCTGGATCCTGGTGAGGGAGGGTGATGGACAGGTGGATCCTGGTGGGGGAGGGATGATGGACAGCTGGATCCTGGTGAGGGAGGGTGATGGACAGGTGGATCCTGGTGGGGGGGGGTGTGATGGACAGGTGGATCCTGGTGAGGGGGGGTGATGGACAGGTGGATCCTGGTGGGGGAGGGATGATGGACAGCTGGATCCTGGTGAGGGAGGGTGATGGACAGGTGGATCCTGGTGGGGGGGGGTGTGATGGACAGGTGGATCCTGGTGAGGGGGGGTGATGGACAGGTGGATCCTGGTGGGGGAGGGATGATGGACAGCTGGATCCTGGTGAGGGAGGGTGATGGACAGGTGGATCCTGGTGAGGGAGGGTGATGGACAGGTGGATCCTGGTGGGGGGGGTGTGATGGACAGGTGGATCCTGGTGGGGGAGGGTGATGGACAGGTGGATCCTGGTGAGGGGGGTTGATGGACAGGTGGATCCTTGTGGGGGAGGGATGATGGACAGCTGGATCCTGGTGAGGGAGGGTGATGGACAGGTGGATCCTGGGGAGGGGGGGGTGATGGACAGGTGGATCCTGGTGAGGGGTATGACGAATAGGTGGATCCTGGTGAGGGAGGGTGATGGACAGGTGGATCCTGGTGGGGGAGGGTGATGGACAGGTGGATCCTGGGGAGGGGGGGTGATGGACAGGTGGATCCTGGTGAGGGGGGGTGATGGACAGGTGGATCCTCGTGAGGGGGGGTGATGGACAGGTGGATCCTGGTGGGGGAGGGATGATGGACAGGTGGATCATGGTGAGGGAGGGATGATGGACAGCTGGATCCTGGTGAGGGGGGGTGATGGACAGGTGGATCCTGGTGAGGGGGGTGTGATGGACAGGTGGATCCTGGTGGGGGAGGGATGATGGACAGCTGGATCCTGGTAGGGGGGGTGTGATGGACAGGTGGATCCTGGTGGGGGATGGTGATGGACAGGTGGATCCTGGTGGGGGAGGGATGATGGACAGGTGGATCATGGTGGGGGGGGTGATGGACAGGTGGAACCTGGTGAAGGGAGTTTGACGGACAGGTTGATCCTGGTGAGGGGTGTGATGGACAGGTGGAACCTGGTGAAGGGAGTTTGACGGACAGCTGGATCCTGGTGGGGGATGGTGATGGACAGGTGGATCCTGGTGGGGGAGGGATGATGGACAGCTGGATCCTGGTGAGGGAGGGTGATGGACAGGTGGATCCTGGTGGGGGGGGTGTGATGGACAGGTGGATCCTGGTGAGGGGGGGTGATGGACAGGTGGATCCTGGTGGGGGAGGGATGATGGACAGCTGGATCCTGGTGAGGGAGGGTGATGGACAGGTGGATCCTGGTGAGGGAGGGTGATGGACAGGTGGATCCTGGTGGGGGGGGTGTGATGGACAGGTGGATCCTGGTGGGGGAGGGTGATGGACAGGTGGATCCTGGTGAGGGGGGTTGATGGACAGGTGGATCCTTGTGGGGGAGGGATGATGGACAGCTGGATCCTGGTGAGGGAGGGTGATGGACAGGTGGATCCTGGGGAGGGGGGGTGATGGACAGGTGGATCCTGGTGAGGGGTATGACGAATAGGTGGATCCTGGTGAGGGAGGGTGATGGACAGGTGGATCCTGGTGGGGGAGGGTGATGGACAGGTGGATCCTGGTGAGGGAGGATGATGGACAGGTGGATCCTGGGGAGGGGGGGTGATGGACAGGTGGATCCTGGTGGGGGAGGGATGATGGACAGGTGGATCATGGTGAGGGAGGGATGATGGACAGGTGGATCCTGGTGAGGGGGGTGTGATGGACAGGTGGATCCTGGTGGGGGAGGGTGATGGACAGGTGGATCATGGTGAGGGGGGTTTGACAGACAGATTGATCCTGGTGAGGGGGGTGATGGACAGGTGGATCCTGGTGAGGGGGGATGATGGACAGCTGGATCCTGGTGAGGGGGGATGATGGACAGCTGGATCCTGGTGGGGGGGGTGTGATGGACAGGTGGATCCTGGTGGGGGATGGTGATGGACAGGTGGATCCTGGTGGGGGAGGGATGATGGACAGGTGGATCATGGTGGGGGGGGGTGATGGACAGGTGGAACCTGGTGAAGGGAGTTTGACGGACAGGTTGATCCTGGTGAGGGGTGTGATGGACAGGTGGATCCTGGTGAGGGGGGGGTGATGGACAGGTGGATCCTGGTGGGGGATGGTGATGGACAGGTGGATCCTGGTGGGGGTGGGATGATGGACAGCTGGATCCTGGTGAGGGAGGGTGATGGACAGGTGGATCCTGGTGGGGGGGAGTGTGATGGACAGGTGGATCCTGGTGAGGGGGGTGTGATGGACAGGTGGATCCTGGTGGGGGAGGGATGATGGACAGGTGGATCCTGGTGAGGGGGGTGTGATGGACAGGTGGATCCTGGTGGGGGAGGGATGATGGACAGCTGGATCCTGGTGGGGGGGTGTGATGGACAGGTGGATCCTGGTGGGGGGGGGGGTGTGATGGACAGGTGGATCCTGGTGGGGGAGGGATGATGGACAGCTGGATCCTGGTGGGGGATGGTGATGGACAGGTGGATCCTGGTGGGGGAGGGATGATGGACAGCTGGATCCTGGTGAGGGAGGGTGATGGACAGGTGGATCCTGGTGGGGGGGGTGTGATGGACAGGTGGATCCTGGTGAGGGGGGGTGATGGACAGGTGGATCCTGGTGGGGGAGGGATGATGGACAGCAGGATCCTGGTGAGGGAGGGTGATGGACAGGTGGATCCTGGTGAGGGAGGGTGATGGACAGGTGGATCCTGGTGGGGGGGGTGTGATGGACAGGTGGATCCTGGTGGGGGAGGGTGATGGACAGGTGGATCCTGGTGAGGGGGGTTGATGGACAGGTGGATCCTTGTGGGGGAGGGATGATGGACAGCTGGATCCTGGTGAGGGAGGGTGATGGACAGGTGGATCCTGGGGAGGGGGGGTGATGGACAGGTGGATCCTGGTGAGGGGTATGACGAATAGGTGGATCCTGGTGAGGGAGGGTGATGGACAGGTGGATCCTGGTGGGGGAGGGTGATGGACAGGTGGATCCTGGGGAGGGGGGGTGATGGACAGGTGGATCCTGGTGAGGGGGGGTGATGGACAGGTGGATCCTCGTGAGGGGGGGTGATGGACAGGTGGATCCTGGTGGGGGAGGGATGATGGACAGGTGGATCATGGTGAGGGAGGGATGATGGACAGCTGGATCCTGGTGAGGGGGGGTGATGGACAGGTGGATCCTGGTGAGGGGGGTGTGATGGACAGGTGGATCCTGGTGGGGGAGGGATGATGGACAGCTGGATCCTGGTAGGGGGGGGTGTGATGGACAGGTGGAACCTGGTGAAGGGAGTTTGACGGACAGGTTGATCCTGGTGAGGGGTGTGATGGACAGGTGGATCCTGGTGAGGGGGGGTGATGGACAGGTGGATCCTGGTGGGGGATGGTGATGGACAGGTGGATCCTGGTGGGGGTGGGATGATGGACAGCTGGATCCTGGTGAGGGAGGGTGATGGACAGGTGGATCCTGGTGGGGGGAGTGTGATGGACAGGTGGATCCTGGTGAGGGGGGTGTGATGGACAGGTGGATCCTGGTGGGGGAGGGATGATGGACAGGTGGATCCTGGTGAGGGGGGTGTGATGGACAGGTGGATCCTGGTGGGGGAGGGATGATGGACAGCTGGATCCTGGTGGGGGGGTGTGATGGACAGGTGGATCCTGGTGGGGGGGGGGGTGTGATGGACAGGTGGATCCTGGTGGGGGAGGGATGATGGACAGCTGGATCCTGGTGGGGGATGGTGATGGACAGGTGGATCCTGGTGGGGGAGGGATGATGGACAGCTGGATCCTGGTGAGGGAGGGTGATGGACAGGTGGATCCTGGTGGGGGGGGGGTGTGATGGACAGGTGGATCCTGGTGAGGGGGGGTGATGGACAGGTGGATCCTGGTGGGGGAGGGATGATGGACAGCAGGATCCTGGTGAGGGAGGGTGATGGACAGGTGGATCCTGGTGAGGGAGGGTGATGGACAGGTGGATCCTGGTGGGGGGGGTGTGATGGACAGGTGGAACCTGGTGGGGGAGGGTGATGGACAGGTGGATCCTGGTGAGGGGGGTTGATGGACAGGTGGATCCTTGTGGGGGAGGGATGATGGACAGCTGGATCCTGGTGAGGGAGGGTGATGGACAGGTGGATCCTGGGGAGGGGGGGTGATGGACAGGTGGATCCTGGTGAGGGGTATGACGAATAGGTGGATCCTGGTGAGGGAGGGTGATGGACAGGTGGATCCTGGTGGGGGAGGGTGATGGACAGGTGGATCCTGGGGAGGGGGGGTGATGGACAGGTGGATCCTGGTGAGGGGGGGTGATGGACAGGTGGATCCTCGTGAGGGGGGGTGATGGACAGGTGGATCCTGGTGGGGGAGGGATGATGGACAGGTGGATCATGGTGAGGGAGGGATGATGGACAGCTGGATCCTGGTGAGGGGGGGTGATGGACAGGTGGATCCTGGTGAGGGGGGTGTGATGGACAGGTGGATCCTGGTGGGGGAGGGATGATGGACAGCTGGATCCTGGTAGGGGGGGTGTGATGGACAGGTGGATCCTGGTGGGGGATGGTGATGGACAGGTGGATCCTGGTGGGGGAGGGATGATGGACAGGTGGATCATGGTGGGGGGGGGTGATGGACAGGTGGAACCTGGTGAAGGGAGTTTGACGGACAGGTTGATCCTGGTGAGGGGTGTGATGGACAGGTGGATCCTGGTGAGGGTGGGTGATGAACAGATGGATCCTGGTGGGGGGGGGGTGATGGACAGGTGGATCCTGGTGGGGGATGGTGATGGACAGGTGGATCCTGGTGGGGGAGGGATGATGGACAGCTGGATCCTGGTGAGGGGGGCTGATGGACAGGTGGATCCTGGTGAGGGGGGGTGATGGACAGGTGGATCCTGGTGGGGGAGGGATGATGGACAGCTGGATCCTGGTGAGGGGGGTGATGGACAGGTGGATCCTGGTGGGGGAGGGATGACGGACAGCTGGATCCTGGTGAGGGGGGGTGATGGACAGGTGGATCCTGGTGGGGGAGGGATGATGGACAGGTGGATCATGGTGGGGGGTGTGATGGACAGGTAGATCCTGGTGAGGGGGGGTGATGGACAGGTGGATCCTGGTGGGGGAGGGATGATGGACAGCTGGATCCTGGTGAGGGAGGGTGATGGACAGGTGGATCCTGGTGAGGGAGGGTGATGGACAGGTGGATCCTGGTGGGGGGGGGTGTGATGGACAGGTGGATCCTGGTGGGGGAGGGTGACCGACAGGTGGATACTGGTGGGGGAGGGATGATGGACAGCTGGATCCTGGTAAGAGGGGAGTGATGGACAGGTGGATCCTTGTGAGGGGGGTGACGGACAGGCGGATCCTGGTGAGGGGGGTGATGGACAGGTAGATGCTGGTGAGGGGTATGACGAATAGGTGGATCCTGGTGAAAGCGGGGTGATGGACAGCTGGATCATGTTGAGGGGGGTGTGACGGACCGGTGGATCATGGTGAGGGGGGTTGATGGACAGGTGGATCCTGGTGAGGGGGGGGGGTGATGGACAGGTCGATCCTGGTGAGAGGGGTGTGATTGACAGGTGGATCCTGATGATGGGGGGGGGTGTGATGGACAGGTGGATTCTGGTGAAGGGGGTGACAGACAGGTGGATCCTGGTGAGAGGGGTGTGATGAACAGGTGGATACTGGTGAGGGGGAGTTGAGGGACAGGTGGATCCTGGTGAGGGGGGTGATGAACAGGTAGATCCTTGTGAGGGGGGGGGGTGATGGACAGGTTGATCCTGGTGAGGGGGGGAGTGATGGACAGGTGGATCCTGGTGAGGGAGGGTGATGGACAGGTGGATCCTGGTGAGGGAGGGTGATGGACAGGTGGATACTGGTGGGGGGGGGTGTGATGGACAGGTGGATCCTGGTGGGGGAGGGTGATGGACAGGTGGATCCTGGTGGGGGATGGTGATGGACAGGTGGATCCTGGTGGGGGAGGGATGATGGACAGCTGGATCCTGGTGAGGGAGGGTGATGAACAGGTGGATCCTGGGGAGGGGGGGGTGATGGACAGGTGGATCCTGGTGAGGGGGGGTGATGGACAGGTGGATCCTGGTGGGGGAGGGTGATGGACAGGTGGATCCTGGTGGGGGAGGGTGATGGACAGGTGGATCATGGTGGGGGAGGGATGATGGACAGCTGGATCCTGGTGAGGGGGGGTGATGGACAGGTGGATCCTGGTGAGGGGGGGGTGATGGACAGGTGGATCCTGGTGGGGGAGGGATGATGGACAGCTGGATCCTGGTGAGGGGGGTGATGGACAGGTGGATCCTGGTGGGGGAGGGATGACGGACAGCTGGATCCTGGTGAGGGGGGGTGATGGACAGGTGGATCCTGGTGGGGGAGGGATGATGGACAGGTGGATCATGGTGGGGGGTGTGATGGACAGGTAGATCCTGGTGAGGGGGGGTGATGGACAGGTGGATCCTGGTGGGGGAGGGATGATGGACAGCTGGATCCTGGTGAGGGAGGGTGATGGACAGGTGGATCCTGGTGAGGGAGGGTGATGGACAGGTGGATCCTGGTGGGGGGGGGTGTGATGGACAGGTGGATCCTGGTGGGGGAGGGTGACCGACAGGTGGATACTGGTGGGGGAGGGATGATGGACAGCTGGATCCTGGTAAGAGGGGAGTGATGGACAGGTGGATCCTTGTGAGGGGGGGTGACGGACAGGCGGATCCTGGTGAGGGGGGTGATGGACAGGTAGATGCTGGTGAGGGGTATGACGAATAGGTGGATCCTGGTGAAAGCGGGGTGATGGACAGCTGGATCATGTTGAGGGGGGTGTGACGGACCGGTGGATCATGGTGAGGGGGGTTGATGGACAGGTGGATCCTGGTGAGGGGGGGGGGTGATGGACAGGTCGATCCTGGTGAGAGGGGTGTGATTGACAGGTGGATCCTGATGATGGGGGGGGGGTGTGATGGACAGGTGGATTCTGGTGAAGGGGGTGACAGACAGGTGGATCCTGGTGAGAGGGGTGTGATGAACAGGTGGATACTGGTGAGGGGGAGTTGAGGGACAGGTGGATCCTGGTGAGGGGGGTGATGAACAGGTAGATCCTTGTGAGGGGGGGGGTGATGGACAGGTTGATCCTGGTGAGGGGGGAGTGATGGACAGGTGGATCCTGGTGAGGGGGGGTGATGGACAGGTGGATCCTGGTGAGGGGGGTGATGGACAGGTGGATCCTGGTGAGGGAGGGTGATGGACAGGTGGATCCTGGTGAGGGAGGGTGATGGACAGGTGGATACTGGTGGGGGGGGGGGTGTGATGGACAGGTGGATCCTGGTGGGGGAGGGTGATGGACAGGTGGATCCTGGTGGGGGATGGTGATGGACAGGTGGATCCTGGTGGGGGAGGGATGATGGACAGCTGGATCCTGGTGAGGGAGGGTGATGAACAGGTGGATCCTGGGGAGGGGGGGGTGATGGACAGGTGGATCCTGGTGGGGGATGGTGATGGACAGGTGGATCCTGGTGGGGGAGGGATGATGGACAGCTGGATCCTGGTGAGGGAGGGTGATGAACAGGTGGATCCTGGGGAGGGGGGGGTGATGGACAGGTGGATCCTGGTGGGGGAGGGTGATGAACAGGTGGATCCTGGTGAGGGAGGGTGATGAACAGGTGGATCCTGGTGGGGGATGGTGATGGACAGGTGGATCCTGGTGGGGGAGGGATGATGGACAGCTGGATCCTGGTGAGGGAGGGTGATGGACAGGTGGATCCTGGTGGGGGGGGTGTGATGGACAGGTGGATCCTGGTGAGGGGGGTGTGATGGACAGGTGGATCCTGGTGGGGGAGGGATGATGGACAGGTGGATCCTGGTGAGGGGGGTGTGATGGACAGGTGGATCCTGGTGGGCGAGGGATGATGGACAGCTGGATCCTGGTGGGGGGGTGTGATGGACAGGTGGATCCTGGTGGGGGGGGTGTGATGGACAGGTGGATCCTGGTGGGGGAGTGATGATGGACAGCTGGATCCTGGTGGGGGAGGGATGATGGACAGCTGGATCCTGGTGGGGGGGTGTGATGGACAGGTGGATCCTGGTGGGGGGGGTGTGATGGACAGGTGGATCCTGGTGGGGGAGGGATGATGGACAGGTGGATCCCGGTGAGGGGGGGTGATGGACAGCTGGATCCTGGTGAGGGGGGGTGACGGACAGGTTGATCCTGGTGGGGGGGGTGTGATGGACAGGTGGATCCTGGTGGGGAGGGTGATGGACAGGTGGATCCTGGTGGGGGAGGGATGATGGACAGCTGGATCCTGGTGAGGGAGGGTGATGGACAGGTGGATCCTGGTGAGGGGGGTGTGATGGACAGGTGGATCCTGGTGGGGGAGGGATGATGGACAGCTGGATCCTGGTGGGGTGGGTGTGATGGACAGGTGGATCCTGGTGGGGGGGGGGTGTGATGGACAGGTTGATCCTGGTGAGGGGGGGTGATGGACAGGTGGATCCTGGTGAGGGGGGGTGATGGACAGGTGGATCCTGGTGGGGGAGGGATGATGGACAGCTGGATCCTGGTGAGGGAGGGTGATGGACAGGTGGATCCTGGTGAGGGAGGGTGATGGACAGGTGGATCCTGGAGGGGGGGGGTGTGATGGACAGGTGGATCCTGGTGGGGGAGGGTGATGGACAGGTGGATCCTGGTGAGGGGGGTTGATGGACAGGTGGATCCTTGTGGGGGAGGGATGATGGACAGCTGGATCCTGGTGAGGGAGGGTGATGGACAGGTGGATCCTGGGGAGGGGGGGTGATGGACAGGTGGATCCTGGTGAGGGGTATGACGAATAGGTGGATCCTGGTGAGGGGGGGTGACGGACAGGTGGATCCTGGTGGGGGAAGGATGACGGACAGGTGGATCCTGGTGGGGGAGGGTGATGGACAGGTGGATCCTGGTGAGGGAGGATGATGGACAGGTGGATCCTGGTGAGGGGGGGTGATGGACAGGTGGATCCTGGTGGGGGAGGGATGATGGACAGGTGGATCATGGTGAGGGAGAGATGATGGACAGCTGGATCCTGGTGAGGGGGGGTGATGGACAGGTGGATCCTGGTGGGGGAGGGATGATGGACAGGTGGATCCTGGTGGGGGAGGGATGATGGACAGCTGGATCCTGGTGGGGGAGGGATGATGGACAGGTGGATCCTGGTGAGGGGGGGGTGATGGTCAGGTGGATCCTGGGGAGGGGGGGGTGATGGACAGGTGGATCCTGGTGAGGGAGGATGATGGTCAGGTGGATCCTGGTGAGGGAGGATGATGGTCAGCTGGATCCTGGTGAGGGAGGATGATGGTCAGCTGGATCCTGGTGAGGGAGGATGATGGACAGCTGGATCCTGGTGAGGGAGGATGATGGTCAGGTGGATCCTGGGGAGGGGGGGGTGATGGACAGGTGGATCCTGGTGAGGGGGGGTGATGGACAGGTGGATCCTGGTGAGGGGGGGTGATGGACAGGTGGATCATGGTGGGGGAGGGATGATGGACAGCTGGATCCTGGTGAGGGGGGGTGTGATGGACAGATGGATCCTGGTGAGGGGGGTGTGATGGACAGATGGATCCTGGTGAGGGGGGTGTGATGGACAGGTGGATCCTGGTGGGGGAGGGATGATGGACAGGTGGATCCTGGTGAGGGGGTGTGATGGACAGGTGGATCCTGGTGGGGGGGGGGTGATGGACAGGTTGATCCTGGTGGGGGGGGGGGTGTGATGGACAGGTGGATCCTGGTGGGGGAGGGTGATGGACAGGTGGATCCTGGTGGGGGAGGGATGATGGACAGGTGGATCCTGGTGGGGGGGTGTGATGGACAGGTGGATCCTGGTGGGGGAGGGATGATGGACAGGTGGATCCTGGTGGGGGGGTGTGATGGACAGGTGGATCCCGGTGAGGGGGGGTGATGGACAGCTGGATCCTGGTGAGGGGGGGTGATGGACAGGTTGATCCTGGTGGGGGGGGGGGTGTGATGGACAGGTGGATCCTGGTGGGGGAGGGTGATGGACAGGTGGATCCTGGTGGGGGAGGGATGATGGACAGCTGGATCCTGGTGAGGGAGGGTGATGGACAGGTGGATCCTGGTGGGGGAGGGTGATGGACAGGTGGATCCTGGTGGGGGGGGTGTGATGGACAGGTGGATCCTGGTGAGGGGGGGTGATGGACAGGTGGATCCTGGTGGGGGAGGGTGATGGACAGGTGGATCCTGGTGGGGGGGGTGTGATGGACAGGTGGATCCTGGTGAGGGGGGGTGATGGACAGGTGGATCCTGGTGAGGGAGGGTGATGGACAGGTGGATACTGGTGAGGGGGGTGATGGACAGGTGGATCCTGGTGGGGGAGGGTGATGGACAGGTGGATCCTGGTGGGGGGGGGTGTGATGGACAGGTGGATCCTGGTGAGGGGGGTGATGGACAGGTGGATCCTGGTGGGGGAGGGTGATGGACAGGTGGATCCTGGTGGGGGGGGTGTGATGGACAGGTGGATCCTGGTGAGGGGGGGTGATGGACAGGTGGATCATGGTGGGGGAGGGATGATGGACAGCTGGATCCTGGTGAGAGGGGTGTGATGGACAGGTGGATCCTGGTGGGGGAGGGTGATGGACAGGTGGATCCTGGTGGGGGAGGGTGATGGACAGGTGGATCCTGGTGAGGGAGGATGATGGACAGGTGGATCCTGGTGAGGGGGGGTGATGGACAGGTGGATCCTGGTGGGGGAGGGATGATGGACAGGTGGATCATGGTGAGGGAAGGATGATGGACAGCTGGATCCTGGTGAGGGGGGGTGATGGACAGGTGGATCCTGGTGGGGGAGGGATGATGGACAGGTGGATCATGGTGAGGGAGGGATGATGGACAGCTGGATCCTGGTGGGGGAGGGATGATGGACAGGTGGATCCTGGTGGGGGAGGGATGATGGACAGCTGGATCCTGGTGAGGGAGGATGATGGACAGGTGGATCCTGGGGAGGGGGGGGTGATGGACAGGTGGATCCTGGTGAGGGGGGGTGATGGACAGGTGGATCATGGTGGGGGAGGGATGATGGACAGCTGGATCCTGGTGAGGGGGGTGATGGACAGGTGGATCCTGGTGGGGGAGGGATGATGGACAGGTGGATCATGGTGGGGGGGGTGATGGACAGGTGGAACCTGGTGAAGGGGGTTTGACGGACAGGTTGATCCTGGTGAGGGGTGTGATGGACAGCTGGATCCTGGTGAGGGGGGGTGATGGACAGGTGGATCCTGGTGGGGGAGGGATGATGGACAGGTGGATCCTGGTGGGGGAGGGATGATGGACAGCTGGATCCTGGTGGGGGAGGGATGATGGACAGGTGGATCCTGGTGGGGGAGGGATGATGGACAGCTGGATCCTGGTGAGGGAGGATGATGGACAGGTGGATCCTGGGGAGGGGGGGTGATGGACAGGTGGATCCTGGTGAGGGGGGGTGATGGACAGGTGGATCCTGGTGAGGGGGGGGGGGTGATGGACAGGTGGATCCTGGTGAGGGGGGGTGATGGACAGGTGGATCATGGTGGGGGAGGGATGATGGACAGCTGGATCCTGGTGAGGGTGGGTGATGGACAGGTGGATCCTGGTGGGGGAGGGATGATGGACAGGTGGATCATGGTGAGGGAGGGATGATGGACAGCTGGATCCTGGTGGGGGAGGGATGATGGACAGGTGGATCCTGGTGAGGGGGGGTGATGGACAGGTGGATCCTGGTGGGGGAGGGATGATGGACAGGTGGATCATGGTGGGGGAGGGATGATGGACAGCTGGATCCTGGTGAGGGGGGGGGGTGATGGACAGGTGGATCCTGGTGAGGGGGGGTGATGGACAGGTGGATCATGGTGGGGGAGGGATGATGGACAGCTGGATCCTGGTGAGGGGGGTGTGATGGACAGATGGATCCTGGTGAGGGGGGTGTGATGGACAGGTGGATCCTGGTGGGGGAGGGATGATGGACAGGTGGATCCTGGTGGGGGGGTGTGATGGACAGGTGGATCCTGGTGGGGGGGGGTGTGATGGACAGGTGGATCCTGGTGGGGGGGGGGTGATGGACAGGTTGATCCTGGTGGGGGGGGGTGTGATGGACAGGTGGATCCTGGTGGGGGAGGGTGATGGACAGGTGGATCCTGGTGGGGGAGGGATGATGGACAGGTGGATCCTGGTGGGGGGGTGTGATGGACAGGTGGATCCTGGTGGGGGAGGGATGATGGACAGGTGGATCCTGGTGGGGGGGTGTGATGGACAGGTGGATCCCGGTGAGGGGGGGTGATGGACAGCTGGATCCTGGTGAGGGGGGGGTGATGGACAGGTTGATCCTGGTGGGGGGGGGGGTGTGATGGACAGGTGGATCCTGGTGGGGGAGGGTGATGGACAGGTGGATCCTGGTGGGGGAGGGATGATGGACAGCTGGATCCTGGTGAGGGAGGGTGATGGACAGGTGGATCCTGGTGGGGGGGGTGTGATGGACAGGTGGATCCTGGTGGGGGGGGTGTGATGGACAGGTGGATCCTGGTGAGGGAGGATGATGGTCAGGTGGATCCTGGGGAGGGGGGGGGTGATGGACAGGTGGATCCTGGTGAGGGGGGGTGATGGACAGGTGGAACCTGGTGGGGGAGGGATGATGGACAGCTGGATCCTGGTGAGGGAGGGTGATGGACAGCTGGATCCTGGTGAGGGAGGGTGATGGACAGGTGGATACTGGTGGGGGGGGTGTGATGGACAGGTGGATCCTGGTGAGGGGGGTTGATGGACAGGTGGATCCTTGTGGGGGAGGGATGATGGACAGCTGGATCCTGGTGAGGGAGGGTGATGGACAGGTGGATCCTGGGGAGGGGGGGGTGATGGACAGGTGGATCCTGGTGAGGGGTATGACGAATAGGTGGATCCTGGTGAGGGGGGGTGACGGACAGGTGGATCCTGGTGGGGGGGGTGTGATGGACAGGTGGATCCTGGTGGGGGAGGGTGATGGACAGGTGGATCCTGGTGGGGGAGGGTGATGGACAGGTGGATCCTGGTGAGGGAGGATGATGGACAGGTGGATCCTGGTGAGGGGGGGTGATGGACAGGTGGATCCTGGTGGGGGAGGGATGATGGACAGGTGGATCATGGTGAGGGAGGGATGATGGACAGCTGGATCCTGGTGAGGGGGGGTGATGGACAGGTGGATCCTGGTGGGGGAGGGATGATGGACAGGTGGATCATGGTGAGGGAGGGATGATGGACAGCTGGATCCTGGTGGGGGAGGGATGATGGACAGGTGGATCCTGGTGGGGGAGGGATGATGGACAGCTGGATCCTGGTGAGGGAGGATGATGGACAGGTGGATCCTGGGGAGGGGGGGTGATGGACAGGTGGATCCTGGTGAGGGGGGGTGATGGACAGGTGGATCATGGTGGGGGAGGGATGATGGACAGCTGGATCCTGGTGAGGGGGGGTGATGGACAGGTGGATCCTGGTGGGGGAGGGATGATGGACAGGTGGATCATGGTGGGGGGGGTGATGGACAGGTGGAACCTGGTGAAGGGGGTTTGACGGACAGGTTGATCCTGGTGAGGGGTGTGATGGACAGCTGGATCCTGGTGAGGGGGGGTGATGAACAGGTGGATCCTGGTGGGGGAGGGTGATGGACAGGTGGATCCTGGTGGGGGAGGGTGATGGACAGGTGGATCCTGGTGGGGGATGGTGATGGACAGGTGGATCCTGGTGGGGGAGGGATGATGGACAGCTGGATCCTGGTGAGGGGGGGGGGTGATGGACAGGTGGATCCTGGTGAGGGGGGGTGATGGACAGGTGGATCCTGGTGTGGGAGGGATGATGGACAAGTGGATCCTGGTGGGGGAGGGATGATGGACAGCTGGATCCTGGTGAGGGGGGGTGATGGACAGGTGGATCCTGGTGGGGGAGGGTGATGGACAGGTGGAACCTGGTGGGGGAGGGATGATGGACAGCTGGATCCTGGTGAGGGGGGATGATGGACAGTTGGATCCTGGTGGGGGAGGGATGATGGACAGGTGGATCATGGTGGGGGGTGTGATGGACAGGTAGATCCTGGTGAGGGGGGGTGATGGACAGGTGGATCCTGGTGAGGGGGGTGATGGACAGGTGGTCCTGGTGGGGGAGGGATGATGGACAGGTGGATCCTGGTGGGGGAGGGTGATGGACAGGTGGATACTGGTGGGGGAGGGTGATGGACAGGTGGATCCTGGTAAGAGGGGAGTGATGGACAGGTGGATCCTTGTGAGGGGGGGTGACGGACAGGCGGATCCTGGTGAGGGGGGTGATGGACAGGTAGATGCTGGTGAGGGGGGGTAATGGACAGGTGGATCCTGGTGGGGGAGGGATGATGGACAGCTGGATCCTGGTAAGAGGGGAGTGATGGACAGGTGGATCCTTGTGAGGGGGGGTGACGGACAGGCGGATCCTGGTGAGGGGGGTGATGGACAGGTAGATGCTGGTGAGGGGGGGTGATGGACAGGTGGATCCTGGTGGGGGAGGGATGATGGACAGCTGGATCCTGGTAAGAGGGGAGTGATGGACAGGTGGATCCTTGTGAGGGGGGTGACGGACAGGCGGATCCTGGTGAGGGGGGTGATGGACAGGTAGATGCTGGTGAGGGGGGGTGATGGACAGGTGGATCCTCGTGGGGGAGGGATGATGGACAGCTGGATCCTGGTAAGAGGGGAGTGATGGACAGGTGGATCCTTGTGAGGGGGGTGACGGACAGGCGGATCCTGGTGAGGGGGGTGATGGACAGGTAGATGCTGGTGAGGGGTATGATGAATAGGTGGATCCTGGTGAAAGCGGGGTGATGGACAGCTGGATCATGTTGAGGGGGGTGTGACGGACCGGTGGATCATGGTGAGGGGGGTGACCGACAGGTGGATCCTGGTGAGGGGGGTTGATGGACAGGTGGATCCTGGTGAGGGGGGGGGTGATGGACAGGTGGATCCTGGTGAGGGGGGATGATGGACAGGTGGATCCTGGGGAGGGGGGGTGATGGACAGGTGGATCCTGGTGAGGGGGGGTGATGGACAGGTGGATCCTGGTGAGGGGGGGTGATGGACAGGTGGATCATGGTGGGGGAGGGATGATGGACAGCTGGATCCTGGTGAGGGGGGTGTGATGGACAGATGGATCCTGGTGAGGGGGGTGTGATGGACAGGTGGATCCTGGTGGGGGAGGGATGATGGACAGGTGGATCCTGGTGGGGGGGTGTGATGGACAGGTGGATCCTGGTGGGGGGGGTGTGATGGACAGGTGGATCCTGGTGGGGGAGGGATGATGGACAGGTGGATCCCGGTGAGGGGGGGTGATGGACAGCTGGATCCTGGTGAGGGGGGGTGATGGACAGGTTGATCCTGGTGGGGGGGGGTGTGATGGACAGGTGGATCCTGGTGGAGGGTGATGGACAGGTGGATCCTGGTGGGGGAGGGATGATGGACAGCTGGATTCTGGTGAGGGAGGGTGATGGACAGGTGGATCCTGGTGGGGGGGGTGTGATGGACAGGTGGATCCTGGTGAGGGGGGGTGATGGACAGGTGGATCCTGGTGGGGGAGGGATGATGGACAGCTGGATCCTGGTGAGGGAGGGTGATGGACAGGTGGATCCTGGTGGGGAGGGTGTGATGGACAGGTGGATCCTGGTGAGGGGGGTTGATGGACAGGTGGATCCTGGGGAGGGGGGGTGATGGACAGGTGGATCCTGGTGAGGGGGGTTGATGGACAGGTGGATCCTGGGGAGGGGGTGTGTTGGACAGGTGGATCCTGGTGAGGGGGGGGTGATGGACAGGTGGATCCTGGTGGGGGAGGGATGATGGACAGCTGGATCCTGGTGAGGGAGGGTGATGGACAGGTGGATCCTGGGGAGGGGGGGTGATGGACAGGTGGATCCTGGTGAGAGGTATGACGAATAGGTGGATCCTGGTGAGGGGGGGGTGACGGACAGGTGGATCCTGGTGGGGGAAGGATGACGGACAGGTGGATCCTGGTGGGGGAGGGTGATGGACAGGTGGATCCTGGTGGGGGAGGGTGATGGACAGGTGGATCCTGGTGAGGGAGGATGATGGACAGGTGGATCCTGGTGAGGGGGGGTGATGGACAGGTGGATCCTGGTGGGGGAGGGATGATGGACAGGTGGATCATGGTGAGGGAGGGATGATGGACAGCTGGATCCTGGTGAGGGGGGGTGATGGACAGGTGGATCCTGGTGGGGGAGGGATGATGGACAGGTGGATCATGGTGAGGGAGGGATGATGGACAGCTGGATCCTGGTGGGGGAGGGATGATGGACAGGTGGATCCTGGTGGGGGAGGGATGATGGACAGCTGGATCCTGGTGAGGGAGGATGATGGACAGGTGGATCCTGGGGAGGGGGGGTGATGGACAGGTGGATCCTGGTGAGGGGGGGTGATGGACAGGTGGATCATGGTGGGGGAGGGATGATGGACAGCTGGATCCTGGTGAGGGGGGTGATGGACAGGTGGATCCTGGTGGGGGGGGTGATGGACAGGTGGATCATGGTGGGGGGGGTGATGGACAGGTGGAACCTGGTGAAGGGGGTTTGACGGACATGTTGATCCTGGTGAGGGGTGTGATGGACAGCTGGATCCTGGTGAGGGGGGGTGATGAACAGGTGGATCCTGGTGGGGGAGGGTGATGGACAGGTGGATCCTGGTGGGGGATTGTGATGGACAGGTGGATCCTGGTGGGGGAGGGATGATGGACAGCTGGATCCTGGTGAGGGGGGGGGGGGTGATGGACAGGTGGATCCTGGTGAGGGGGGGTGATGGACAGGTGGATCCTGGTGAGGGGGGGTGATGGACAGGTGGATCCTGGTGTGGGAGGGATGATGGACCAGCTGGATCCTGGTGAGGGGGGGTGATGGACAGGTGGATCCTGGTGGGGAGGGTGATGGACAGGTGGAACCTGGTGGGGAGGGATGATGGACAGCTGGATCCTGGTGAGGGGGGATGATGGACAGGTGGATCCTGGTGGGGGAGGGATGATGGACAGGTGGATCCTGGTGGGGGAGGGATGATGGACAGCTGGATCCTGGTGAGGGGGGGTGATGGACAGGTGGATCCTGGTGGGGGAGGGTGATGGACAGGTGGAACCTGGTGGGGGAGGGATGATGGACAGCTGGATCCTGGTGAGGGGGGATGATGGACAGGTGGATCCTGGTGGGGGAGGGATGATGGACAGGTGGATCATGGTGGGGGGTGTGATGGACAGGTAGATCCTGGTGAGGGGGGGGTGATGGACAGGTGGATCCTGGTGAGGGGGGTGATGGACAGGTGGTCCTGGTGGGGGAGGGATGATGGACAGGTGGATCCTGGTGGGGGAGGTGATGGACAGGTGGATACTGGTGGGGGAGGGTGATGGACAGGTGGATCCTGGTAAGAGGGGAGTGATGGACAGGTGGATCCTTGTGAGGGGGGTGACGGACAGGCGATCCTGGTGAGGGGGGTGATGGACAGGTAGATGCTGGTGAGGGGGGGTGATGGACAGGTGGATCCTGGTGGGGGAGGGATGATGGACAGCTGGATCCTGGTAAGAGGGGAGTGATGGACAGGTGGATCCTTGTGAGGGGGGTGACGGACAGGCGGATCCTGGTGAGGGGGGTGATGGACAGGTAGATGCTGGTGAGGGGGGGTGATGGACAGGTGGATCCTGGTGGGGGAGGGATGATGGACAGCTGGATCCTGGTAAGAGGGGAGTGATGGACAGGTGGATCCTTGTGAGGGGGGTGACGGACAGGCGGATCCTGGTGAGGGGGGGTGATGGAGAGGTAGATGCTGGTGAGGGGGGGGTGATGGACAGGTGGATCCTCGTGGGGGAGGGATGATGGACAGCTGGATCCTGGTAAGAGGGGAGTGATGGACAGGTGGATCCTTGTGAGGGGGGTGACGGACAGGCGGATCCTGGTGAGGGGGGGTGATGGACAGGTAGATGCTGGTGAGGGGTATGATGAATAGGTGGATCCTGGTGAAAGCGGGGTGATGGACAGCTGGATCATGTTGAGGGGGGTGTGACGGACCGGTGGATCATGGTGAGGGGGGTGACCGACAGGTGGATCCTGGTGAGGGGGGTTGATGGACAGGTGGATCCTGGTGAGGGGGGTGTGACGGACCGGTGGATCATGGTGAGGGGGGTTGATGGACAGGTGGATCCTGGTGAGGGGGGGGTGATGGACAGGTCGATCCTGGTGAGAGGGGTGTGATTGACAGGTGGATCCTGATGATGGGGGGGGGGTGTGATGTACAGGTGGATTCTGGTGAAGGGGGGTGACAGACAGGTGGATCCTGGTGAGAGGGGTGTGATGAACAGGTGGATACTGGTGAGGGGGAGTTGAGGGACAGGTGGATCCTGGTGAGGGGGGGTGATGAACAGGTGGATCCTTGTGAGGGGGGGGTGATGGACAGGTTGATCCTGGTGAGGGGGGAGTGATGGACAGGTGGATACTGGTAAAGGGGGCGACGGACAGGTGGATACTGGTGAGGGGGACTGATGGACAGGTGGATCCTGGTGAGGGGGTTGTGATGGACAGGTTGATCCTGGTGAGGAGGGTTGTGATGGACAGGTGGATCCTGGTGAGGTGTGTGTTGGACAGGTGGATCCTGGTGGGGGAGGGTGTGACGGACTGGTTGATCCTGGAGAGGGGTGTGTTGGACAGGTGGATCCTGGTGAGGGGGGGTGATGGACAGGTGGATCCTGGTGAGGGGGGGTGACAGACAGGTGGATCCTGGTGAGGGGGGTGTGATGGACAGGTGGATCCTGGTGAGGGGGGTGTGATGGACAGCTGGATCCTGGTGAGGGGGGGGTGATGGACAGGTGGATCCTGGTGGGGGAGGGTGATGAACAGGTGGATCCTGGTGAGGGGGGGTGATGAACAGGTTGATCCTGGTGAGGGGGGTGTGATGGACAGGTGGATCCTGGTGGGGGAGGGATGATGGACAGGTGGATCCTGGTGAGGGGGGTGTGATGAACAGGTTGATCCTGGTGAGGGGGGTGTGATGAACAGGTGGATCCTGGTGAGGGGGGTGATGGACAGGTGGATCCTGGTGAGGGGGGATGATGAACAGGTGGATCCTGGTGAGGGGGGTGTGATGGACAGGTGGATCCTGGTGGGGGAGGGATGATGGACAGGTTGATCCTGGTGAGGGGGTGTGATGGACAGGTGGATCCTGCTGAGGGGGGTGATGGACAAGTGGATCCTGGTGGGGGAGGGATGATGGACAGGTGGATCCTGGTAAGGGGGTGTGATGGACAGGTGGATCCTGGTGAGGGAGGGTGATGGACAGGTGGATCCTGGTGAGCGGGGTGTGTTGGACAGGTGGATCCTGCTGAGGGGGGTGATGGACAGGTGGATCCTGGTGAGCGGGGTGTGATGGACAGGTGGATCCTGGTGAGGGGGGTGATGAACAGGTTGATCCTGGAGAGGGGGGGTGAAGGAGAGCTGGATCCTGGTGAGAGGGTGTGATGGAGAGGTGGATCCTGCTGAGGGGGCGTTATGAACAGGTTGATACTGGTGGGGGTTGTGATGGACAGGTGGATCCTGGTGAGGGGGGGTGATGAACAGGTTGATCCTGGTGAGGGGGGTGTGATGGACAGTTGGATCCTGGTGAGGGGTGTGTTGGACAGGTGGATCCTGGTGAGGGGGGTGATGGACAGGAGGATCCTGGTGGGGAGGGTGATGGACAGTTCGATCCTGGTGAGGGGGGGGTGACGGACAGGTGTATCCTTGTGAGGGGGTTGTGATGGACAGGTTGATCCTGGTCAGGGGGTTGTGATGGACAGGTGGATCCTGGTGAGGGGGTTGATGGACAGGTGGATCCTGGTGAAAGGGGGGTCATGGACAGGTGGATCCTGGTAAGGGGGTGTGATGAACAGGTGGATCCTGGTGAGGGGGGTTTAATGGACAGGTGGATCCTGGTGAGGGGGGGGGGTGATGGACATGTCGATCCTGGTGAGGGGGATGATGGACAGGTGGATCCTGTTGAGGGGGTTGATGGACAGGTAGATCCTGGTGAGGGGGTGTCATGGACAGGTGGATCCCCGTGAGGGGGTTGATGGACAGGTGGATCCCGGTGAAGGGGTGGGTGATGGACAGGTTGATCCTGGTGAAGGGGGGTGACGGACAGGTGGATCCTGGTGATGGCGGCTGATGGACAGGTAGATCCTGGTGAGGGGGGGGTGATGGACAGGTTGATCCTGGTGAGGGGGGTGATGGACAGGTGGATCCTGGTGAGGGGGGGTGATGAACAGGTGGAACCTTGTGAGTGGGGTGACGGACAGGTAGATGCTGGTGAGGGGTATGACGAATAGGTGGATCCTGGTGGGGGAGGGATGATGGACAGGTGGATCCTGGTGGGGGAGGGTGATGGACAGGTGGATACTGGTGGGGGAGGGTGATGGACAGGTGGATCCTGGTAAGAGGGGAGTGATGGACAGGTGGATCCTTGTGAGGGGGGGTGACGGACAGGCGGATCCTGGTGAGGGGGGTGATGGACAGGTAGATGCTGGTGAGGGGGGGTGATGGACAGGTGGATCCTGGTGGGGGAGGGATGATGGACAGCTGGATCCTGGTAAGAGGGGAGTGATGGACAGGTGGATCCTTGTGAGGGGGGTGACGGACAGGCGGATCCTGGTGAGGGGGGTGATGGACAGGTAGATGCTGGTGAGGGGGGGTGATGGACAGGTGGATCCTGGTGGGGAGGGATGATGGACAGCTGGATCCTGGTAAGAGGGGAGTGATGGACAGGTGGATCCTTGTGAGGGGGGTGACGGACAGGCGGATCCTGGTGAGGGGGGGTGATGGACAGGTGGATCATGGTGGGGGGGGTGATGGACAGGTGGAACCTGGTGAAGGGGGTTTGACGGACATGTTGATCCTGGTGAGGGGTGTGATGGACAGCTGGATCCTGGTGAGGGGGGGTGATGAACAGGCGGATCCTGGTGAGGGGGGTGATGGACAGGTAGATGCTGGTGAGGGGGGGTGATGGACAGGTGGATCCTGGTGGGGAGGGATGATGGACAGCTGGATCCTGGTAAGAGGGGAGTGATGGACAGGTGGATCCTTGTGAGGGGGGTGACGGACAGGCGGATCCTGGTGAGGGGGGTGATGGACAGGTGGATCATGGTGGGGGGTGGTGATGGACAGGTGGAACCTGGTGAAGGGGGTTTGACGGACATGTTGATCCTGGTGAGGGGTGTGATGGACAGCTGGATCCTGGTGAGGGGGGGGTGATGAACAGGTGGATCCTGGTGGGGGAGGGTGATGGACAGGTGGATCCTGGTGGGGGATGGTGATGGACAGGTGGATCCTGGTGGGGGAGGGATGATGGACAGCTGGATCCTGGTGAGGGGGGGGGGGTGATGGACAGGTGGATCCTGGTGAGGGGGGGTGATGGACAGGTGGATCCTGGTGTGGGAGGGATGATGGACAAGTGGATCCTGGTGGGGGAGGGATGATGGACAGCTGGATCCTGGTGAGGGGGGGGTGATGGACAGGTGGATCCTGGTGGGGGAGGGTGATGGACAGGTGGAACCTGGTGGGGGAGGGATGATGGACAGCAGGATCCTGGTGAGGGGGGATGATGGACAGGTGGATCCTGGTGGGGGAGGGATGATGGACAGGTGGATCATGGTGGGGGGTGTGATGGACAGGTAGATCCTGGTGAGGGGGGGGGTGATGGACAGGTGGATCCTGGTGAGGGGGGTGATGGACAGGTGGTCCTGGTGGGGGAGGGATGATGGACAGGTGGATCCTGGTGGGGGAGGGTGATGGACAGGTGGATACTGGTGGGGGAGGGGTGATGGACAGGTGGATCCTGGTAAGAGGGGAGTGATGGACAGGTGGATCCTTGTGAGGGGGGGTGACGGACAGGCGGATCCTGGTGAGGGGGGTGATGGACAGGTAGATGCTGGTGAGGGGGGGGTGATGGACAGGTGGATCCTGGTGGGGGAGGGATGTTGGACAGCTGGATCCTGGTAAGAGGGGAGTGATGGACAGGTGGATCCTTGTGAGGGGGGTGACGGACAGGCGGATCCTGGTGAGGGGGGTGATGGACAGGTAGATGCTGGTGAGGGGGGGTGATGGACAGGTGGATCCTGGTGGGGGAGGGATGATGGACAGCTGGATCCTGGTAAGAGGGGAGTGATGGACAGGTGGATCCTTGTGAGGGGGGGTGACGGACAGGCGGATCCTGGTGAGGGGGGTGATGGACAGGTAGATGCTGGTGAGGGGGGGTGATGGACAGGTGGATCCTCGTGGGGGAGGGATGATGGACAGCTGGATCCTGGTAAGAGGGGAGTGATGGACAGGTGGATCCTTGTGAGGGGGGTGACGGACAGGCGGATCCTGGTGGGGGGGGTTGATGGACAGGTGGATCCTGGTGAGGGGGGGGTGATGGACAGGTGGATCCTGGTGAGGGGGGGTGACGGACAGGTAGATCCTGGTGAGGGGGGTGATGGACAGGTAGATGCTGGTGAGGGGGTATGACGAATAGGTGGATCCTGGTGAAAGCAGGATGATGGACAGCTGGATCATGTTGAGGGGGGTGTGACGGACCGGTGGATCATGGTGAGGGGGGTTGATGGACAGGTGGATCCTGGTGAGGGGGGGGGTGATGGACAGGTCGATCCTGGTGAGAGGGGGTGTGATTGACAGGTGGATCCTGATGATGGGGGGGGGGTGTGATGTACAGGTGGATTCTGGTGAAGGGGGTGACTGACAGGTGGATCCTGGTGAGAGGGGTGTGATGAACAGGTGGATACTGGTGAGGGGGAGTTGAGGGACAGGTGGATCCTGGTGAGGGGGGTGATGAACAGGTGGATCCTTGTGAGGGGGGGGGTGATGGACAGGTTGATCCTGGTGAGGGGGGAGTGATGGACAGGTGGATACTGGTAAAGGGGGCGACGGACAGGTGGATACTGGTGAGGGGGACTGATGGACAGGTGGATCCTGGTGAGGGGGTTGTGATGGACAGGTTGATCCTGGTGAGGAGGGTGTGATGGACAGGTGGATCCTGGTGAGGTGTGTGTTGGACAGGTGGATCCTGGTGGGGAGGGTGTGACGGACAGGTTGATCCTGGAGAGGGGTGTGTTGGACAGGTGGATCCTGGTGAGGGGGGGGTGATGGACAGGTGGATCCTGGTGAGGGGGGGTGACAGACAGGTGGATCCTGGTGAGGGGGGTGTGATGGACAGGTGGATCCTGGTGAGGGGGGTGTGATGGACAGCTGGATCCTGGTGAGGGGGGTGATGGACAGGTGGATCCTGGTGGGGGAGGGTGATGAACAGGTGGATCCTGGTGAGGGGGGGTGATGAACAGGTTGATCCTGGTGAGGGGGGTGTGATGGACAGGTGGATCCTGGTGGGGGAGGGATGATGGACAGGTGGATCCTGGTGAGGGGGGTGTGATGAACAGGTTGATCCTGGTGAGGGGGGTGTGATGAACAGGTGGATCCTGGTGAGGGGGGTGATGGACAGGTGGATCCTGGTGAGGGGGGATGATGAACAGGTGGATCCTGGTGAGGGGGGTGTGATGGACAGGTGGATCCTGGTGGGGGAGGGATGATGGACAGGTTGATCCTGGTGAGGGGGTGTGATGGACAGGTGGATCCTGCTGAGGGGGGGTGATGGACAAGTGGATCCTGGTGGGGGAGGGATGATGGACAGGTGGATCCTGGTAAGGGGGTGTGATGGACAGGTGGATCCTGGTGAGGGAGGGTGATGGACAGGTGGATCCTGGTGAGCGGGGTGTGTTGGACAGGTGGATCCTGCTGAGGGGGGTGATGGACAGGTGGATCCTGGTGAGCGGGGTGTGATGGACAGGTGGATCCTGGTGAGGGGGGTGATGAACAGGTTGATCCTGGAGAGGGGGGGTGAAGGAGAGCTGGATCCTGGTGAGAGGGTGTGATGGAGAGGTGGATCCTGCTGAGGGGGCGTTATGAACAGGTTGATACTGGTGGGGGTTGTGATGGACAGGTGGATCCTGGTGAGGGGGGGTGATGAACAGGTTGATCCTGGTGAGGGGGGTGTGATGGACAGTTGGATCCTGGTGAGGGGTGTGACGGACAGGCGGATCCTGGTGAGGGGGGTGATGGACAGGTAGATGCTGGTGGAGGGGGGGTGATGGACAGGTGGATCCTCGTGGGGGAGGGATGATGGACAGCTGGATCCTGGTAAGAGGGGAGTGATGGACAGGTGGATCCTTGTGAGGGGGGGTGACGGACAGGCGGATCCTGGTGAGGGGGGTGATGGACAGGTAGATGCTGGTGAGGGGTATGATGAATAGGTGGATCCTGGTGAAAGCGGGGTGATGGACAGTTGGATCCTGGTGAGGGGTGTGACGGACAGGCGGATCCTGGTGAGGGGGGTGATGGACAGGTAGATGCTGGTGAGGGGGGGTGATGGACAGGTGGATCCTCGTGGGGGAGGGATGATGGACAGCTGGATCCTGGTAAGAGGGGAGTGATGGACAGGTGGATCCTTGTGAGGGGGGTGATGAACAGGTTGATCCTGGTGAGGGGGGTGTGATGGACAGTTGGATCCTGGTGAGGGGTGTGACGGACAGGCGGATCCTGGTGGGGGAGGGATGATGGACAGGTGGATCCTGGTAAGGGGGTGTGATGGACAGGTGGATCCTGGTGAGGGAGGGTGATGGACAGGTGGATCCTGGTGAGGGGGGGTGATGGACAGGTGGATCCTGGTGTGGGAGGGATGATGGACAGCTGGATCCTGGTGAGGGGGGGTGATGGACAGGTGGATCCTGGTGGGGGAGGGTGATGGACAGGTGGAACCTGGTGGGGGAGGGATGATGGACAGCTGGATCCTGGTGAGGGGGGATGATGGACAGGTGGATCCTGGTGGGGGAGGGATGATGGACAGGTGGATCCTGGTGGGGGAGGGATGATGGACAGCTGGATCCTGGTGAGGGGGGGTGATGGACAGGTGGATCCTGGTGGGGGAGGGTGATGGACAGGTGGAACCTGGTGGGGGAGGGATGATGGACAGCTGGATCCTGGTGAGGGGGGATGATGGACAGGTGGATCCTGGTGGGGGAGGGATGATGGACAGGTGGATCATGGTGGGGGGTGTGATGGACAGGTAGATCCTGGTGAGGGGGGGGTGATGGACAGGTGGATCCTGGTGAGGGGGGTGATGGACAGGTGGTCCTGGTGGGGGAGGGATGATGGACAGGTGGATCCTGGTGGGGGAGGGTGATGGACAGGTGGATACTGGTGGGGGAGGGTGATGGACAGGTGGATCCTGGTAAGAGGGGAGTGATGGACAGGTGGATCCTTGTGAGGGGGGGTGACGGACAGGCGGATCCTGGTGAGGGGGGTGATGGACAGGTAGATGCTGGTGAGGGGGGGTGATGGACAGGTGGATCCTGGTGGGGGAGGGATGATGGACAGCTGGATCCTGGTAAGAGGGGAGTGATGGACAGGTGGATCCTTGTGAGGGGGGTGACGGACAGGCGGATCCTGGTGAGGGGGGTGATGGACAGGTAGATGCTGGTGAGGGGGGGTGATGGACAGGTGGATCCTGGTGGGGGAGGGATGATGGACAGCTGGATCCTGGTAAGAGGGGAGTGATGGACAGGTGGATCCTTGTGAGGGGGGTGACGGACAGGCGGATCCTGGTGAGGGGGGTGATGGAGAGGTAGATGCTGGTGAGGGGGGGTGATGGACAGGTGGATCCTCGTGGGGGAGGGATGATGGACAGCTGGATCCTGGTAAGAGGGGAGTGATGGACAGGTGGATCCTTGTGAGGGGGGTGACGGACAGGCGGATCCTGGTGAGGGGGGTGATGGACAGGTAGATGCTGGTGAGGGGTATGATGAATAGGTGGATCCTGGTGAAAGCGGGGTGATGGACAGCTGGATCATGTTGAGGGGGGTTGTGACGGACCGGTGGATCATGGTGAGGGGGGGTGACCGACAGGTGGATCCTGGTGAGGGGGGTTGATGGACAGGTGGATCCTGGTGAGGGGGGTGTGACGGACCGGTGGATCATGGTGAGGGGGGTTGATGGACAGGTGGATCCTGGTGAGGGGGGGGTGATGGACAGGTCGATCCTGGTGAGAGGGGTGTGATTGACAGGTGGATCCTGATGATGGGGGGGGGGTGTGATGTACAGGTGGATTCTGGTGAAGGGGGTGACAGACAGGTGGATCCTGGTGAGAGGGGTGTGATGAACAGGTGGATACTGGTGAGGGGGAGTTGAGGGACAGGTGATCCTGGTGAGGGGGGTGATGAACAGGTGGATCCTTGTGAGGGGGGGGTGATGGACAGGTTGATCCTGGTGAGGGGGGAGTGATGGACAGGTGGATACTGGGAAAGGGGGCGACGGACAGGTGGATACTGGTGAGGGGACTGATGGACAGGTGGATCCTGGTGAGGGGGTTGTGATGGACAGGTTGATCCTGGTGAGGAGGTTGTGATGGACAGGTGGATCCTGGTGAGGTGTGTGTTGGACAGGTGGATCCTGGTGGGGAGGGTGTGACGGACTGGTTGATCCTGGAGAGGGGTGTGTTGGACAGGTGGATCCTGGTGAGGGGGGTGATGACAGGTGGATCCTGGTGAGGGGGGGTGACAGACAGGTGGATCCTGGTGAGGGGGGTGTGATGGACAGGTGGATCCTGGTGAGGGGGGTGTGGATGGACAGCTGGGATCCTGGTGAGGGGGGGTGATGGACAGGTGGATCCTGGTGGGGGAGGGTGATGAACAGGTTGGATCCTGGTGAGGGGGGGTGATGAACAGGTTGATCCTGGTGAGGGGGGTGTGATGGACAGGTGGATCCTGGTGGGGGAGGGATGATGGACAGGTGGATCCTGGTGAGGGGGGTGTGATGAACAGGTTGATCCTGGTGAGGGGGGTGTGATGAACAGGTGGATCCTGGTGAGGGGGGTGATGGACAGGTGGATCCTGGTGAGGGGGGATGATGAACAGGTGGATCCTGGTGGAGGGGGGTGTGATGGACAGGTGGATCCTGGTGGGGGAGGGATGATGGACAGGTTGATCCTGGTGAGGGGGTGTGATGGACAGGTGGATCCTGCTGAGGGGGGTGATGGACAAGTGGATCCTGGTGGGGGAGGGATGATGGACAGGTGGATCCTGGTAAGGGGGGTGTGATGTGACCAGGTGGATCCTGGTGAGGGAGGGTGATGGACAGGTGGATCCTGGTGAGCGGGGTGTGTTGGACAGGTGGATCCTGCTGAGGGGGGGTGATGGACAGGTGGATCCTGGTGAGGCGGGGTGTGATGGACAGGTGGATCCTGGGGGTGATGAACAGGTTGATCCTGGAGAGGGGGGGTGAAGGAGAGCTGGATCCTGGTGAGAGGGTGTGATGGAGAGGTGGATCCTGCTGAGGGGGCGTTATGAACAGGTTGATACTGGTGGGGGTTGTGATGGACAGGTGGATCCTGGTGAGGGGGGTGATGAACAGGTTGATCCTGGTGAGGGGGGTGTGATGGACAGTTGGATCCTGGTGAGGGGTGTGTTGGACAGGTGGATCCTGGTGAGGGGGGTGATGGACAGGAGGATCCTGGTGGGGAGGGTGATGGACAGTTCGATCCTGGTGAGGGGGGGGTGACGGACAGGTGTATCCTTGTGAGGGGGTTGTGATGGACAGGTTGATCCTGGTCAGGGGGTTGTGATGGACAGGTGGATCCTGGTGAGGGGGTTGATGGACAGGTGGATCCTGGTGAAAGGGGGGTCATGGACAGGTGGATCCTGGTAAGGGGGTGTGATGAACAGGTGGATCCTGGTGAGGGGGGTTTAATGGACAGGTGGATCCTGGTGAGGGGGGGGGTGATGGACATGTCGATCCTGGTGAGGGGGATGATGGACAGGTGGATCCTGTTGAGGGGGTTGATGGACAGGTAGATCCTGGTGAGGGGGTGTCATGGACAGGTGGATCCCCGTGAGGGGGTTGATGGACAGGTGGATCCCGGTGAAGGGGTGGGTGATGGACAGGTTGATCCTGGTGAAGGGGGGTGACGGACAGGTGGATCCTGGTGATGGCGGCTGATGGACAGGTAGATCCTGGTGAGGGGGGGGGTGATGGACAGGTTGATCCTGGTGAGGGGGGTGATGGACAGGTGGATCCTGGTGAGGGGGGTGATGAACAGGTGGAACCTTGTGAGTGGGGTGACGGACAGGTAGATGCTGGTGAGGGGTATGACGAATAGGTGGATCCTGGTGGGGGAGGGATGATGGACAGGTGGATCCTGGTGGGGGAGGGTGATGGACAGGTGGATACTGGTGGGGGAGGGTGATGGACAGGTGGATCCTGGTAAGAGGGGAGTGATGGACAGGTGGATCCTTGTGAGGGGGGTGACGGACAGGCGGATCCTGGTGAGGGGGGTGATGGACAGGTAGATGCTGGTGAGGGGGGGGTGATGGACAGGTGGATCCTGGTGGGGGAGGGATGATGGACAGCTGGATCCTGGTAAGAGGGGAGTGATGGACAGGTGGATCCTTGTGAGGGGGGTGACGGACAGGCGGATCCTGGTGAGGGGGGTGATGGACAGGTAGATGCTGGTGAGGGGGGGTGATGGACAGGTGGATCCTGGTGGGGAGGGATGATGGACAGCTGGATCCTGGTAAGAGGGGAGTGATGGACAGGTGGATCCTTGTGAGGGGGGTGACGGACAGGCGGATCCTGGTGAGGGGGGTGATGGACAGGTGGATCATGGTGGGGGGGGTGATGGACAGGTGGAACCTGGTGAAGGGGGTTTGACGGACATGTTGATCCTGGTGAGGGGTGTGATGGACAGCTGGATCCTGGTGAGGGGGGGTGATGAACAGGTGGATCCTGGTGGGGGAGGGTGATGGACAGGTGGATCCTGGTGGGGGATGGTGATGGACAGGTGGATCCTGGTGGGGGAGGGATGATGGACAGCTGGATCCTGGTGAGGGGGGGGGGTGATGGACAGGTGGATCCTGGTGAGGGGGGGGTGATGGACAGGTGGATCCTGGTGTGGGAGGGATGATGGACAAGTGGATCCTGGTGGGGGAGGGATGATGGACAGCTGGATCCTGGTGAGGGGGGGGTGATGGACAGGTGGATCCTGGTGGGGGAGGGTGATGGACAGGTGGAACCTGGTGGGGGAGGGATGATGGACAGCAGGATCCTGGTGAGGGGGGATGATGGACAGGTGGATCCTGGTGGGGGAGGGATGATGGACAGGTGGATCATGGTGGGGGGTGTGATGGACAGGTAGATCCTGGTGAGGGGGGGTGATGGACAGGTGGATCCTGGTGAGGGGGGTGATGGACAGGTGGTCCTGGTGGGGGAGGGATGATGGACAGGTGGATCCTGGTGGGGGAGGGTGATGGACAGGTGGATACTGGTGGGGGAGGGTGATGGACAGGTGGATCCTGGTAAGAGGGGAGTGATGGACAGGTGGATCCTTGTGAGGGGGGTGACGGACAGGCGGATCCTGGTGAGGGGGGTGATGGACAGGTAGATGCTGGTGAGGGGGGGTGATGGACAGGTGGATCCTGGTGGGGGAGGGATGTTGGACAGCTGGATCCTGGTAAGAGGGGAGTGATGGACAGGTGGATCCTTGTGAGGGGGGTGACGGACAGGCGGATCCTGGTGAGGGGGGTGATGGACAGGTAGATGCTGGTGAGGGGGGGGTGATGGACAGGTGGATCCTGGTGGGGGAGGGATGATGGACAGCTGGATCCTGGTAAGAGGGGAGTGATGGACAGGTGGATCCTTGTGAGGGGGGTGACGGACAGGCGGATCCTGGTGAGGGGGGTGATGGACAGGTAGATGCTGGTGAGGGGGGGGTGATGGACAGGTGGATCCTCGTGGGGGAGGGATGATGGACAGCTGGATCCTGGTAAGAGGGGAGTGATGGACAGGTGGATCCTTGTGAGGGGGGTGACGGACAGGCGGATCCTGGTGAGGGGGGGTGATGGACAGGTAGATGCTGGTGAGGGGTATGATGAATAGGTGGATCCTGGTGAAAGCGGGGTGATGGACAGCTGGATCATGTTGAGGGGGGTGTGACGGACCGGTGGATCATGGTGAGGGGGGTGACCGACAGGTGGATCCTGGTGAGGGGGGTTGATGGACAGGTGGATCCTGGTGAGGGGGGGGGTGATGGACAGGTGGATCCTGGTGAGGGGGGTGACGGACAGGTAGATCCTGGTGAGGGGGGTGATGGACAGGTAGATGCTGGTGAGGGGTATGACGAATAGGTGGATCCTGGTGAAAGCAGGATGATGGACAGCTGGATCATGTTGAGGGGGGTGTGACGGACCGGTGGATCATGGTGAGGGGGGTTGATGGACAGGTGGATCCTGGTGAGGGGGGGGGTGATGGACAGGTCGATCCTGGTGAGAGGGGTGTGATTGACAGGTGGATCCTGATGATGGGGGGGGGGGTGTGATGTACAGGTGGATTCTGGTGAAGGGGGTGACTGACAGGTGGATCCTGGTGAGAGGGGTGTGATGAACAGGTGGATACTGGTGAGGGGGAGTTGAGGGACAGGTGGATCCTGGTGAGGGGGGTGATGAACAGGTGGATCCTTGTGAGGGGGGGGGTGATGGACAGGTTGATCCTGGTGAGGGGGGAGTGATGGACAGGTGGATACTGGTAAAGGGGGCGACGGACAGGTGGATACTGGTGAGGGGGACTGATGGACAGGTGGATCCTGGTGAGGGGGTTGTGATGGACAGGTTGATCCTGGTGAGGAGGGTGTGATGGACAGGTGGATCCTGGTGAGGTGTGTGTTGGACAGGTGGATCCTGGTGGGGAGGGGTGTGACGGACAGGTTGATCCTGGAGAGGGGTGTGTTGGACAGGTGGATCCTGGTGAGGGGGGGTGATGGACAGGTGGATCCTGGTGAGGGGGGGGTGACAGACAGGTGGATCCTGGTGAGGGGGGTGTGATGGACAGGTGGATCCTGGTGAGGGGGGTGTGATGGACAGCTGGATCCTGGTGAGGGGGGTGATGGACAGGTGGATCCTGGTGGGGGAGGGTGATGAACAGGTGGATCCTGGTGAGGGGGGGTGATGAACAGGTTGATCCTGGTGAGGGGGGTGTGATGGACAGGTGGATCCTGGTGGGGGAGGGATGATGGACAGGTGGATCCTGGTGAGGGGGGTGTGATGAACAGGTTGATCCTGGTGAGGGGGGTGTGATGAACAGGTGGATCCTGGTGAGGGGGGTGATGGACAGGTGGATCCTGGTGAGGGGGGATGATGAACAGGTGGATCCTGGTGAGGGGGGTGTGATGGACAGGTGGATCCTGGTGGGGGAGGGATGATGGACAGGTTGATCCTGGTGAGGGGGTGTGATGGACAGGTGGATCCTGCTGAGGGGGGTGATGGACAAGTGGATCCTGGTGGGGGAGGGATGATGGACAGGTGGATCCTGGTAAGGGGGTGTGATGGACAGGTGGATCCTGGTGAGGGAGGGTGATGGACAGGTGGATCCTGGTGAGCGGGGTGTGTTGGACAGGTGGATCCTGCTGAGGGGGGTGATGGACAGGTGGATCCTGGTGAGCGGGGTGTGATGGACAGGTGGATCCTGGTGAGGGGGGTGATGAACAGGTTGATCCTGGAGAGGGGGGGTGAAGGAGAGCTGGATCCTGGTGAGAGGGTGTGATGGAGAGGTGGATCCTGCTGAGGGGGCGTTATGAACAGGTTGATACTGGTGGGGGTTGTGATGGACAGGTGGATCCTGGTGAGGGGGGTGATGAACAGGTTGATCCTGGTGAGGGGGGTGTGATGGACAGTTGGATCCTGGTGAGGGGTGTGACGGACAGGCGGATCCTGGTGAGGGGGGTGATGGACAGGTAGATGCTGGTGAGGGGGGGTGATGGACAGGTGGATCCTCGTGGGGGAGGGATGATGGACAGCTGGATCCTGGTAAGAGGGGAGTGATGGACAGGTGGATCCTTGTGAGGGGGGTGACGGACAGGCGGATCCTGGTGAGGGGGGTGATGGACAGGTAGATGCTGGTGAGGGGTATGATGAATAGGTGGATCCTGGTGAAAGCGGGGTGATGGACAGTTGGATCCTGGTGAGGGGTGTGACGGACAGGCGGATCCTGGTGAGGGGGGTGATGGACAGGTAGATGCTGGTGAGGGGGGGTGATGGACAGGTGGATCCTCGTGGGGGAGGGATGATGGACAGCTGGATCCTGGTAAGAGGGGAGTGATGGACAGGTGGATCCTTGTGAGGGGGGTGATGAACAGGTTGATCCTGGTGAGGGGGGTGTGATGGACAGTTGGATCCTGGTGAGGGGTGTGACGGACAGGCGGATCCTGGTGGGGGAGGGATGATGGACAGGTGGATCCTGGTAAGGGGGTGTGATGGACAGGTGGATCCTGGTGAGGGAGGGTGATGGACAGGTGGATCCTGGTGAGCGGGGTGTGTTGGACAGGTGGATCCTGCTGAGGGGGGGTGATGGACAGGTGGATCCTGGTGAGCGGGGTGTGATGGACAGGTGGATCCTGGTGAGGGGGGTGATGAACAGGTTGATCCTGGAGAGGGGGGGTGAAGGAGAGCTGGATCCTGGTGAGAGGGTGTGATGGAGAGGTGGATCCTGCTGAGGGGGCGTTATGAACAGGTTGATACTGGTGGGGGTTGTGATGGACAGGTGGATCCTGGTGAGGGGGGTGATGAACAGGTTGATCCTGGTGAGGGGGGTGTGATGGACAGTTGGATCCTGGTGAGGGGTGTGTTGGACAGGTGGATCCTGGTGAGGGGGGTGATGGACAGGAGGATCCTGGTGGGGAGGGTGATGGACAGTTCGATCCTGGTGAGGGGGGGGTGACGGACAGGTGTATCCTTGTGAGGGGGTTGTGATGGACAGGTTGATCCTGGTCAGGGGGTTGTGATGGACAGGTGGATCCTGGTGAGGGGGTTGATGGACAGGTGGATCCTGGTGAAAGGGGGGTCATGGACAGGTGGATCCTGGTAAGGGGGTGTGATGAACAGGTGGATCCTGGTGAGGGGGGTTTAATGGACAGGTGGATCCTGGTGAGGGGGGGGGTGATGGACATGTCGATCCTGGTGAGGGGGATGATGGTCAGGTGGATCCTGTTGAGGGGGTTGATGGACAGGTAGATCCTGGTGAGGGGGTGTCATGGACAGGTGGATCCCCGTGAGGGGGTTGATGGACAGGTGGATCCCGGTGAAGGGGTGGGTGATGGACAGGTTGATCCTGGTGAAGGGGGGTGACGGACAGGTGGATCCTGGTGATGGCGGCTGATGGACAGGTAGATCCTGGTGAGGGGGGGGTGATGGACAGGTTGATCCTGGTGAGGGGGGTGATGGACAGGTGGATCCTGGTGAGGGGGGTGATGAACAGGTGGAACCTTGTGAGTGGGGTGACGGACAGGCGGATCCTGGTGAGGGAAGGTGATGGACAGGTAGATGCTGGTGAGGGGTATGACGAATAGGTGGATCCTGGTGGGGGAGGGATGATGGACAGGTGGATCCTGGTGGGGGAGGGTGATGGACAGGTGGATACTGGTGGGGGAGGGTGATGGACAGGTGGATCCTGGTAAGAGGGGAGTGATGGACAGGTGGATCCTTGTGAGGGGGGGTGACGGACAGGCGGATCCTGGTGAGGGGGGTGATGGACAGGTAGATGCTGGTGAGGGGGGGTGATGGACAGGTGGATCCTGGTGGGGGAGGGATGATGGACAGCTGGATCCTGGTAAGAGGGGACTGATGGACAGGTGGATCCTTGTGAGGGGGGGTGACGGACAGGCGGATCCTGGTGAGGGGGGTGATGGACAGGTAGATGCTGGTGAGGGGGGGTGATGGACAGGTGGATCCTGGTGGGGGAGGGATGATGGACAGCTGGATCCTGGTAAGAGGGGAGTGATGGACAGGTGGATCCTTGTGAGGGGGGTGACGGACAGGCGGATCCTGGTGAGGGGGGTGATGGACAGGTAGATGCTGGTGAGGGGGGGTGATGGACAGGTGGATCCTGGTGGGGGAGGGATGATGGACAGCTGGATCCTGGTAAGAGGGGAGTGATGGACAGGTGGATCCTTGTGAGGGGGGTGACGGACAGGCGGATCCTGGTGAGGGGGGTGATGGACAGGTAGATGCTGGTGAGGGGTATGATGAATAGGTGGATCCTGGTGAAAGCGGGGTGATGGACAGCTGGATCATGTTGAGGGGGGTGTGACGGACCGGTGGATCATGGTGAGGGGGGTGACCGACAGGTGGATCCTGGTGAGGGGGGTTGATGGACAGGTGGATCCTGGTGAGGGGGGGGTGATGGACAGGTGGATCCTGGTGAGGGGGGTGACGGACAGGTAGATCCTGGTGAGGGGGGTGATGGACAGGTAGATGCTGGTGAGGGGTATGACGAATAGGTGGATCCTGGTGAAAGCAGGATGATGGACAGCTGGATCATGTTGAGGGGGGGTGTGACGGACCGGTGGATCATGGTGAGGGGGGTTGATGGACAGGTGGATCCTGGTGAGGGGGGGGTGATGGACAGGTCGATCCTGGTGAGAGGGGTGTGATTGACAGGTGGATCCTGATGATGGGGGGGGGTGTGATGTACAGGTGGATTCTGGTGAAGGGGGTGACAGACAGGTGGATCCTGGTGAGAGGGGTGTGATGAACAGGTGGATACTGGTGAGGGGGAGTTGAGGGACAGGTGGATCCTGGTGAGGGGGGTGATGAACAGGTGGATCCTTGTGAGGGGGGGGGTGATGGACAGGTTGATCCTGGTGAGGGGGGGAGCGATGGACAGGTGGATACTGGTGAAGGGGGCGACGGACAGGTGGATACTGGTGAGGGGGACTGATGGACAGGTGGATCCTGGTGAGGGGGTTGTGATGGACAGGTTGATCCTGGTGAGGAGGGTGTGATGGACAGGTGGATCCTGGTGAGGTGTGTGTTGGACAGGTGGATCCTGGTGGGGAGGGTGTGACGGACAGGTTGATCCTGGAGAGGGGTGTGTTGGACAGGTGGATCCTGGTGAGGGGGGGTGATGGACAGGTGGATCCTGGTGAGGGGGGGTGACAGACAGGTGGATCCTGGTGAGGGGGGTGTGATGGACAGGTGGATCCTGGTGAGAGGGGTGTGATGGACAGCTGGATCCTGGTGAGGGGGGGTGATGGACAGGTGGATCCTGGTGGGGGAGGGTGATGAACAGGTGGATCCTGGTGAGGGGGGGTGATGAACAGGTTGATCCTGGTGAGGGGGGTGTGATGGACAGGTGGATCCTGGTGGGGGAGGGATGATGGACAGGTGGATCCTGGTGAGGGGGGTGTGATGAACAGGTTGATCCTGGTGAGGGGGGTGTGATGAACAGGTGGATCCTGGTGAGGGGGGTGATGGACAGGTGGATCCTGGTGAGGGGGGATGATGAACAGGTGGATCCTGGTGAGGGGGGTGTGATGGACAGGTGGATCCTGGTGGGGGAGGGATGATGGACAGGTTGATCCTGGTGAGGGGGTGTGATGGACAGGTGGATCCTGCTGAGGGGGGTGATGGACAAGTGGATCCTGGTGGGGGAGGGATGATGGACAGGTGGATCCTGGTAAGGGGGTGTGATGGACAGGTGGATCCTGGTGAGGGAGGGTGATGGACAGGTGGATCCTGGTGAGCGGGGTGTGTTGGACAGGTGGATCCTGCTGAGGGGGGTGATGGACAGGTGGATCCTGGTGAGCGGGGTGTGATGGACAGGTGGATCCTGGTGAGGGGGGTGATGAACAGGTTGATCCTGGAGAGGGGGGGGTGAAGGAGAGCTGGATCCTGGTGAGAGGGTGTGATGGAGAGGTGGATCCTGCTGAGGGGGCGTTATGAACAGGTTGATACTGGTGGGGGTTGTGATGGACAGGTGGATCCTGGTGAGGGGGGTGATGAACAGGTTGATCCTGGTGAGGGGGGTGTGATGGACAGTTGGATCCTGGTGAGGGGTGTGTTGGACAGGTGGATCCTGGTGAGGGGGGGTGATGGACAGGAGGATCCTGGTGGGGAGGGTGATGGACAGTTCGATCCTGGTGAGGGGGGGGTGACGGACAGGTGTATCCTTGTGAGGGGGTTGTGATGGACAGGTTGATCCTGGTCAGGGGGTTTTGATGGACAGGTGGATCCTGGTGAGGGGGTTGATGGACAGGTGGATCCTGGTGAAAGGGGGGTCATGGACAGGTAGATCCTGGTGAGGGGGTGTCATGGACAGGTGGATCCCCGTGAGGGGGTTGATGGACAGGTGGATCCCGGTGAAGGGGTGGGTGATGGACAGGTTGATCCTGGTGAAGGGGGTGACGGACAGGTGGATCCTGGTGATGGCGGCTGATGGACAGGTAGATCCTGGTGAGGGGGGGGGTGATGGACAGGTGGATCCTGGTGAGGGGGGTGATGAACAGGTGGAACCTTGTGAGTGGGGTGACGGACAGGCGGATCCTGGTGAGGGAAGGTGATGGACAGGTAGATGCTGGTGAGGGGTATGACGAATAGGTGGATCCTGGTGAAAGTGGGGTGATGGACAGGTGGATCCTGGAGAGGGGGGTGATGAACAGGTGGATCCTGGTGAGAGGGGTGTGATGGACAGGTGGATCCTGCTGAAGGGTGTGATGGACAGATGGATCCTGGTGAGGGAGGTGTGATGGACAGGTGGATCCTGGTGAAAGGGGGGTGATGGACAGGTGGATCATGTTGAGGGGGGTGTGACGGACAGGTGGATCCTGGTGAGGGGGGGTGACGGACAGGTGGATCATGGTGAAAGGGGTGTGATGGACAGGTAGATCCTGGTGAGGGGGGTGATGGACAGGTAGATCCTGGTGAGGGGGGTGATGGACAGGTAGATCCTTGTGAGGGGTGTGACGGACAGGCGGATCCTGGTGTGGGGGGGTGACGAATAGGTGGATCCTGGTGAGGGAGGGTGATGGACAGGTAGATGCTGGTGAGGGGTATGACGAATAGGTGGATCCTGGTGAAAGGGGGGTGATGGACAGGTGGATCATGTTGAGGGGGGTGACCGACAGGTGGATCCTGATGAGGGGGGTTGATGGACAGGTGGATCCTGGTGAGGGGGGGGTGATGGACAGATCGATCCTGGTGAGCGGGGTGTGATTGACAGGTGGATCCTGATGATGGGGGGGGGTGATGGACAGGTGGATTCTGGTGAAGGGGGTGACAGACAGGTGGATCCTGGTGAGAGGGGTGTGATGGACAGGTGGATACTGGTGAGAGGGCGTGATGAACAGGTGGATCCTGGTGAGAGGGGTGTGATGGACAGGTGGATCCTGCTGAAGGGTGTGATGGACAGATGGATCCTGGTGAGGGAGGTGTGATGGACAGGTGGACCTGGTGAAAGGGGGGTGATGGACAGGTGGATCATGTTGAGGGGGGTGTGACGGACAGGTGGATCCTGGTGAGGGGGGGTGACGGACAGGTGGATCATGGTGAGGGGGGTGATGGACAGGTAGATCCTGGTGAGGGAAGGTGATGACAGGTAGATGCTGGTGAGGGGTATGACGAATAGGTGGATCCTGGTGAAAGGGGGGTGATGGACAGGTGGATCATGTTGAGGGGGGTGACCGACAGGTGGATCCTGGTGAGGGGGGGGTGATGGACAGATCGATCCTGGTGAGCGGGGTGTGATTGACAGGTGGATCCTGATGATGGGGGGGGTGATGGACAGGTGGATTCTGGTGAAGGGGGGTGACAGACAGGTGGATCCTGGTGAGGGGGGTGTGACGGACAGGTGGATCATGGTGAGGGGGGTGACCGACAGGTGGATCCTGGTGAGGGTGGGGTGATGGACAGATCGATCCTGGTGAGCGGGGTGTGATTGACAGGTGGATCCTGATGATGGGGGGGGTTGATGGACAGGTGGATTCTGGTGAAGGGGGGTGTGATGGACAGTTGGATACTGGTGAGAGGGCGTGATGAACAGGTGGATCCTGGTGAGAGGGGTGTGATGGACAGGTGGATCCTGGTGAAGGGTGTGATGGACAGGTGGATCCTGGTGAAGGGGTTTGATGGACAGGTGGATCCTGGTGAAGGGGGCGACGGACAGGTGGATCCTGGTGAGGAGGGTGTGATGGAGAGGTGGATCCTGCTGAGGGGGCGTTATGAACAGGTTGATCCTGGTCAGGGGGTTGTGATGGACAGGTGGATCCTGGTGAGGGGGGTGTGATGGACAGTTGGATCCTGGTGAGGGGTGTGATGGACAGGTGGATCCTGCTGCGGAGGGTGGTGATGTACAGTTTGGTCCTGGTGAGTGGGGAGTGACGGATAGGTGGATCCTGGTGAGGGGGTTGTGATGGACAGCTGGAACCTGGTGAGGGGTGTGTTGGACAGGTGGATCCTGGTGAGGGGGGGTGATGGACAGGAGGATCCTGGTGAGGGGGGTGATGGACAGGTGGATCCTGGTGAGGGGTGTGTTGGACAGGTGGATCCTGGTGAGGGGGGTGATGGACAGGTGGATCCTGGTGAGGGGTGTGATGGACAGGTGGATCCTGCTGCGGAGGGTGGTGATGTACAGTTTGGTCCTGGTGAGTGGGGAGTGACGGATAGGTGGATCCTGGTGAGGGGGTTGTGATGGACAGGTGGATCCTGGTGGGGAGGGTGATGGACAGTTCGATCCTGGTGAGGGGGGGTGACGGACAGGTGTATCCTTGTGAGGGGTTTGTGATGGACAGGTGGATCCTGCTGAGGGGGGGTGATGAACAGGTTGATCCTGGTCAGGGGGGTGTGATGGACAGGTTGATCTTGGTGAGGGGGGGTGACTGACAGGTGGATCCTGGTGATGGGGGTGATGGACAGGTTGATCTTGGTGAGGGGGGGTGATTGACAGGTGGATCCTGGTGAGGAGGGGTGATGAAGAGGTGGGTCCTGGTGAGGAGGGTGTGATGGACAGGTGGATCCTGCTGAGGGGGGTTGATGGAGAGGTGGATCCTGGTGAGGGGGGTGATGGACAGGTGGATCCTGGTGAGGGGGGGGTGATGAACAGGTGGATCCTGGTAAGGGGGTGTGATGGACAGATGGATCCTGGTGAGGGACGTGTGATGGACAGGTGGATCCTGGTGGGGGAGGTGTGATGGACAGGTGGATCCTGGTGGGGGAGGGGTGATGGACAGGTGGATCCTGGTGAGGGGGGTGTGACGGACAGGTGGATCATGGTGAGAGGGGTTGATGGACAGGTGGATCCTGGTGAGGGGGGTGATGGACAGGTGGATCCTGGTGAGGGGGGTTGATGGACAGGTGGATCCTGGTGAGGGGGGTGATGGACAGGTGGATCCTGGTGAGGGGGGGTTGATGAACAGGTGGATCCTGGTAAGGGGGTGTGATGGACAGATGGATCCTGGTGAGGGGGGGGGTGATGAACAGGTGGATCCTGGTAAGGGGGTGTGATGGACAGATGGATCCTGGTGAGGGAGGTGTGATGGACAGGTGGATCCTGGTGGGGGAGGGGTGACAGACAGGTGGATCCTGGTGAGGGGGGAGTGATGGACAGGTGGATCCTGGTGAGGGGGGTTGATGGACAGGTGGATCATGTTGAGGGGGGTGTGACGGACAGGTAGATCCTGGTGAGGGGGGTGATGGACAGGTAGATCCTGCTGAAGGGTGTGATGGACAGGTGGATCCTGGTGAAGGGGTTTGATGGACAGGTGGATCCTGGTGAGGGGGGTTGATGGACAGGTGGATCCTGGTGAGGGGGGTGATGGACAGGTGGATCCTGGTGAGGGGGGGTTGATGAACAGGTGGATCCTGGTAAGGGGGTGTGATGGACAGATGGATCCTGGTGAGGGGGGGGGGTGATGAACAGGTGGATCCTGGTAAGGGGGTGTGATGGACAGATGGATCCTGGTGAGGGAGGTGTGATGGACAGGTGGATCCTGGTGGGGGAGGGGTGACAGACAGGTGGATCCTGGTGAGGGGGGAGTGATGGACAGGTGGATCCTGGTGAGGGGGGTGATGGACAGGTGGATCCTGGTGAGGGGGGGTTGATGAACAGGTGGATCCTGGTAAGGGGGTGTGATGGACAGATGGATCCTGGTGAGGGGGGGGGTGATGAACAGGTGGATCCTGGTAAGGGGGTGTGATGGACAGATGGATCCTGGTGAGGGAGGTCTGATGGACAGGTGGATCCTGGTGGGGGAGGGGTGACAGACAGGTGGATCCTGGTGAGGGGGGAGTGATGGACAGGTGGATCCTGGTGAGGGGGGTTGATGGACAGGTGGATCATGTTGAGGGGGGTGTGACGGACAGGTAGATCCTGGTGAGGGGGGTGATGGACAGGTAGATCCTGCTGAAGGGTGTGATGGACAGGTGGATCCTGGTGAAGGGGTTTGATGGACAGGTGGATCCTGGTGAGGGGGGTTGATGGACAGGTGGATCCTGGTGAGGGGGGTGATGGACAGGTGGATCCTGGTGAGGGGGGGTTGATGAACAGGTGGATCCTGGTAAGGGGGTGTGATGGACAGATGGATCCTGGTGAGGGGGGGGGTGATGAACAGGTGGATCCTGGTAAGGGGGTGTGATGGACAGATGGATCCTGGTGAGGGAGGTGTGATGGACAGGTGGATCCTGGTGGGGGAGGGGTGACAGACAGGTGGATCCTGGTGAGGGGGGAGTGATGGACAGGTGGATCCTGGTGAGGGGGGTTGATGGACAGGTGGATCATGTTGAGGGGGGTGTGATGGACAGGTAGATCCTGGTGAGGGGGGGTGATGGACAGGTAGATCCTGCTGAAGGGTGTGATGGACAGGTGGATCCTGGTGAAGGGGTTTGATGGACAGGTGGATCCTGGTGAGGGGGGTTGATGGACAGGTGGATCCTGGTGAGGGGGGTTGATGGACAGGTGGATCCTGGTGAGGGGGGTGATGGACAGGTGGATCCTGGTGAGGGGGGTTGATGGACAGGTGGATCCTGGTGAGGGGGGTGATGGACAGGTGGATCCTGGTGAGGGGGGGTTGATGAACAGGTGGATCCTGGTAAGGGGGTGTGATGGACAGATGGATCCTGGTGAGGGGGGGGGTGATGAACAGGTGGATCCTGGTAAGGGGGTGTGATGGACAGATGGATCCTGGTGAGGGAGGTGTGATGGACAGGTGGATCCTGGTGGGGGAGGTGTGATGGACAGGTGGATCCTGGTGGGGGAGGGGTGATGAAGAGGTGGGTCCTGGTGAGGAGGGTGTGATGGACAGGTGGATCCTGCTGAGGGGGGTTGATGGAGATGTGGATCCTGGTGAGGGGGGTGATGGACAGGTGGATCCTGGTGAAGGGGGGAGATGAACAGGTGGATCCTGGTAAGGGGGTGTGATGGACAGATGGATCCTGGTGAGGGAGGTGTGATGGACAGGTGGATCCTGGTGGGGGAGGGGTGACAGACAGGTGGATCCTGGTGAGGGGGGAGTGATGGACAGGTGGATCCTGGTGAGGGGGGTTGATGGACAGGTGGATCATGTTGAGGGGGGTGTGACGGACAGGTAGATCCTGGTGAGGGGGGTGATGGACAGGTAGATCCTGCTGAAGGGTGTGATGGACAGGTGGATCCTGGTGAAGGGGTTTGATGGACAGGTGGATCCTGGTGAAGGGGGCGACGGACAGGTGGATACTGGTGAGGTGGGCTGATGGACAGGTGGATACTGGTGAGGTGGGCTGATGGACAGGTGGATACTGGTGAGAGGGCGTGATGGACAGGTGGATCCTGCTGAAGGGTGTGATGGACAGGTGGATCCTGGTGAAGGGGTTTGATGGACAGGTGGATCCTGGTGAAGGGGGCGACGGACAGGTGGATACTGGTGAGGTGGGCTGATGGACAGGTGGATCCTGGTGAGGGGGGGTGATGGACAGGTGGATCCTGGTGAGGGGGGGAGATGGACAGGTGGTTCCTGGTGAGGGGGGGTGACGGACAGTTGGATCCTGGTGAGGGTGTTTTGACGGACAGGTTGATCCTGGTGAGGAGGGTGTGATGGACAGGTGGATCCTGGTGAGGGATGTGTTGGACAGGTGGATCCTGGTGGGAAGGGTGTGACGGACAGGTTGCTCCTGGTGAGGGGTGTGTTGGACAGGTGGATCCAGGTGAGGAGGGTGATGAACAGGTGGATCATGTTGAGGGGGGTGTGATGGACAGTTGGATCCTGGTGAGGGGTGTGATGGACAGGTGGATCCTGGTGAGCGGGGGTGTGATGGACAGGTGGATCCTGGTGAGGGGGGTGATGAACAGGTTGATCCTGGAGAGGGGGGGTGATGGAGAGCTGGATCCTGGTGAGGAGGGTGTGATGGAGAGGTGGATCCTGCTGAGGGGGCGTTATGAACAGGTTGATCCTGGTCAGGGGGTTGTGATGGACAGGTGGATCCTGCTGAGGGGGGTGATGGACAGGTGGATCCTGCTGAGGGGGGTGATGAACAGGTTGATCCTGGTGAGGGGGGTGTGATGGACAGTTGGATCCTGGTGAGGGGTGTGATGGACAGGTGGATCCTACTGCGGAGGGTGGTGATGTACAGTTTGGTCCTGGTGAGTGGGGAGTGACGGATAGGTGGATCCTGGTGAGGGGGTTGTGATGGACAGCTGGATCCTGTTGAGGGGTGTGTTGGACAGGTGGATCCTGGTGAGGGGGGTGATGGACAGGAGGATCCTGGTGGGGAGGGTGATGGACAGTTCGATCCTGGTGAGGGGGGGGTGACGGACAGGTGGATCCTGGTGAGGGGGGTGATGGACAGGTGGATCCTGGTGAGGGGGTGTGATGAACAGGTGGATCCTGGTGAGGGGGGTGATGGACAGGTGGATCCTGGTGAGGGGGGTGATGGACAGGTGGATCCTGGTGAGGGGGTGTGATGGACAGGTGGATCCTGGTGAGGGGGGTGATGGACAGGTGGATCCTGCTGAGGGGGGTGTGATGGACAGATGGATCCTGGTGAGGGAGGTGTGATGGACAGGTGGATCCTGGTGGGGAAGGGGTGATGGACAGGTGGATCCTGGTGAGGGGGGTGTGACGGACAGGTGGATCATGGTGAGAGGGGTGACCGACAGGTGGATCCTGGTGAGGGGGGTTGATGGACAGGTGGATCCTGGTGAGGGGGGGGGTGATGGACAGGTCGATCCTGGTGAGAGGGGTGTGATGGACAGGTGGATCCTGGTGACGGGGGTGATGGACAGGTGGATCCTGTTGAGGGGGTTGATGGACAGGTAGATCCTGGTGAGGGGGTGTGATGGACAGGTGGATCCTGGTGAGGGGGTGTCATGGACAGGTGGATCCTCGTGAGGGGGTTGATGGATAGGTAGATCCTGGTGAGGGGGGTGATGGACAGGTGGATCCTGGTGAGCGGGGTGTGATGGACAGGTGGATCCTGGTGAGGGGGGTGATGAACAGGTTGATCCTGGAGAGGGGGGGTGATGGAGAGCTGGATCCTGGTGAGGAGGGTGTGATGGAGAGGTGGATCCTGCTGAGGGGGCGTTATGAACAGGTTGATCCTGGTCAGGGGGTTGTGATGGACAGGTGGATCCTGGTGAGGGGGGTGATGAACAGGTTGATCCTGGTGAGGGGGGTGTGATGGACAGTTGGATCCTGGTGAGGGGTGTGATGGACAGGAGGATCCTGGTGGGGAGGGTGATGGACAGGAGGATCCTGGTGGGGAGGGTGTGATGGACAGTTCGATCCTGGTGAGGAGGGTGTGATGGAGAGGTGGATCCTGGTGAGGGGGGTGCGATGGACAGCTTGATCCTGGTGAGGGGTGTGTTGGAGAGGTGGATCCTGGTGAAGGGGGGAGATGAACAGGTGGATCCTGGTAAGGGGGTGTGATGGACAGATGGATCCTGGTGGGGGGGGAGTGATGGACAGGTGGATCCTGGTGAGGGGGGTTGATGGACAGGTGGATCATGTTGAGGGGGGTGTGACGGACAGGTAGATCCTGGTGAGGGGGGTGATGGACAGGTAGATCCTGCTGAAGGGTGTGATGGACAGGTGGATCCTGGTGAAGGGGTTTGATGGACAGGTGGATCCTGGTGAAGGGGGCGACGGACAGGTGGATACTGGTGAGGGGGGTTGATGGACAGGTGGATCATGTTGAGGGGGGTGTGACGGACAGGTAGATCCTGGTGAGGGGGGTGATGGACAGGTAGATCCTGCTGAAGGGTGTGATGGACAGGTGGATCCTGGTGAGGGGGTTGTGATGGACAGGTGGATCCTGGTGAGGGGGGGAGATGGACAGGTGGTTCCTGGTGAGGGGGTTGTGATGGACAGGTGGATCCTGGTGAGGGGGGGGATGGACAGGTCGATCCTGGTGAGGGGGGTGATGGACAGGTGGATCCTGGTGAGGGGGGTGATGGACAGGTGGATCCTGGTGAGGGCGTTTTGACGGACAGGTTGATCCTGGTGAGGGGGGTGATGGACAGGTGGATCCTGGTGAGGGATGTGTTGGACAGGTGGATCCTGGTGAGGGGGTTGTGATGGACAGGTTGATCCTGGTGAGGGGTGTGTTGGACAGGTGGATCCTGGTGAGGGGTGTGATGGACAGGTGGATCCTGGTGACGGGGGGTGATGGACAGGTGGATCCTGGTGAGGGGGGTGTGTTGGACAGGTGGATCCTGGTGAGAGGGGGTGTGATGGACAGGTGGATCCTGGTGAGGGGGTGATGAACAGGTTGATCCTGGAGAGGGGGGGGGGTTGATGGAGAGCTGGATCCTGGTGAGAGGGTTTGATGGAGAGGTGGATCCTGGTGAAGGGGGGGTGGTGATGGACAGGTGGATCCTGGTGAGGGGGGTGTGATGAACAGGTTGATCCTGGTGAGGGGGAGTGATGGACAGGTGGATCCTGGTGAGGGGGTGATGTACAGGTTGATCCTGGAGAGGGGGGGTGAAAGAGAGCTGGATCCTGGTGAGAGGGTGTGATGGAGAGGTGGATCCTGCTGAGGGGGCGTTATGAACAGGTTGATCCTGGTCAGGGGGTTGTGATGGACAGGTGGATCCTGGTGAGGGGGGTGATGAACAGGTTGATCCTTGTGAGGGGGGTGTGACGGACAGGTGGATCCTGGTGAGGGGGGTGATGGACAGGTGGATCCTGGTGAGGGGGTGTGATGGACAGATGGATCCTGGTGAGGGAGGTGTGATGGACAGGTGGATCCTGGTGAGGGGGGGTGACGGACAGGTGTATCCTTGTGAGGGGGGTGTGACGGACAGGTGGATCCTGGTGAGGGGGGTGATGGACAGGTGGATCCTGGTGAGGGGGTGTGATGGACAGATGGATCCTGGTGAGGGAGGTGTGATGAACAGGTGGATCCTGGTAAGGGGGTGTGATGGACAGATGTATCCTGGTGAGGGAGGTGTGATGGACAGGTGGATCCTGGTGGGGAAGGGGTGATGGACAGGTGGATCCTGGTGAGGGGGGTGTGACGGACAGGTGGATCATGGTGAGAGGGGTGACCGACAGGTGGATCCTGGTGAGGGGGGTTGATGGACAGGTGGATCCTGGTGAGGGGGGGGTGATGGACAGGTCGATCCTGGTGAGAGGGGTGTGATGGACAGGTGGATCCTGGTGACGGGGGTGATGGACAGGTGGATCCTGTTGAGGGGGTTGATGGACAGGTAGATCCTGGTGAGGGTGTGTGATGGACAGGTGGATCCTGGTGAGGGGGTGTCATGGACAGGTGGATCCTCGTGAGGGGGTTGATGGATAGGTAGATCCTGGTGAGGGGGGTGATGGACAGGTGGATCCTGGTGAGCGGGGTGTGATGGACAGGTGGATCCTGGTGAGGGGGGTGATGAACAGGTTGATCCTGGAGAGGGGGGGTGATGGAGAGCTGGATCCTGGTGAGGAGGGTGTGATGGAGAGGTGGATCCTGCTGAGGGGGCGTTATGAACAGGTTGATCCTGGTCAGGGGGTTGTGATGGACAGGTGGATTCTGGTGAGGGGGGTGATGAACAGGTTGATCCTGGTGAGGGGGGTGTGATGGACAGGTGGATCCTGGTGAGGGGTGTGATGGACAGGTGGATCCTGCTGCGGAGGGTGGTGATGTACAGTTTGGTCCTGGTGAGTGGGGTGTGATGGACAGCTTGATCCTGGTGAGGGGTGTGTTGGACAGGTGGATCCTGGTGAGGGGGGTGATGGACAGGAGGATCCTGGTGGGGAGGGTGTGATGGACAGTTCGATCCTGGTGAGGGGGGTGATGGACAGGTGGATCCTGGTGAGGGGGGTGATGAACAGGTTGATCCTGGTGAGGGGGGTGATGGACAGGTGGATCCTGGTGAGGGGTGGTGATGGACAGTTGGATCCTGGTGAGGGGTGTGATGGACAGGTGGATCCTGCTGCGGAGGGTGGTGATGTACAGTTTGGTCCTGGTGAGTGGGGAGTGAGGGATAGGTGGATCCTGGTGAGGGGGCTGTGATGGACAGCTTGATCCTGGTGAGGGGTGTGTTGGAGAGGTGGATCCTGGTGAGGGGGGTGATGGACAGGAGGATCCTGGTGGGGAGGGTGATGGACAGGTTGATCCTGGTGAGGGGGCTGTGATGGACAGGTGGATCCTGGGGAGGGGGGTGATGAACAGGTTGATCCTGGTGAGGGGGGGGGGTGATGGAGAGGTGGATCCTGGTGAGGAGGGTGTGATGGAGAGGTGGATCTTGCTGAGGGGGGGTGATGAACAGGTTGATCTTGGTGAGGGGGGGTGATTGACAGGTGGATCCTGGTGGGGGGGGTGTGATGGACAGGTGGGTCCTGGTGAGGAGGGTGTGATGGACAGGTGGATCCTGCTGAGGGGGGTTGATGGAGAGGTGGATCCTGGTGAGGGGGGTGATTGACAGGTGGATCCTGGTAAGGGGGTTTGATGGACAGATGGATCCTGGTGAGGGGATGTGATGGACAGGTGGATCCTGGTGAGGGGGGGTGATGGACAGGTGGATCCTGGTGAGGGGGTGTGACGGACAGGTGGATCATGGTGAGATGGGTGACCGACAGGTGGATCCTGGTGAGGGGGGTTGATGGACAGGTGGATCCTGGTGAGGGGGGTGATGGACAGGTTGATTCTGGTGAGGAGGGGTGATGAAGAGGTGGATCCTGGTGAGGGGGGGAGATGAACAGGTGGATCCTGGTAAGGCGGTGTGATGGACAGGTTGATCCTGGTGAGGGAGGTGTGATGGACAGGTGGATCCTGGTGGGGGAGGTTGATGGACAGGTGGATCATGTTGAGGGGGGTGTGACGGACAGGTAGATCCTGGTGAGGGGGGTGAGGGAGAGCTGGATCCTGGTGAGGAGGGTGTGATGGAGAGGTGGATCCTGCTGAGGGGGGTGATGAACAGGTTGATCCTGGTGAGGGGGGTGTGATGGACAGGTGGATCCTGGTGAGGGGGGTGTGATGGACAGTTGGATCCTGGTGAGGGGGGTGTGATGGACAGTTGGATCCTGGTGAGGGGTGTGATGGACAGGTGGATCCTGCTGCGGAGGGTGGTGATGTACAGTTTGGTCCTGGTGAGTGGGGAGTGACGGATAGGTGGATCCTGGTGAGGGGGTTGTGATGGACAGCTGGATCCTGGTGAGGGGTGTGTTGGACAGGTGGATCCTGGTGAGGGGGGTGATGGACAGGAGGATCCTGGTGGGGAGGGTGATGGACAGTTCGATCCTGGTGAGGGGGGGTGACGGACAGGTGTATCCTTGTGAGGGGGTTGTGATGGACAGGTGGATCCTGGGGAGGGGGGTGATGAACAGGTTGATCCTGGTGAGGGGGGGGTGATGGAGAGGTGGATCCTGGTGAGGTGGGTGATGGACAGGTGGATCCTGGTGAGGTGGGGTGATGGACAGGTGGATCCTGGTGAGGTGGGTGGTGGACACGTGGATCCTGGTGAGGTGGGGTGATGGACACGTGGATCCTGGTCAGGGGTGTGTGACGGACAGGTGGATCCTGGTGAGGGCGGAGATGAACAGGTGGATCCTGGTGGGCAGGGGTGATGGACAGGTGGATCCTGGTGGGGCAGGTGTGACGGACAAGTGGATCCTGGTGAGGGGGGTGGTGATGGACAGGAGGATCCTGGTGAGAGGGGTGTGATGGACCGGTGGATCCTGGTGAGGGGGGTGTGATGGACAGGTGGATCCTGGTGACGGGGGTGATGGACAGGTGGATCCTGGTGAGGGGGGTGATGGACAGGTGGATCCTGGTGAGGGGGGTGATGGACCGGTGGATCCTGGTGAGGGGGGTGTGATGGACACGTGGATCCTGCTGAGGGGGGGGGGGTGATGGACAGGTGTATCCTGGTGAGGGGGGGGTCATGGACAGGTGGATCCTGGTTAGGGGGGTGATGGACAGGTGGATCCTGGTTTGGGGGGGTGATGGACAGTTGGAGCCTGGTGAGGGGGGGGTGATGGACAGGTGGATCCTGGTCAGGGGGGTGTGATGGACCGGTGGATCCTGGTGAGGGGGGTGTGATGGACAGGTGGATCCTGGTGAGGGGGGTGATGGACCGATGGATCCTGGTGAGGGGGGTGTGATGGACACGTGGATCCTGCTGAGGGGGGGGTGATGGACAGGTGTATCCTGGTGAGGGGGGTGATGGACAGGTGGATCCTGGTTTGGGGGGGTGATGGACAGTTGGATCCTGGTGGCGGGTCACCTTCAGACTCCTGTTCCTCCTCCTTGACAGTAGCAATGAGAAGAGTGGTCCTCAGACACCTGTACCTCCTCCTTGACGGTAGTAATGAGAAGAGGGGTCTTCAGACATCAGTACCTCCTCCTTGACAGTAGTAAAGAGAAGAGTGTTCTTCTGATTCCTGTACTTCCTCCTTGACAGTAGTAATGAGAAGAGGGGCCTTCAGATTCGTTTACCTCCTCCTTGATATTAGTAATGAGAAGAGGGTTCTTCAGACACCTGTACTCCTCATTGACGGTAGTAATGAGAAGAGGGGTCTTCAGACACCTGTACTCCTTATTGACGGTAGTAATGTGAAGATGGGTCTTCAGATTCCTGTACCTCCACTTTGACATTAGTAATGAGAAGAGGGGTCTTCAGACTCCTGTACCTCAGACACCTGTACCACCTCCTTGACAGTAGTAATGAGAAGAGGGATCTTCGGAGTCCTGTACCTCCTCCTTGATGGTAGTAATGAGAAGAGGGGTCTTCAGACTCCTGTACCTCAGACTCCTGTACCTCCACCTTGAGGGTATCAATGAGAAGAGGGATCTTCAGAGTCCTGTACCTTCTCCTTGACAGTAGTAATGAGAAGAGGTGTCTTCAGACTCCTGTACCTCAGACTCCTGTACCTCCTCCTTGACGGCAGTAATGAGAAGAGGGGTCTTCAGACTCCTGTACCTCAGATTCCTGTACCTCCTCCTTGATGGTAGTAATGAGAAGAGTGTTCTTTAGACTGCTGTACCTCCTCCTTGACAGTAGTAATGAGTAGAGGGGTCCTCAGATTCCTGTACCTCCTCCTTGACTGTAGTAATGAGAAGAGGGTTTCTCAGATTCCTGTACCTGCTCCTTGACGGTAGAAATGAGAAGAGGGGTCTTCAGACTCCTGTACCTCCTCCTTGACGGGAGTAATGAGAAGAGTGTTCTTCAGACTCCTGCACCTCCTCCTTGACAGTAGTAATGAGAAGAGAGGTCTTCAGACACCAGTACCTCCTCCTTGACAGTTGTAATGAGAAGAGTGTTCTTCAGATTCCTGTACCTCCTCCTTGACATTAGTAATGAGAAGATGGGTCTTCAGATTCCAGTACCTCCACCTTGACAGTAGTAATGAGAAGAGGGGTCTTCAGACACCTGTACCTCCTCCTTGACAGTAGTAATGAGAGGAGGAGTCCTCAGATTCCTGTACCTCCTCATTGACGCTTGTAATGAGAAGAGGAGTCCTCAGATTCCTGTAGCTCCTCCTTGATGGTAGTAATGAGAAGAGGGGTCCTCAGATTCCTGTACCTCCTCCTTGACGGTAGTAATGAGAAGAGGAGTCCTCAGATTCCTGTACCTCCTCCTTGATGGTAGTAATGAGAAGAGGGGTCCTCAGATTCCTGTACCTCCTCCTTGACGGTAGTAATGAGAAGAGGGTTTCTCAGATTCCTGTACCTGCTCCTTGACGGTAGTAATGAGAAGAGGGGTCTTCAGACTCCTGTACCTCCTCCTTGACGGGAGTAATGAGAAGAGTGTTCTTCAGACTCCTGCACCTCCTCGTTGACAGTAGTAATGAGAAGAGAGGTCTTCAGACACCGGTACCACCTACTTGACAGTAGTAATAAGAAGAGGGTTCTTCGGAGTCCTGTATTTCCTCCTTGACGGTATTAATGAGAAGAGGGGTCTTCAGACACCTGTACCTCCACCTTGACGGTAGTAATTAGAAGAGTGGTCTTCAGACTCCTGTACCTCCTCCTTGACAGTAGTAATGAGAAGAGGGGTCTTCAGATTCCTGTACCTCCTCCTTGACAGTACTAATGAGAAGAGGGGTCTTTTGACACCTATACCTCCTCCTTGACGGTATTAATGAGAAGAGGGGTCTTCAGACACCTGTACCTGCACCTTGACGGTAATAATGAGACGAGTGGTCTTCAGCCTCCTGTACCTCCTCCTTGACAGTTGTAATGAGAAGAGGGGTCTTCAGACTCCTGTACCTCAGACACCTGTACCTCCTCATTGATGCTAGTAATGAGAAAGGGGGTCCTCAGATTCCTGTACCTCCTCCTTGATGGTAGTAATGAGAAGAGGGGTCCTCAGATTCCTGTACCTCCTCCTTGACGGTAGTAATGAGAAGAGTGGTCTTCAGACTCCTGTACCTCCTCCTTGACAGTAGTAAAGAGAAGAGGGGTCTTCAGACACCTGTACCTCCACCTTGACGGTAATAATGAGAAGAGGGGTCTTCAGACTCCTGTACCTCAGACACCTGTACCTCCTCGTTGACACTAGTAATGAGAAGAGGGGTCTTCAGACACCTGTACCTCCTCCTTGACGGTAGTAATGAGAAGAGGGTTCTTCAGACACCTGTACCTCCTCCTTGACGGTAGTAATGAGAGGAGGGGTCCTCAGATTCTTGTACCTCCTCATTGACGCTAGTAATGAGAACAGTGGTCCTCAGATTCCTGTACCTCCTCCTTGATGGTAGTAATGAGAAGAGGGGTCCTCAGATTCCTGTACCTCCTCCTTGACGGTAGTAATGAGAAGAGGGGTCCTCAGATTCCTGTACCTCCTCCTTGACGTTAGTAATGAGAAGAGGGGTCCTCATATTCCTGTACCTCCTCCTTGACGGTAGTAATGAGAAGAGGGGTCCTCAGATTCCTGTACCTCCTCCTTGACAGTGGCAATGAGAAGAGGGGTCTTCAGACTCCTGTACTTCAGACACCTGTACCTCCTCCTTGACACTAGTAATGAGAGGAGGAGTCCTCAGATTCCTGTACCTCCTCATTGACGCTTGTAATGAGAAGAGGAGTCCTCAGATCCCTGTACCTCCTGCTTGATGGTAGTAATGAGAAGAGGGGTCCTCAGATTCCTGTACCTCCTCCTTGACGGTAGTAATGAGAAGAGGAGTCCTCAGATTCCTGTACCTCCTCCTTGATGGTAGTGATGAGAAGAGGGGTCCTCAGATTCCTGTACCTCCTCCTTGACGGGAGTAATGCGAAGAGGGTTTCTCAGATTCCTGTACCTGCTCCTTGACGGTAGTAATGAGAAGAGGGGTCTTCAGACTCCTGTACCTCCTCCTTGACGGGAGTAATGAGAAGAGGGTTCTTCAGACTCCTGCACCTCCTCCTTGACAGTAGTAATGAGAAGAGAGTTCTTCAGACACCGGTACCACCTACTTGACAGTAGTAATAAGAAGAGGGTTCTTCGGAGTCCTGTATCTCCTCATTGACGGTATTAATGAGAAGAGGGGTCTTCAGACACCTGTACCTCCACCTTGACGGTAGTAATGAGAAGAGTGGTCTTCAGACTCCTGTACCTCCTCCTTGACAGTAGTAATGAGAAGAGGGGTCTTCAGATTCCTGTACCTCCTCCTTGACAGTACTAATGAGAAGAGGGGTCTTTTGAAACCTATACCTCCTCCTTGATGGTATTAATGAGAAGAGGGGTCTTCAGACACCTGTACCTCCACCTTGACGGTAATAATGAGACGAGTGGTCTTCAGCCTCCTGTACCTCCTCCTTGACAGTTGTAATGAGTAGAGGGGTCTTCAGACTCCTGTAGCTCAGACACCTGTACCTCCTCCTTGACACTAATAATGAGAAGAGGGGTTTTCAGACACCAGTACTTCCTCCTTGACGGTAGTAATAAGAAGAGGGTTCTTCAGATTCCTGTACCTCCTCCTTGATGGTAGTAATGAGAAGAGTGGTCCTCAGATTCCTGTACATCCTCCTTGACAGTAGTAATGAGAAGAGGGGTCTTCAGATACCTTTACCTCCTCCTTGACAGTAGTAATGGGAGGAGGGGTCCTCAGATTCCTGTACCTCCTCATTGATGCTAGTAATGAGAAAGGGGGTCCTCAGATTCCTGTACCTCCTCCATGACGGTAGTAATGAGAAGAGGGGTCCTCAGATTCCTGTACCTCCTCCTTGACGGTAGTAATGAGAAGAGTGGTCTTCAGACTCCTGTACCTCCTCCTTGACAGTAGTAAAGAGAAGAGAGGTCTTCAGACACCTGTACCTCCACCTTGACGGTAATAATGAGAAGAGGGTTCTTCAGACTCCTGTACCTCAGACACCTGTACCTCCTCGTTGACACTAGTAATGAGAAGAGGGGTCTTCAGACACCTGTACCTCCTCCTTGACAGTAGTAATGAGAAGAGGGTTCTTCAGACACCTGTACCTCCTCCTTGACGGTAGTAATGAGAAGAGCGGTCTTCAGATTCCTGTACCTCCGCCTTGACGGTAGTAATGAGAGGAGGGGTCCTCAGATTCTTGTACCTCCTCATTGACGCTAGTAATGAGAACAGTGGTCCTCAGATTCCTGTACCTCCTCCTTGATGGTAGTAATGAGAAGAGGGGTCCTCAGATTCCTGTACCTCCTCCTTGACGGTAGTAATGAGAAGAGGGGTCCTCAGACTCCTGTACCTCCTCCTTGACAGTAGTAATGAGAAGAGGGGTCTTCAGATTCCTGTACCTCCTCCTTGACAGTACTAATGAGAAGAGGGGTCTTTTGACACCTACACCTCCTCCTTGACGGTATTAATGAGAAGAGGGGTCTTCAGACACCTGTACCTCCACCTTGACGGTAATAATGAGACGAGTGGTCTTCAGCCTCCTGTACCTCCTCCTTGACAGTTGTAATGAGAAGAGCGGTCTTCAGACTCCTGTACCTCAGACACCTGTACCTCCTCCTTGACACTAATAATGAGAAGAGGGGTTTTCAGACACCAGTACTTCCTCCTTGACGGTAGTAATGAGAAGAGGGTTCTTTAGATTCCTGTACCTCCTCCTTGATGGTAGTAATGAGAAGAGTGGTCCTCAGATTCCTGTACCTCCTCCTTGACAGTAGTAATGAGAAGAGGGGTCTTCAGATACCTTTACCTCCTCCTTGACAGTAGTAATGGGAGGAGGGGTCCTCAGATTCCTGTACCTCCTCATTGATGCTAGTAATGAGAAAGGGGGTCCTCAGATTCCTGTACCTCCTCCTTGATGGTAGTAATGAGAAGAGGGGTCCTCAGATTCCTGTACCTCCTCCTTGACGGTAGTAATGAGAAGAGGGGTCCTCAGATTCCTGTACCTCCTCCTTGACGGTAGTAATGAGAAGAGTGGTCTTCAGACTCCTGTACCTCCTCGTTGACAGTAGTAAAGAGAAGAGTGGTCTTCAGACACCTGTACCTCCACCTTGACGGTAATAATGAGAAGAGGGGTCTTCAGACTCCTGTACCTCAGACACCTGTACCTCCTCGTTGACACTAGTAATGAGAAGAGGGGTCTTCAGACACCTGTACCTACTCCTTGACAGTAGTAATGAGAAGAGGGTTCTTCAGACACCTGTACCTCCTCCTTGACGGTAGTAATGAGAAGAGGGGTCTTCAGATTCCTGTACCTCCGCCTTGACGGTAGTAATGAGAGGAGGGGTCCTCAGATTCTTGTACCTCCTCATTGACGCTAGTAATGAGAACAGTGGTCCTCAGATTCCTGTACCTCCTCCTTGATGGTAGTAATGAGAAGAGGGGTCCTCAGATTCCTGTACCTCCTCCTTGACGGTAGTAATGAGAAGAGGGGTCCTCAGATTCCTGTACCTCCTCCTTGACGTTAGTAATGAGAAGAGGGGTCCTCATATTCCTGTACCTCCTCCTTGACGGTAGTAATGAGAAGAGGGGTCCTCAGATTCCTGTACCTCCTCCTTGACAGTGGCAATGAGAAGAGGGGTCTTCAGACTCCTGTACTTCAGACACCTGTACCTCCTCCTTGACACTAGTAATGAGAGGAGGAGTCCTCAGATTCCTGTACCTCCTCATTGACGCTTGTAATGAGAAGAGGGGTCCTCAGACTCCTGTACCTCCTCCTTGACGGTAGTAATGAGAAGAGGGGTCCTCAGACTCCTGTACCTCCTCCTTGACAGTAGTAATGAGAAGAGGGGTCTTCAGATTCCTGTACCTCCTCCTTGACAGTACTAATGAGAAGAGGGGTCTTTTGACACCTATACCTCCTCCTTGACGGTATTAATGAGAAGAGGGGTCTTCAGACACCTGTACCTCCACCTTGACGGTAATAATGAGACGAGTGGTCTTCAGCCTCCTGTACCTCCTCCTTGACAGTTGTAATGAGAAGAGGGGTCTTCAGACTCCTGTACCTCAGACACCTGTACCTCCTCCTTGACACTAAAAATGAGAAGAGGGGTTTTCAGACACCAGTACTTCCTCCTTGACGGTAGTAATGAGAAGAGGGTTCTTCAGATTCCTGTACCTCCTCCTTGATGGTAGTAATGAGAAGAGTGGTCCTCAGATTCCTGTACCTCCTCCTTGACAGTAGTAATGGGAGGAGGGGTCCTCAGATTCCTGTACCTCCTCATTGATGCTAGTAATGAGAAAGGGGGTCCTCAGATTCCTGTAACTCCTCCTTGATGGTAGTAATGAGAAGAGGAGTCCTCAGATTCCTGTACCTCCTCCTTGATGGTAGTGATGAGAAGAGGGGTCCTCAGATTCCTGTACCTCCTCCTTGACGGGAGTAATGCGAAGAGGGTTTCTCAGATTCCTGTACCTGCTCCTTGACGGTAGTAATGAGAAGAGGGGTCTTCAGACTCCTGTACCTCCTCCTTGACGGGAGTAATGAGAAGAGGGTTCTTCAGACTCCTGCACCTCCTCCTTGACAGTAGTAATGAGAAGAGAGTTCTTCAGACACCGGTACCACCTACTTGACAGTAGTAATAAGAAGAGGGTTCTTCGGAGTCCTGTATCTCCTCATTGACGGTATTAATGAGAAGTGGGGTCTTCAGACACCTGTACCTCCACCTTGACGGTAGTAATGAGAAGAGTGGTCTTCAGACTCCTGTACCTCCTCCTTGACAGTAGTAATGAGAAGAGGGGTCTTCAGATTCCTGTACCTCCTCCTTGACAGTACTAATGAGAAGAGGGGTCTTTTGACACCTATACCTCCTCCTTGATGGTATTAATGAGAAGAGGGGTCTTCAGACACCTGTACCTCCACCTTGATGGTAATAATGAGACGAGTGGTCTTCAGCCTCCTGTACCTCCTCCTTGACAGTTGTAATGAGAAGAGGGGTCTTCAGACTCCTGTAGCTCAGACACCTGTACCTCCTCCTTGACACTAATAATGAGAAGAGTGGTCCACAGATTCCTGTACCTCCTCCTTGACAGTAGTAATGATAAGAGGGGTCTTCAGATACCTTTACCTCCTCCTTGACAGTAGTAATGGGAGGAGGGGTCCTCAGATTCCTGTACCTCCTCATTGATGCTAGTAATGAGAAAGGGGGTCCTCAGATTCCTGTACCTCCTCCTTGATGGTAGTAATGAGAAGAGGGGTCCTCAGATTCCTGTACCTCCTCCTTGACGGTAGTAATGAGAAGAGGGGTCCTCAGATTCCTGTACCTCCTCCTTGACGGTAGTAATGAGAAGAGTGGTCTTCAGACTCCTGTACCTCCTCGTTGACAGTAGTAAAGAGAAGAGGGGTCTTCAGACACCTGTACCTCCACCTTGACGGTAATAATGAGAAGAGGGGACTTCAGACTCCTGTACCTCAGACACCTGTACCTCCTCGTTGACACTAGTAATGAGAAGAGGGGTCTTCAGACACCTGTACCTCCTCCTTGACAGTAGTAATGAGAAGAGGGTTCTTCAGACACCTGTACCTCCTCCTTGACGGTAGTAATGAGAAGAGGGGTGTTCAGATTCCTGTACCTCCGCCTTGACGGTAGTAATGAGAGGAGGGGTCCTCAGATTCTTGTACCTCCTCATTGACGCTAGTAATGAGAACAGTGGTCCTCAGATTCCTGTACCTCCTCCTTGATGGTAGTAATGAGAAGAGGGGTCCTCAGATTCCTGTACCTCCTCCTTGACGGTAGTAATGAGAAGAGGGGTCCGCAGATTCCTGTACCTCCTCCTTGACGTTAGTAATGAGAAGAGGGGTCCTCATATTCCTGTACCTCTTCCTTGACGGTAGTAATGAGAAGAGGGGTCCTCAGATTCCTGTACCTCCTCCTTGACAGTGGCAATGAGAAGAGGGGTCTTCAGACTCCTGTACTTCAGACACCTGTACCTCCTCCTTGACACTAGTAATGAGAGGAGGAGTCCTTAGATTCCTGTACCTCCTCATTGACGCGTAATGAGAAGAGGAGTCCTCAGATTCCTGTACCTCCTCCTTGATGGTAGTAATGAGAAGAGGGGTCCTCAGATTCCTGTACCTCCTCCTTGACGGTAGTAATGAGAAGAGGAGTCCTCAGATTCCTGTACCTCCTCCTTGATGGTAGTGATGAGAAGAGGGGTCCTCAGATTCCTGTACCTCCTCCTTGACGGGAGTAATGCGAAGAGGGTTTCTCAGATTCCTGTACCTGCTCCTTGACGGTAGTAATGAGAAGAGGGGTCTTCAGACTCCTGTACCTCCTCCTTGACGGGAGTAATGAGAAGAGGGTTCTTCAGACTCCTGCACCTCCTCCTTGACAGTAGTAATGAGAAGAGAGTTCTTCAGACACCGGTACCACCTACTTGACAGTAGCAATAAGAAGAGGGTTCTTCGGAGTCCTGTATCTCCTCATTGACGGTATTAATGAGAAGAGGGGTCTTCAGACTCCTGTACCTCCTCCTTGACAGTAGTAATGAGAAGAGGGGTCTTCAGATTCCTGTACCTCTTCCTTGACAGTACTAATGCGAAGAGGGGTCTTTTGACACCTATACCTCCTCCTTGACGGTATTAATGAGAAGAGGGGTCTTCAGACACCTGTACCTCCACCTTGACGGTAATAATGAGACGAGTGGTCTTCAGCCTCCTGTACCTCCTCCTTGACAGTTGTAATGAGAAGAGGGGTCTTCAGACTCCTGTAGCTCAGACACCTGTACCTCCTCCTTGACACTAATAATGAGAAGAGGGGTTTTCAGACACCAGTACTTCCTCCTTGACGGTAGTAATGAGAAGAGGGTTCTTCAGATTCCTGTACCTCCTCCTTGATGGTAGTAATGAGAAGAGTGGTCCTCAGATTCCTGTACATCCTCCTTGACAGTAGTAATGAGAAGAGGGGTCTTCAGATACCTTTACCTCCTCCTTGACAGTAGTAATGGGAGGAGGGGTCCTCAGATTCCTGTACCTCCTCATTGATGCTAGTAATGAGAAAGGGGGTCCTCAGATTCCTGTACCTCCTCCATGACGGTAGTAATGAGAAGAGGGGTCCTCAGATTCCTGTACCTCCTCCTTGACGGTAGTAATGAGAAGAGTGGTCTTCAGACTCCTGTACCTCCTCCTTGACAGTAGTAAAGAGAAGAGAGGTCTTCAGACACCTGTACCTCCACCTTGACGGTAATAATGAGAAGAGGGTTCTTCAGACTCCTGTACCTCAGACACCTGTACCTCCTCGTTGACACTAGTAATGAGAAGAGGGTTCTTCAGACACCTGTACCTCCTCCTTGACGGTAGTAATGAGAAGAGCGGTCTTCAGATTCCTGTACCTCCGCCTTGACGGTAGTAATGAGAGGAGGGGTCCTCAGATTCTTGTACCTCCTCATTGACGCTAGTAATGAGAACAGTGGTCCTCAGATTCCTGTACCTCCTCCTTGATGGTAGTAATGAGAAGAGGGGTCCTCAGATTCCTGTACCTCCTCCTTGACGGTAGTAATGAGAAGAGGGGTCCTCAGACTCCTGTACCTCCTCCTTGACAGTAGTAATGAGAAGAGGGGTCTTCAGATTCCTGTACCTCCTCCTTGTCGGTATTAATGAGAAGAGGGGTCTTCAGACACCTGTACCTCCACCTTGACGGTAATAATGAGACGAGTGGTCTTCAGCCTCCTGTACCTCCTCCTTGACAGTTGTAATGAGAAGAGGGGTCTTCAGACTCCTGTACCTCAGACACCTGTACCTCCTCCTTGACACTAATAATGAGAAGAGGGGTTTTCAGACACCAGTACTTCCTCCTTGACGGTAGTAATGAGATGAGGGTTCTTCAGATTCCTGTACCTCCTCCTTGATGGTAGTAATGAGAAGAGTGGTCCTCAGATTCCTGTACCTCCTCCTTGACAGTAGTAATGAGAAGAGGGGTCTTCAGATACCTTTACCTCCTCCTTGACAGTAGTAATGGGAGGAGGGGTCCTCAGATTCCTGTACCTCCTCATTGATGCTAGTAATGAGAAAGGGGGTCCTCAGATTCCTGTACCTCCTCCTTGATGGTAGTAATGAGAAGAGGGGTCCTCAGATTCCTGTACCTCCTCCTTGACGGTAGTAATGAGAAGAGGGGTCCTCAGATTCCTGTACCTCCTCCTTGACGGTAGTAATGAGAAGAGTGGTCTTCAGACTCCTGTACCTCCTCGTTGACAGTAGTAAAGAGAAGAGGGGTCTTCAGACACCTGTACCTCCACCTTGACGGTAATAATGAGAAGAGGGGTCTTCAGACTCCTGTACCTCAGACACCTGTACCTCCTCGTTGACACTAGTAATGAGAAGAGGGTTCTTCAGACACCTGTACCTCCTCCTTGACGGTAGTAATGAGAAGAGGGGTCTTCAGATTCCTGTACCTCCGCCTTGACGGTAGTAATGAGAGGAGGGGTCCTCAGATTCTTGTACCTCCCCATTGACGCTAGTAATGAGAACAGTGGTCCTCAGATTCCTGTACCTCCTCCTTGACGGTAGTAATGAGAAGAGGGGTCCTCAGATTCCTGTACCTCCTTCTTGACGGTAGTAATGAGAAGAGGGGTCCTCAGATTCCTGTACCTCCTCCTTGCCGATAGTAATGAGAAGAGGGGTGCTCAGATTCCTGTACCTCCTCCTTGACAGTGGCAATGAGAAGAGGGGTCTTCAGACTCCTGTACTTCAGACACCTCTACCTCCTCCTTGACACTAGTAATGAGAAGAGGGGTCTTCAGACTACTGTACTTCAGACACCTGTACCTCCTCCTTGACACTAGTAATGAGAAGAGGGGTCTTCAGACTCCTGTACTTCAGACACCTGTACCTCCTCCTTGACACTAGTAATGAGAAGAGGGGTCTTCAGACACCAGTACCTCCTCCTTGACAGTGGTAATGAGAAGAGGGGTCTTCAGATTCCTGTACCTCCTCCTTGACGGTAGTAATGAGAAGAGTGGTCCTCAGATTCCAGTACCTCCTCCTTGACAGTAGTAATGAGAAGAGGGGTCTTCAGACACCTGTACCTCCTCCTTGATGGTAGTAATGAGAAGAGGGGTCCTCAGATTCCTGTACCTCCTCCTTGACGGTAGTAATGAGAAGAGGGGTCCTCAGATTCCTGTACCTCCTCCTTGACGTTAGTAATGAGAAGAGGGGTCCTCATATTCCTGTACCTCCTCCTTGATGGTAGTAATGAGAAGAGGGGTCCTCAGATTCCTGTACCTCCTCCTTGACAGTGGCAATGAGAAGAGGGGTCTTCAGACTCCTGTACTTCAGACACCTGCACCTCCTCCTTGACACTAGTAATGAGAGGAGGGGTCTTCAGACTCCTGTACTTCAGACACCTGTACCTCCTCCTTGACACTAGTAATGAGAAGAGGGGTCTTCAGACTCCTGTACATCAGACACCTGTACCTCCTCCTTGATACTAGTAATGAGAAGAGGGGTCTTCAGACACCAGTACCTCCTGCTTGACAGTGGTAATGAGAAGAGGGGTCTTCAGATTCCTGTACCTCCTCCTTGACGGTAGTAATGAGAAGAGTGGTCCTCAGATTCCAGTACCTCCTCCTTGATGGTAGTAATGAGAAGAGGGGTCTTCAGACACCTGTACCTCCTCCTTGATGGTAGGAATGAGAAGAGGGGTCTTCAGATTCCTGTACCTCCTCCTTGACGGTAGTAATGAGAGGAGGGGTCCTCAGATTCCTGTACCTCCTCATTGACGCTAGTAATGAGAAGAGGTGTCCTCAGATTCCTGTACCTCCTTGATGGGAGTAATGAGAAGAGGGGTCCTCAGATTCCTGTACCTCCTGCTTGACGGTAGTAATGAGAAGAGGGGTCCTCAGATTTCTGTACCTCCTCCTTGACGGTAGTAATGAGAAGAGGTGTCCTCATATTCCTGTACCTCCTCCTTGACGGTAGTAATGAGAAGAGGTGTCCTCAGATTCCTGTACCTCCTCATTGACGCTAGTAATGAGAAGAGGGGTCCTCAGATTCCTGTACCTCCTCCTTGATGGTAGTAATGAGATGAGGGGTCCTCAGATTCCTGTACCTCCTCATTGATGCTAGTAATGAGAAGAGGGTTCCTCAGATTCCTGTACCTCCTCCTTGACACTAGTAATGAGAAGAGTGGTCTTCAGCGTCCTGTACCTCCTCCTTGACAGTAATAATGAGAAGAGTGGTCTTCAGCCTCCTCTACCTCCTCCTTGACAGTAGTAATGAGAAGAGTGGTCTTCAGCCTCCTGTACCTCCTCCTTGATGGTAGTAATGAGAAGAGGGGTCCTCAGATTCCTGTACCTCCTCCTTGACGGTAGTAATGAGAAGAGTGGTCTTCAGACTCCTGTACCTCCTCCTTGACAGTAGTAAAGAGAAGAGGGGTCTTCAGACACCTGTACCTCCACCTTGACGGTAATAATGAGAAGAGGGGTCTTCAGACTCCTGTACCTCAGACACCTGTACCTCCTCGTTGATACTAGTAATGAGAAGAGGGGTCTTCAGACACCTGTACCTCCTCCTTGACAGTAGTAATGAGAAGAGGGTTCTTCAGACACCTGTACCTCCTCCTTGACGGTAGTAATGAGAAGAGGGGTCTTCAGATTCCTGTACCTCCGCCTTGACGGTAGTAATGAGAGGAGGGGTCCTCAGATTCTTGTACCTCCCCATTGACGCTAGTAATGAGAACAGTGGTCCTCAGATTCCTGTACCTCCTCCTTGACGGTAGTAATGAGAAGAGGGGTCCTCAGATTCCTGTACCTCCTCCTTGACGGTAGTAATGAGAAGAGGGGTCCTCAGATTCCTGTAACTCCTCCTTGACGTTAGTAATGAGAACAGGGGTGCTCAGATTCCTGTACCTCCTCCTTGACAGTGGCAATGAGAAGAGGGGTCTTCAGACTCCTGTACTTCAGACACCTCTACCTCCTCCTTGACACTAGTAATGAGAAGAGGGGTCTTCAGACTACTGTACTTCAGACACCTGTACCTCCTCCTTGACACTAGTAATGAGAAGTGGGGTCTTCAGACACCAGTACCTCCTCCTTGACAGTGGTAATGAGAAGAGGGGTCTTCAGATTCCTGTACCTCCTCCTTGACGGTAGTAATGAGAAGTGTGGTCCTCAGACACCTGTACCTCCTCCTTGATGGTAGTAATGAGAAGAGGGGTCCTCAGTTTCCTGTACCTCCTCCTTGACGGTAGTAATGAGAAGAGGGGTCCTCAGATTCCTGTACCTCCTCCTTGACGTTAGTAATGAGAAGAGGGGTCCTCATATTCCTGTACCTCCTCCTTGATGGTAGTAATGAGAAGAGGGGTCCTCAGATTCCTGTACCTCCTCCTTGACAGTGGCAATGAGAAGAGGGGTCTTCAGACTCCTGTACTTCAGACACCTGTACCTCCTCCTTGACACTAGTAATGAGAGGAGGGGTCTTCAGACTCCTGTACTTCAGACACCTGTACCTCCTCCTTGACACTAGTAATGAGAAGAGGGGTCTTCAGACTCCTGTACATCAGACACCTGTACCTCCTCCTTGATACTAGTAATGAGAAGAGGGGTCTTCAGACACCAGTACCTCCTCCTTGACAGTGGTAATGAGAAGAGGGGTCTTCAGATTCCTGTACCACCTCCTTGACGGTAGTAATGAGAAGAGTGGTCCTCAGATTCCAGTACCTCCTCCTTGATGGTAGTAATGAGAAGAGGGGTCTTCAGACACCTGTACCTCCTCCTTGATGGTAGTAATGAGAAGAGGGGTCTTCAGATTCCTGTACCTCCTCCTTGACGGTAGTCATGAGAGGAGGGGTCCTCAGATTCCTGTACCTCCTCATTGACGCTAGTAATGAGAAGAGGTGTCCTCAGATTCCTGTACCTCCTTGATGGGAGTAATGAGAAGAGGGGTCCTCAGATTCCTGTACCTCCTGCTTGACGGTAGTAATGAGAAGAGGGGTCCTCAGATTCCTGTACCTCCTCCTTGATGGTAGTAATGAGATGAGGGGTCCTCAGATTCCTGTACCTCCTCATTGATGCTAGTAATGAGAAGAGGGTTCCTCAGATTCCTGTACCTCCTCCTTGACACTAGTAATGAGAAGAGTGGTCTTCAGCCTCCTGTACCTCCTCCTTGACAGTAATAATGAGAAGAGTGGTCTTCAGCCTCCTGTACCTCCTCCTTGACAGTAGTAATGAGAAGAGTGGTCTTCAGACTCCTGTACCTCCTCCTTGACAGTAGTAATGAGAAGAGGTGTCTTCAGACACCTGTACCTCCTCCTTGACGTTATTAATGAGAAGAGGGGTATTCAGACTCCTGTACCTCCTCCTTGACAGTAGTAATGAGAAGAGGGGTCTTCAGATTCCTGTACCTCCTCCTTGACGCTAGTAATGAGAAGAGGGGTCCTCAGATTCCTGTACCTCCTCCTTGACGGTAGTAATGAGAAGAGGGGTCCTCAGATTCCTGTACGTCCTCCTTGACGGTAGTAATGAGAAGAGTGGTCTTCAGACTCCTCTACCTCCTCCTTGACAGTAGTAAAGAGAAGAGGGGTCTTCAGACACCTGTACCTCCACCTTGACGGTAATAATGAGAAGAGGGGTCTTCAGACTCCTGTACCTCAGACACCTGTACCTCCTCGTTGACACTAGTAATGAGAAGAGGGGTCTTCAGACACCTGTAGCTCCTCCTTGACAGTAGTAATGAGAAGAGGGTTCTTCAGACACCTGTACCTCCTCCTTGACGGTAGTAATGAGAAAAGGGGTCTTCAGATTCCTGTACCTCCGCCTTGACGGTAGTAATGAGAGGAGGGGTCCTCATATTCCTGTACCTCCTCCTTGACGGTAGTAATGAGAAGAGGGGTCCTCAGATTCCTGTACCTCCTCCTTGACAGTGGCAATGAGAAGAGGGGTCTTCAGACTCCTGTACTTCAGACACCTGTACCTCCTCCTTGACACTAGTAATGAGAAGAGGGGTCCTCAGATTCCTGTACCTCCTCCTTGACCGTGGCAATGAGAAGAGGGGTCTTCAGACTCCTGTACTTCAGACACCTGTACCTCCTCCTTGACAGTAGTAATGAGAGGAGGAGTCCTCAGATTCCTGTACCTCCTCATTGACGGTAGTAATGAGAAGAGGAGTCCTCAGATTCCTGTACCTCTTCCTTGATGGTAGTAATGAGAAGAGGGGTCCTCAGATTCCTGTACCTCCTCCTTGACGGTAGTAATGCGAAGAGGGTTTCTCAGATTCCTGTACCTGCTCCTTGACGGTAGTAATGAGAAGAGGGGTCTTCAGACTCCTGTACCTCCTCCTTGACGGGAGTAATGAGAAGAGTGTTCTTCAGACTCCTGCACCTCCTCCTTGACAGTAGTAATGAGAAGAGAGGTCTTCAGACACCGGTACCTCCTACTTGACAGTAGTAATAAGAAGAGGGTTCTTCGGAGTCCTGTATCTCCTCCTTGACGGTATTAATGAGAAGAGGGGTCTTCAGACACCTGTACCTCCACCTTGACGGTAGTAATGAGAAGAGTGGTCTTCAGACTCCTGTACCTCCTCCTTGACAGTAGTAATGAGAAGAGGGGTCTTCAGATTCCTATACCTCCTCCTTGACAGTACTAATGAGAAGAGGGGTCTTTTGACACCTATACCTCCTCCTTGACGGTATTAATGAGAAGAGGGGTCTTCAGACACCTGTACCTCCACCTTGACGGTAATAATGAGACGAGTGGTCTTCAGCCTCCTGTACCTCCTCCTTGACAGTTGTAATGAGAAGAAGGGTCTTCAGACTCCTGTACCTCAGACACCTGTACCTCCTCCTTGACACTAATAATGAGAAGAGGGGTTTTCAGACACCAGTACTTCCTCCTTGACGGTAGTAATGAGAAGAGGGTTCTTCAGATTCCTGTACCTCCTCCTTGATGGTAGTAATGAGAAGAGTGGTCCTCAGATTCCTGTACCTCCTCCTTGACAGTAGTAATGAGAAGAGGGGTCTTCAGATACCTTTACCTCCTCCTTGACAGTAGTAATGGGAGGAGGGGTCCTCAGATTCCTGTACCTCCTCATTGATGCTAGTAATGAGAAAGGGGGTCCTCAGATTCCTGTACCTCCTCCTTGATGGTAGTAATGAGAAGAGGGGTCCTCAGATTCCTGTACCTCCTCCTTGACGGTAGTAATGAGAAGAGGGGTCCTCAGATTCCTGTACCTCCTCCTTGACGGTGGTAATGAGAAGAGTGGTCTTCAGACTCCTGTACCTCCTCCTTGACAGTAGTAAAGAGAAGAGGGGTCTTCAGACACCTGTACCTCCACCTTGACGGTAATAATGAGAAGAGGGGTCTTCAGACTCCTGTACCTCAGACACCTGTACCTCCTCGTTGACACTAGTAATGAGAAGAGGGGTCTTCAGACACCTGTACCTCCTCCTTGACAGTAGTAATGAGAAGAGGGTTCTTCAGACACCTGTACCTCCTCCTTGACGGTAGTAATGAGAAGAGGGGTCTTCAGATTCCTGTACCTCCGCCTTGACGGTAGTAATGAGAGGAGGGGTCCTCAGATTCTTGTACCTCCTCATTGACGCTAGTAATGAGAACAGTGGTCCTCAGATTCCTGTACCTCCTCCTTGATGGTAGTAATGAGAAGAGGGGTCCTCAGATTTCTGTACCTCCTCCTTGATGGTAGTAATGAGAAGAGGGGTCCTCAGATTCCTGTACCTCCTCCTTGACGTTAGTAATGAGAAGAGGGGTCCTCATATTCCTGTACCTCCTCCTTGACGGTAGTAATGAGAAGAGGGGTCCTCAGATTCCTGTACCTGCTCCTTGACAGTGGCAATGAGAAGAGGGGTCTTCAGACTCCTGTACTTCAGACACCTGTACCTCCTCCTTGACACTAGTAATGAGAAGAGGGGTCTTCAGACTCCTGTACTTCAGACACCTGTACCTCCTCCTTGATACTAGTAATGAGAAGAGGGGTCTTCAGACTCCTGTACTTCAGACACCTGTACCTCCTCCTTGACACTAGTAATGAGAAGAGGGGTCTTCAGACACCAGTACCTCCTCCTTGACACTGGTAATGAGAGGAGGGGTCCTCAGATTCCTGTACCTCCTCATTGACGCTAGTAATGAGAAGAGGTGTCCTCAGATTCCTGTACCTCCTTGATGGGAGTAATGAGAAGAGGGGTCCTCAGATTCCTGTACCTCCTCCTTGACGGTAGTAATGAGAAGAGGGGTGCTCAGATTCCTGTACCTCCTCCTTGACGGTAGTAATGAGAAGAGGTGTCCTCATATTCCTGTACCTCCGCCTTGACGGTAGTAATGAGAAGAGGTGTCCTCAGATTCCTGTACCTCCTCATTGACGCTAGTAATGAGAAGAGGGGTCCTCAGATTCCTGTACCTCCTCCTTGATGGTAGTAATGAGATGAGGGGTCCTCAGATTCCTGTACCTCCTCATTGATGCTAGTAATGAGAAGAGGGTTCCTCAGATTCCTGTACCTCCTCCTTGACGGTAGTAATGAGAAGAGTGGTCTTCAGACTCCTGTACCTCCTCCTTGACAGTAGTAAAGAGAAGAGGGGTCTTCAGACACCTGTACCTCCACCTTGACGGTAATAATGAGAAGAGGGGTCTTCAGACTCCTGTACCTCAGACACCTGTACCTCCTCGTTGACACTAGTAATGAGAAGAGGGGTCTTCAGACACCTGTACCTCCTCCTTGACAGTAGTAATGAGAAGAGGGTTCTTCAGACACCTGTACCTCCTCCTTGACGGTAGTAATGAGAAGAGGGGTCTTCAGATTCCTGTACCTCCGCCTTGACGGTAGTAATGAGAGGAGGGGTCCTCAGATTCTTGTACCTCCCCATTGACGCTAGTAATGAGAACAGTGGTCCTCAGATTCCTGTACCTCCTCCTTGACGGTAGTAATGAGAAGAGGGGTCCTCAGATTCCTGTACCTCCTCCTTGACGGTAGTAATGAGAAGAGGGGTCCTCAGATTCCTGTAACTCCTCCTTGACGTTAGTAATGAGAAGAGGGGTGCTCAGATTCCTGTACCTCCTCCTTGACAGTGGCAATGAGAAGAGGGGTCTTCAGACTCCTGTACTTCAGACACCTCTACCTCCTCCTTGACACTAGTAATGAGAAGAGGGGTCTTCAGACTACTGTACTTCAGACACCTGTACCTCCTCCTTGACACTAGTAATGAGAAGAGGGGTCTTCAGACACCAGTACCTCCTCCTTGACAGTGGTAATGAGAAGAGGGGTCTTCAGATTCCTGTACCTCCTCCTTGACGGTAGTAATGAGAAGAGTGGTCCTCAGACACCTGTACCTCCTCCTTGATGGTAGTAATGAGAAGAGGGGTCCTCAGATTCCTGTACCTCCTCCTTGACGGTAGTAATGAGAAGAGGGGTCCTCAGATTCCTGTACCTCCTCCTTGACGTTAGTAATGAGAAGAGGGGTCCTCATATTCCTGTACCTCCTCCTTGATGGTAGTAATGAGAAGAGGGGTCCTCAGATTCCTGTACCTCCTCCTTGACAGTGGCAATGAGAAGAGGGGTCTTCAGACTCCTGTACTTCAGACACCTGTACCTCCTCCTTGACACTAGTAATGAGAGGAGGGGTCTTCAGACTCCTGTACTTCAGACACCTGTACCTCCTCCTTGACACTAGTAATGAGAAGAGGGGTCTTCAGACTCCTGTACATCAGACACCTGTACCTCCTCCTTGATACTAGTAATGAGAAGAGGGGTCTTCAGACACCAGTACCTCCTCCTTGACAGTGGTAATGAGAAGAGGGGTCTTCAGATTCCTGTACCACCTCCTTGACGGTAGTAATGAGAAGAGTGGTCCTCAGATTCCAGTACCTCCTCCTTGATGGTAGTAATGAGAAGAGGGGTCTTCAGACACCTGTACCTCCTCCTTGATGGTAGTAATGAGAAGAGGGGTCTTCAGATTCCTGTACCTCCTCCTTGACGGTAGTAATGAGAGGAGGGGTCCTCAGATTCCTGTACCTCCTCATTGACGCTAGTAATGAGAAGAGGTGTCCTCAGATTCCTGTACCTCCTTGATGGGAGTAATGAGAAGAGGGGTCCTCAGATTCCTGTACCTCCTGCTTGACGGTAGTAATGAGAAGAGGGGTCCTCAGATTCCTGTACCTCCTCCTTGACGGTAGTAATGAGAAGAGGTGTCCTCATATTCCTGTACCTCCTCCTTGACGGTAGTAATGAGAAGAGGTGTCCTCAGATTTCTGTACCTCCTCATTGACGCTAGTAATGAGAAGAGGGGTCCTCAGATTCCTGTACCTCCTCCTTGATGGTAGTAATGAGATGAGGGGTCCTCAGATTCCTGTACCTCCTCATTGATGCTAGTAATGAGAAGAGGGTTCCTCAGATTCCTGTACCTCCTCCTTGACACTAGTAATGAGAAGAGTGGTCTTCAGCCTCCTGTACCTCCTCCTTGACAGTAATAATGAGAAGAGTGGTCTTCAGCCTCCTGTACCTCCTCCTTGACAGTAGTAATGAGAAGAGTGGTCTTCAGACTCCTGTACCTCCTCCTTGACAGTAGTAATGAGAAGAGGTGTCTTCAGACACCTGTACCTCCTCCTTGACGATATTAATGAGAAGAGGGGTATTCAGACTCCTGTACCTCCTCCTTGACAGTAGTAATGAGAAGAGGGGTCTTCAGATTCCTGTACCTCCTCCTTGACGCTAGTAATGAGAAGAGGGGTCCTCAGATTCCTGTACCTCCTCCTTGACGGTAGTAATGAGAAGAGGGGTCCTCAGATTCCTGTACCTCCTCCTTGACGGTAGTAATGAGAAGAGTGGTCTTCAGACTCCTCTAACTCCTCCTTGACAGTAGTAAAGAGAAGAGGGGTCTTCAGACACCTGTACCTCCACCTTGACGGTAATAATGAGAAGAGGGGTCTTCAGACTCCTGTACCTCAGACACCTGTACCTCCTCGTTGACACTAGTAATGAGAAGAGGGGTCTTCAGACACCTGTAGCTCCTCCTTGACAGTAGTAATGAGAAGAGGGTTCTTCAGACACCTGTACCTCCTCCTTGACGGTAGTAATGAGAAAAGGGGTCTTCAGATTCCTGTACCTCCGCCTTGACGGTAGTAATGAGAGGAGGGGTCCTCATATTCCTGTACCTCCTCCTTGACGGTAGTAATGAGAAGAGGGGTCCTCAGATTCCTGTACCTCCTCCTTGACAGTGGCAATGAGAAGAGGGGTCTTCAGACTCCTGTACTTCAGACACCTGTACCTCCTCCTTGACACTAGTAATGAGAAGAGGGGTCCTCAGATTCCTGTACCTCCTCCTTGACCGTGGCAATGAGAAGAGGGGTCTTCAGACTCCTGTACTTCAGACACCTGTACCTCCTCCTTGACAGTAGTAATGAGAGGAGGAGTCCTCAGATTCCTGTACCTCCTCATTGACGGTAGTAATGAGAAGAGGAGTCCTCAGATTCCTGTACCTCTTCCTTGATGGTAGTAATGAGAAGAGGGGTCCTCAGATTCCTGTACCTCCTCCTTGACGGTAGTAATGCGAAGAGGGTTTCTCAGATTCCTGTACCTGCTCCTTGACGGTAGTAATGAGAAGAGGGGTCTTCAGACTCCTGTACCTCCTCCTTGACGGGAGTAATGAGAAGAGTGTTCTTCAGACTCCTGCACCTCCTCCTTGACAGTAGTAATGAGAAGAGAGGTCTTCAGACACCGGTACCTCCTACTTGACAGTAGCAATAAGAAGAGGGTTCTTCGGAGTCCTGTATCTCCTCCTTGACGGTATTAATGAGAAGAGGGGTCTTCAGACACCTGTACCTCCACCTTGACGGTAGTAATGAGAAGAGTGGTCTTCAGACTCCTGTACCTCCTCCTTGACAGTAGTAATGAGAAGAGGGGTCTTCAGATTCCTATACCTCCTCCTTGACAGTACTAATGAGAAGAGGGGTCTTTTGACACCTATACCTCCTCCTTGACGGTATTAATGAGAAGAGGGGTCTTCAGACACCTGTACCTCCACCTTGACGGTAATAATGAGACGAGTGGTCTTCAGCCTCCTGTACCTGCTCCTTGACAGTTGTAATGAGAAGAAGGGTCTTCAGACTCCTGTACCTCAGACACCTGTACCTCCTCCTTGACACTAATAATGAGAAGAGGGGTTTTCAGACACCAGTACTTCCTCCTTGACGGTAGTAATGAGAAGAGGGTTCTTCAGATTCCTGTACCTCCTCCTTGATGGTAGTAATGAGAAGAGTGGTCCTCAGATTCCTGTACCTCCTCCTTGACAGTAGTAATGAGAAGAGGGGTCTTCAGATACCTTTACCTCCTCCTTGACAGTAGTAATGGGAGGAGGGGTCCTCAGATTCCTGTACCTCCTCATTGATGCTAGTAATGAGAAAGGGGGTCCTCAGATTCCTGTACCTCCTCCTTGATGGTAGTAATGAGAAGAGGGGTCCTCAGATTCCTGTACCTCCTCCTTGACGGTAGTAATGAGAAGAGGGGTCCTCAGATTCCTGTACCTCCTCCTTGACGGTAGTAATGAGAAGAGTGGTCTTCAGACTCCTGTACCTCCTCCTTGACAGTAGTAAAGAGAAGAGGGGTCTTCAGACACCTGTACCTCCACCTTGACGGTAATAATGAGAAGAGGGGTCTTCAGACTCCTGTACCTCAGACACCTGTACCTCCTCGTTGACACTAGTAATGAGAAGAGGGGTCTTCAGACACCTGTACCTCCTCCTTGACAGTAGTAATGAGAAGAGGGTTCTTCAGACACCTGTACCTCCTCCTTGACGGTAGTAATGAGAAGAGGGGTCTTCAGATTCCTGTACCTCCGCCTTGACGGTAGTAATGAGAGGAGGGGTCCTCAGATTCTTGTACCTCCTCATTGACGCTAGTAATGAGAACAGTGGTCCTCAGATTCCTGTACCTCCTCCTTGATGGTAGTAATGAGAAGAGGGGTCCTCAGATTTCTGTACCTCCTCCTTGACGGTAGTAATGAGAAGAGGGGTCCTCAGATTCCTGTACCTCCTCCTTGACGTTAGTAATGAGAAGAGGGGTCCTCATATTCCTGTACCTCCTCCTTGACGGTAGTAATGAGAAGAGGGGTCCTCAGATTCCTGTACCTCCTCCTTGACAGTGGCAATGAGAAGAGGGGTCTTCAGACTCCTGTACTTCAGACACCTGTACCTCCTCCTTGACACTAGTAATGAGAAGAGGGGTCTTCAGACTCCTGTACTTCAGACACCTGTACCTCCTCCTTGATACTAGTAATGAGAAGAGGGGTCTTCAGACTCCTGTACTTCAGACACCTGTACCTCCTCCTTGACACTAGTAATGAGAAGAGGGGTCTTCAGACACCAGTACCTCCTCCTTGACACTGGTAATGAGAGGAGGGGTCCTCAGATTCCTGTACCTCCTCATTGACGCTAGTAATGAGAAGAGGTGTCCTCAGATTCGTGTACCTCCTTGATGGGAGTAATGAGAAGAGGGGTCCTCAGATTCCTGTACCTCCTCCTTGACGGTAGTAATGAGAAGAGGGGTGCTCAGATTCCTGTACCTCCTCCTTGACGGTAGTAATGAGAAGAGGTGTCCTCATATTCCTGTACCTCCTCCTTGACGGTAGTAATGAGAAGAGGTGTCCTCAGATTCCTGTACCTCCTCATTGACGCTAGTAATGAGAAGAGGGGTCCTCAGATTCCTGTACCTCCTCCTTGATGGTAGTAATGAGATGAGGGGTCCTCAGATTCCTGTACCTCCTCATTGATGCTAGTAATGAGAAGAGGGTTCCTCAGATTCCTGTACCTCCTCCTTGACACTAGTAATGAGAAGAGGGGTCTTCAGACACCAGTACCTCCACCTTGACGGTAATAATGAGAAGAGTGGTCTTCAGCCTCCTGTACCTCCTCCTTGACAGTAATAATGAGAAGAGGGGTCTTCAGACTCCTGTACCTCAGACACCTGTACCTCCTCCTTGATACTAGTAATGAGAAGAGGGGTCTTCAGACACCAGTACCTCCTCCTTGACAGTGGTAATGAGAAGAGGGGTCTTCAGATTCCTGTACCTCCTCCTTGACGGTAGTAATGAGAAGAGTGGTCCTCAGATTCCAGTACCTCCTCCTTGATGGTAGTAATGAGAAGAGGGGTCTTCAGACACCTGTACCTCCTCCTTGATGGTAGTAATGAGAAGAGGGGTCTTCAGATTCCTGTACCTCCTCCTTGACGGTAGTAATGAGAGGAGGGGTCCTCAGATTCCTGTACCTCCTCATTGACGCTAGTAATGAGAAGAGGTGTCCTCAGATTCCTGTACCTCCTTGATGGGAGTAATGAGAAGAGGGGTCCTCAGATTCCTGTACCTCCTGCTTGACGGTAGTAATGAGAAGAGGGGTCTTCAGATTCCTGTACCTCCTCCTTGACGGTAGTAATGAGAAGAGGTGTCCTCATATTCCTGTACCTCCTCCTTGACGGTAGTAATGAGAAGAGGTGTCCTCAGATTCCTGTACCTCCTCATTGATGCTAGTAATGAGAAGAGGGGTCCTCAGATTCCTGTACCTCCTCCTTGATGGTAGTAATGAGATGAGGGGTCCACAGATTCCTGTACCTCCTCATTGATGCTAGTAATGAGAAGAGGGTTCCTCAGATTCCTGTACCTCCTCCTTGACACTAGTAATGAGAAGAGTGGTCTTCAGCCTCCTGTACCTCCTCCTTGACAGTAATAATGAGAAGAGTGGTCTTCAGCCTCCTGTACCTCCTCCTTGACAGTAGTAATGAGAAGAGTGGTCTTCAGACTCCTGTACCTCCTCCTTGACAGTAGTAATGAGAAGAGGTGTCTTCAGACACCTGTACCTCCTCCTTGACGTTATTAATGAGAAGAGGGGTATTCAGACTCCTGTACCTCCTCCTTGACAGTAGTAATGAGAAGAGGGGTCTTCAGATTACTGTACCTCCTCCTTGACGCTAGTAATGAGAAGAGGGGTCCTCAGATTCCTGTACCTCCTCCTTGACGGTAGTAATGAGAAGAGGGGTCCTCAGATTCCTGTACCTCCTCCTTGACGGTAGTAATGAGAAGAGTGGTCTTCAGACTCCTGTACCTCCTCCTTGACAGTAGTAAAGAGAAGAGGGGTCTTCAGACACCTGTACCTCCACCTTGACGGTAATAATGAGAAGAGGGGTCTTCAGACTCCTGTACCTCAGACACCTGTACCTCCTCGTTGACACTAGTAATGAGAAGAGGGGTCTTCAGACACCTGTAGCTCCTCCTTGACAGTAGTAATGAGAAGAGGGTTCTTCAGACACCTGTACCTCCTCCTTGACGGTAGTAATGAGAAAAGGGGTCTTCAGATTCCTGTACCTCCGCCTTGACGGTAGTAATGAGAGGAGGGGTCCTCATATTCCTGTACCTCCTCCTTGACGGTAGTAATGAGAAGAGGGGTCCTCAGATTCCTGTACCTCCTCCTTGACAGTGGCAATGAGAAGAGGGGTCTTCAGACTCCTGTACTTCAGACACCTGTACCTCCTCCCTGACACTAGTAATGAGAAGAGGGGTCCACAGATTCCTGTACCTCCTCCTTGACAGTGGCAATGAGAAGAGGGCTCTTCAGACTCCTGTACTTCAGACACCTGTACCTCCTCCTTGACAGTAGTAATGAGAGGAGGAGTCCTCAGATTCCTGTACCTCCTCATTGACGGTAGTAATGAGAAGAGGAGTCCTCAGATTCCTGTACCTCCTCCTTGATGGTAGTAATGAGAAGAGGGGTCCACAGATTCCTGTACCTCCTCCTTGACGGTAGTAATGCGAAGAGTGTTTCTCAGATTCCTGTACCTGCTCCTTGACGGTAGTAATGAGAAGAGGGGTCCTCAGATTCCTGTACCTCCTCCTTGACGGTAGTAATGAGAAGAGGGGTCCTCAGATTCCTGTAACTCCTCCTTGACGTTAGTAATGAGAAGAGGGGTGCTCAGATTCCTGTACCTCCTCCTTGACAGTGGCAATGAGAAGAGGGGTCTTCAGACTCCTGTACTTCAGACACCTCTACCTCCTCCTTGACACTAGTAATGAGAAGAGGGGTCTTCAGACTACTGTACTTCAGACACCTGTACCTCCTCCTTGACACTAGTAATGAGAAGAGGGGTCTTCAGACACCAGTACCTCCTCCTTGACAGTGGTAATGAGAAGAGGGGTCTTCAGATTCCTGTACCTCCTCCTTGACGGTAGTAATGAGAAGAGTGGTCCTCAGACACCTGTACCTCCTCCTTGATGGTAGTAATGAGAAGAGGGGTCCTCAGATTCCTGTACCTCCTCCTTGACGGTAGTAATGAGAAGAGGGGTCCTCAGATTCCTGTACCTCCTCCTTGACGTTAGTAATGAGAAGAGGGGTCCTCATATTCCTGTACCTCCTCCTTGATGGTAGTGATGAGAAGAGGGGTCCTCAGATTCCTGTACCTCCTCCTTGACAGTGGCAATGAGAAGAGGGGTCTTCAGACTCCTGTACTTCAGACACCTGTACCTCCTCCTTGACACTAGTAATGAGAGGAGGGGTCTTCAGACTCCTGTACTTCAGACACCTGTACCTCCTCCTTGACACTAGTAATGAGAAGAGGGGTCTTCAGACTCCTGTACATCAGACACCTGTACCTCCTCCTTGATACTAGTAATGAGAAGAGGGGTCCTCAGACACCAGTACCTCCTCCTTGACAGTGGTAATGAGAAGAGGGGTCTTCAGATTCCTGTACCACCTCCTTGACGGTAGTAATGAGAAGAGTGGTCCTCAGATTCCAGTACCTCCTCCTTGATGGTAGTAATGAGAAGAGGGGTCTTCAGACACCTGTACCTCCTCCTTGATGGTAGTAATGAGAAGAGGGGTCTTCAGATTCCTGTACCTCCTCCTTGACGGTAGTAATGAGAGGAGGGGTCCTCAGATTCCTGTACCTCCTCATTGACGCTAGTAATGAGAAGAGGTGTCCTCAGATTCCTGTACCTCCTTGATGGGAGTAATGAGAAGAGGGGTCCTCAGATTCCTGTACCTCCTGCTTGACGGTAGTAATGAGAAGAGGGGTCCTCAGATTCCTGTACCTCCTCCTTGACGGTAGTAATGAGAAGAGGTGTCCTCATATTCCTGTACCTCCTCCTTGACGGTAGTAATGAGAAGAGGTGTCCTCAGATTCCTGTACCTCCTCATTGACGCTAGTAATGAGAAGAGGGGTCCTCAGATTCCTGTACCTCCTCCTTGATGGTAGTAATGAGATGAGGGGTCCTCAGATTCCTGTACCTCCTCATTGATGCTAGTAATGAGAAGAGGGTTCCTCAGATTCCTGTACCTCCTCCTTGACACTAGTAATGAGAAGAGTGGTCTTCAGCCTCCTGTACCTCCTCCTTGACAGTAATAATGAGAAGAGTGGTCTTCAGCCTCCTGTACCTCCTCCTTGACAGTAGTAATGAGAAGAGTGGTCTTCAGACTCCTGTACCTCCTCCTTGACAGTAGTAATGAGAAGAGGTGTCTTCAGACACCTGTACCTCCTCCTTGACGATATTAATGAGAAGAGGGGTATTCAGACTCCTGTACCTCCTCCTTGACAGTAGTAATGAGAAGAGGGGTCTTCAGATTCCTGTACCTCCTCCTTGACGCTAGTAATGAGAAGAGGGGTCCTCAGATTCCTGTACCTCCTCCTTGACGGTAGTAATGAGAAGAGGGGTCCTCAGATTCCTGTACCTCCTCCTTGACGGTAGTAATGAGAAGAGTGGTCTTCAGACTCCTCTACCTCCTCCTTGACAGTAGTAAAGAGAAGAGGGGTCTTCAGACACCTGTACCTCCACCTTGACGGTAATAATGAGAAGAGGGGTCTTCAGACTCCTGTACCTCAGACACCTGTACCTCCTCGTTGACACTAGTAATGAGAAGAGGGGTCTTCAGACACCTGTAGCTCCTCCTTGACAGTAGTAATGAGAAGAGGGTTCTTCAGACACCTGTACCTCCTCCTTGACGGTAGTAATGAGAAAAGGGGTCTTCAGATTCCTGTACCTCCGCCTTGACGGTAGTAATGAGAGGAGGGGTCCTCATATTCCTGTACCTCCTCCTTGACGGTAGTAATGAGAAGAGGGGTCCTCAGATTCCTGTACCTCCTCCTTGACAGTGGCAATGAGAAGAGGGGTCTTCAGACTCCTGTACTTCAGACACCTGTACCTCCTCCTTGACACTAGTAATGAGAAGAGGGGTCCTCAGATTCCTGTACCTCCTCCTTGACCGTGGCAATGAGAAGAGGGGTCTTCAGACTCCTGTACTTCAGACTCCTGTACCTCCTCCTTGACAGTAGTAATGAGAGGAGGAGTCCTCAGATTCCTGTACCTCCTCATTGACGGTAGTAATGAGAAGAGGAGTCCTCAGATTCCTGTACCTCTTCCTTGATGGTAGTAATGAGAAGAGGGGTCCTCAGATTCCTGTACCTCCTCCTTGACGGTAGTAATGCGAAGAGGGTTTCTCAGATTCCTGTACCTGCTCCTTGACGGTAGTAATGAGAAGAGGGGTCTTCAGACTCCTGTACCTCCTCCTTGACGGGAGTAATGAGAAGAGTGTTCTTCAGACTCCTGCACCTCCTCCTTGACAGTAGTAATGAGAAGAGAGGTCTTCAGACACCGGTACCTCCTACTTGACAGTAGCAATAAGAAGAGGGTTCTTCGGAGTCCTGTATCTCCTCCTTGACGGTATTAATGAGAAGAGGGGTCTTCAGACACCTGTACCTCCACCTTGACGGTAGTAATGAGAAGAGTGGTCTTCAGACTCCTGTACCTCCTCCTTGACAGTAGTAATGAGAAGAGGGGTCTTCAGATTCCTATACCTCCTCCTTGACAGTACTAATGAGAAGAGGGGTCTTTTGACACCTATACCTCCTCCTTGACGGTATTAATGAGAAGAGGGGTCTTCAGACACCTGTACCTCCACCTTGACGGTAATAATGAGACGAGTGGTCTTCAGCCTCCTGTACCTCCTCCTTGACAGTTGTAATGAGAAGAAGGGTCTTCAGACTCCTGTACCTCAGACACCTGTACCTCCTCCTTGACACTAATAATGAGAAGAGGGGTTTTCAGACACCAGTACTTCCTCCTTGACGGTAGTAATGAGAAGAGGGTTCTTCAGATTCCTGTACCTCCTCCTTGATGGTAGTAATGAGAAGAGTGGTCCTCAGATTCCTGTACCTCCTCCTTGACAGTAGTAATGAGAAGAGGGGTCTTCAGATACCTTTACCTCCTCCTTGACAGTAGTAATGGGAGGAGGGGTCCTCAGATTCCTGTACCTCCTCATTGATGCTAGTAATGAGAAAGGGGGTCCTCAGATTCCTGTACCTCCTCCTTGATGGTAGTAATGAGAAGAGGGGTCCTCAGATTCCTGTACCTCCTCCTTGACGGTAGTAATGAGAAGAGGGGTCCTCAGATTCCTGTACCTCCTCCTTGACGGTAGTAATGAGAAGAGTGGTCTTCAGACTCCTGTACCTCCTCCTTGACAGTAGTAAAGAGAAGAGGGGTCTTCAGACACCTGTACCTCCACCTTGACGGTAATAATGAGAAGAGGGGTCTTCAGACTCCTGTACCTCAGACACCTGTACCTCCTCGTTGACACTAGTAATGAGAAGAGGGGTCTTCAGACACCTGTACCTCCTCCTTGACAGTAGTAATGAGAAGAGGGTTCTTCAGACACCTGTACCTCCTCCTTGACGGTAGTAATGAGAAGAGGGGTCTTCAGATTCCTGTACCTCCGCCTTGACGGTAGTAATGAGAGGAGGGGTCCTCAGATTCTTGTACCTCCTCATTGACGCTAGTAATGAGAACAGTGGTCCTCAGATTCCTGTACCTCCTCCTTGATGGTAGTAATGAGAAGAGGGGTCCTCAGATTTCTGTACCTCCTCCTTGACGGTAGTAATGAGAAGAGGGGTCCTCAGATTCCTGTACCTCCTCCTTGACGTTAGTAATGAGAAGAGGGGTCCTCATATTCCTGTACCTCCTCCTTGACGGTAGTAATGAGAAGAGGGGTCCTCAGATTCCTGTACCTCCTCCTTGACAGTGGCAATGAGAAGAGGGGTCTTCAGACTCCTGTACTTCAGACACCTGTACCTCCTCCTTGACACTAGTAATGAGAAGAGGGGTCTTCAGACTCCTGTACTTCAGACACCTGTACCTCCTCCTTGATACTAGTAATGAGAAGAGGGGTCTTCAGACTCCTGTACTTCAGACACCTGTACCTCCTCCTTGACACTAGTAATGAGAAGAGGGGTCTTCAGACACCAGTACCTCCTCCTTGACACTGGTAATGAGAGGAGGGGTCCTCAGATTCCTGTACCTCCTCATTGACGCTAGTAATGAGAAGAGGTGTCCTCAGATTCCTGTAGCTCCTTGATGGGAGTAATGAGAAGAGGGGTCCTCAGATTCCTGTACCTCCTCCTTGACGGTAGTAATGAGAAGAGGGGTGCTCAGATTCCTGTACCTCCTCCTTGACGGTAGTAATGAGAAGAGGTGTCCTCATATTCCTGTACCTCCTCCTTGACGGTAGTAATGAGAAGAGGTGTCCTCAGATTCCTGTACCTCCTCATTGACGCTAGTAATGAGAAGAGGGGTCCTCAGATTCCTCTACCTCCTCCTTGATGGTAGTAATGAGATGAGGGGTCCTCAGATTCCTGTACCTCCTCATTGATGCTAGTAATGAGAAGAGGGTTCCTCAGATTCCTGTACCTCCTCCTTGACACTAGTAATGAGAAGAGGGGTCTTCAGACACCAGTACCTCCACCTTGACGGTAATAATGAGAAGAGTGGTCTTCAGCCTCCTGTACCTCCTCCTTGACAGTAATAATGAGAAGAGGGGTCTTCAGACTCCTGTACCTCAGACACCTGTACCTCCTCCTTGATACTAGTAATGAGAAGAGGGGTCTTCAGACACCAGTACCTCCTCCTTGACAGTGGTAATGAGAAGAGGGGTCTTCAGATTCCTGTACCTCCTCCTTGACGGTAGTAATGAGAAGAGTGGTCCTCAGATTCCAGTACCTCCTCCTTGATGGTAGTAATGAGAAGAGGGGTCTTCAGACACCTGTACCTCCTCCTTGATGGTAGTAATGAGAAGAGGGGTCTTCAGATTCCTGTACCTCCTCCTTGACGGTAGTAATGAGAGGAGGGGTCCTCAGATTCCTGTACCTCCTCATTGACGCTAGTAATGAGAAGAGGTGTCCTCAGATTCCTGTACCTCCTTGATGGGAGTAATGAGAAGAGGGGTCCTCAGATTCCTGTACCTCCTGCTTGACGGTAGTAATGAGAAGAGGGGTCTTCAGATTCCTGTACCTCCTCCTTGACGGTAGTAATGAGAAGAGGTGTCCTCATATTCCTGTACCTCCTCCTTGACGGTAGTAATGAGAAGAGGTGTCCTCAGATTCCTGTACCTCCTCATTGACGCTAGTAATGAGAAGAGGGGTCCTCAGATTCCTGTACCTCCTCCTTGATGGTAGTAATGAGATGAGGGGTCCTCAGATTCCTGTACCTCCTCATTGATGCTAGTAATGAGAAGAGGGTTCCTCAGATTCCTGTACCTCCTCCTTGACACTAGTAATGAGAAGAGTGGTCTTCAGCCTCCTGTACCTCCTCCTTGACAGTAATAATGAGAAGAGTGGTCTTCAGCCTCCTGTACCTCCTCCTTGACAGTAGTAATGAGAAGAGTGGTCTTCAGACTCCTGTACCTCCTCCTTGACAGTAGTAATGAGAAGAGGTGTCTTCAGACACCTGTACCTCCTCCTTGACGTTATTAATGAGAAGAGGGGTATTCAGACTCCTGTACCTCCTCCTTGACAGTAGTAATGAGAAGAGGGGTCTTCAGATTCCTGTACCTCCTCCTTGACGCTAGTAATGAGAAGAGGGGTCCTCAGATTCCTGTACCTCCTCCTTGACGGTAGTAATGAGAAGAGGGGTCCTCAGATTCCTGTACCTCCTCCTTGACGGTAGTAATGAGAAGAGTGGTCTTCAGACTCCTGTACCTCCTCCTTGACAGTAGTAAAGAGAAGAGGGGTCTTCAGACACCTGTACCTCCACCTTGACGGTAATAATGAGAAGAGGGGTCTTCAGACTCCTGTACCTCAGACACCTGTACCTCCTCGTTGACACTAGTAATGAGAAGAGGGGTCTTCAGACACCTGTAGCTCCTCCTTGACAGTAGTAATGAGAAGAGGGTTCTTCAGACACCTGTACCTCCTCCTTGACGGTAGTAATGAGAAAAGGGGTCTTCAGATTCCTGTACCTCCGCCTTGACGGTAGTAATGAGAGGAGGGGTCCTCATATTCCTGTACCTCCTCCTTGACGGTAGTAATGAGAAGAGGGGTCCTCAGATTCCTGTACCTCCTCCTTGACAGTGGCAATGAGAAGAGGGGTCTTCAGACTCCTGTACTTCAGACACCTGTACCTCCTCCCTGACACTAGTAATGAGAAGAGGGGTCCTCAGATTCCTGTACCTCCTCCTTGACAGTGGCAATGAGAAGAGGGCTCTTCAGACTCCTGTACTTCAGACACCTGTACCTCCTCCTTGACAGTAGTAATGAGAGGAGGAGTCCTCAGATTCCTGTACCTCCTCATTGACGGTAGTAATGAGAAGAGGAGTCCTCAGATTCCTGTACCTCCTCCTTGATGGTAGTAATGAGAAGAGGGGTCCACAGATTCCTGTACCTCCTCCTTGACGGTAGTAATGCGAAGAGTGTTTCTCAGATTCCTGTACCTGCTCCTTGACGGTAGTAATGAGAAGAGGGGTCTTCAGACTCCTGTACCTCCTCCTTGACAGGAGTAATGAGAAGAGTGTTCTTCAGACTCCTGCACCTCCTCCTTGACAGTAGTAATGAGAAGAGAGGTCTTCAGACACCGGTACCACCTACTTGACAGTAGTAATAAGAAGAGGGTTCTTCGGAGTCCTGTATCTTCTCCTTGACGGTATTAATGAGAAGAGGGGTCTTCAGACACCTGTACCTCCACCTTGACGGTAGTAATGAGAAGAGTAGTCTTCAGACTCCTGTACCTCCTCCTTGACAGTAGTAATGAGAAGAGGGGTCTTCAGATTCCTGTACCTCCTCATTGATGCTAGTAATGAGAAAGGGGGTCCTCAGATTCCTGTACCTCCTCCTTGATGGTAGTAATGAGAAGAGGGGTCCTCAGATTCCTGTACCTCCTCCTTGACAGTAGTAATGAGAAGAGGGGTCCTCAGATTCCTGTACCTCCTCCTTGACGGTAGTAATGAGAAGAGGGGTCTTCAGACACCTGTACCACCACCTTGACGGTAATAATGAGAAGAGGGGTCTTCAGACTCCTGTACCTCAGACACCTGTACCTCCTCGTTGACACTAGTAATGAGAAGAGGGGTCTTCAGACACCTGTACCTCCTCCTTGACAGTAGTAATGAGAAGAGGGTTCTTCAGACCCCTGTACCTCCTCCTTGACGGTAGTAATGAGAAGAGGGGTCTTCAGATTCCTGTACCTCCGCCTTGACGGTAGTAATGAGAGGAGGGGTCCTCAGATTCTTGTACCTCCTCATTGACGCTAGTAATGAGAACAGTGGTCCTCAGATTCCTGTACCTCCTCCTTGATGGTAGTAATGAGAAGAGGGGTCCTCAGATTTCTGTACCTCCTCCTTGACGGTAGTAATGAGAAGAGGGGTCCTCAGATTCCTGTACCTCCTCCTTGACGTTAGTAATGAGAAGAGGGGTCCTCATATTCCTGTACCTCCTCCTTGACGGTAGTAATGAGAAGAGGGGTCCTCAGATTCCTGTACCTCCTCCTTGACAGTGGCAATGAGAAGACGGGTCTTCAGACTCCTGTACTTCAGACACCTGTACCTCCTCCTTGACACTAGTAATGAGAAGAGGGGTCTTCAGACTCCTGTACTTCAGACACCTGTACCTCCTCCTTGATACTAGTAATGAGAAGAGGGGTCTTCAGACTCCTGTACTTCAGACACCTGTACCTCCTCCTTGACACTAGTAATGAGAAGAGGGGTCTTCAGACACCAGTACCTCCTCCTTGACACTGGTAATGAGAGGAGGGGTCCTCAGATTCCTGTACCTCCTCATTGACGCTAGTAATGAGAAGAGGTGTCCTCAGATTCCTGTACCTCCTTGATGGGAGTAATGAGAAGAGGGGTCCTCAGATTCCTGTACCTCCTCCTTGACGGTAGTAATGAGAAGAGGGGTCCTCAGATTCCTGTACCTCCTCCTTGACGGTAGTAATGAGAAGAGGTGTCCTCATATTCCTGTACCTCCTCCTTGACGGTAGTAATGAGAAGAGGTGTCCTCAGATTCCTGTACCTCCTCATTGACGCTAGTAATGAGAAGAGGGGTCCTCAGATTCCTGTACCTCCTCCTTGATGGTAGTAATGAGATGAGGGGTCCTCAGATTCCTGTACCTCCTCATTGATGCTAGTAATGAGAAGAGGGTTCCTCAGATTCCTGTACCTCCTCCTTGACACTAGTAATGAGAAGAGGGGTCTTCAGACACCAGTACCTCCACCTTGAAGGTAATAATGAGAAGAGTGGTCTTCAGCCTCCTGTACCTCCTCCTTGACAGTAATAATGAGAAGAGGGGTCTTCAGACTCCTGTACCTCAGACACCTGTACCTCCTCCTTGATACTAGTAATGAGAAGAGGGGTCTTCAGACACCAGTACCTCCTCCTTGACAGTGGTAATGAGAAGAGGGGTCTTCAGATTCCTGTACCTCCTCCTTGATGGTAGTAATGAGAAGAGTGGTCCTCAGATTCCAGTACCTCCTCCTTGATGGTAGTAATGAGAAGAGGGGTCTTCAGACACCTGTACCTCCTCCTTGATGGTAGTAATGAGAAGAGGGGTCTTCAGATTCCTGTACCTCCTCCTTGACGGTAGTAATGAGAGGAGGGGTCCTCAGATTCCTGTACCTCCTCATTGACGCTAGTAATGAGAAGAGGTGTCCTCAGATTCCTGTACCTCCTTGATGGGAGTAATGAGAAGAGGGGTCCTCAGATTCCTGTACCTCCTGCTTGACGGTAGTAATGAGAAGAGGGGTCTTCAGATTCCTGTACCTCCTCCTTGACGGTAGTAATGAGAAGAGGTGTCCTCATATTCCTGTACCTCCTCCTTGATGGTAGTAATGAGATGAGGGGTCCTCAGATTCCTGTACCTCCTCATTGATGCTAGTAATGAGAAGAGGGTTCCTCAGATTCCTGTACCTCCTACTTGACACTAGTAATGAGAAGAGTGGTCTTCAGCCTCCTGTACCTCCTCCTTGACAGTAATAATGAGAAGAGTGGTCTTCAGCCTCCTGTACCTCCTCCTTGACAGTAGTAATGAGAAGAGTGGTCTTCAGACTCCTGTACCTCCTCCTTGACAGTAGTAATGAGAAGAGGTGTCTTCAGACACCTGTACCTCCTCCTTGACGTTATTAATGAGAAGAGGGGTATTCAGACTCCTGTACCTCCTCCTTGACAGTAGTAATGAGAAGAGGGGTCTTCAGATTCCTGTACCTCCTCCTTGACGCTAGTAATGAGAAGAGGGGTCCTCAGATTCCTGTACCTCCTCCTTGACGGTAGTAATGAGAAGAGGGGTCCTCAGATTCCTGTACCTCCTCCTTGACGGTAGTAATGAGAAGAGTGGTCTTCAGACTCCTGTACCTCCTCCTTGACAGTAGTAAAGAGAAGAGGGGTCTTCAGACACCTGTACCTCCACCATGACGGTAATAATGAGAAGAGGGGTCTTCAGACTCCTGTACCTCAGACACCTGTACCTCCTCGTTGACACTAGTAATGAGAAGAGGGGTCTTCAGACACCTGTAGCTCCTCCTTGACAGTAGTAATGAGAAGAGGGTTCTTCAGACACCTGTACCTCCTCCTTGACGGTAGTAATGAGAAAAGGGGTCTTCAGATTCCTGTACCTCCGCCTTGACGGTAGTAATGAGAGGAGGGGTCCTCATATTCCTGTACCTCCTCCTTGACGGTAGTAATGAGAAGAGGGGTCCTCAGATTCCTGTACCTCCTCCTTGACAGTGGCAATGAGAAGAGGGGTCTTCAGACTCCTGTACTTCAGACACCTGTACCTCCTCCCTGACACTAGTAATGAGAAGAGGGGTCCTCAGATTCCTGTACCTCCTCCTTGACAGTGGCAATGAGAAGAGGGCTCTTCAGACTCCTGTACTTCAGACACCTGTACCTCCTCCTTGACAGTAGTAATTTGAGGAGGAGTCCTCAGATTCCTGTACCTCTTCATTGACGGTAGTAATGAGAAGAGGAGTCCTCAGATTCCTGTACCTCCTCCTTGATGGTAGTAATGAGAAGAGGGGTCCACAGATTCCTGTACCTCCTCCTTGACGGTAGTAATGCGAAGAGTGTTTCTCAGATTCCTGTACCTGCTCCTTGACGGTAGTAATGAGAAGAGGGGTCTTCAGACTCCTGTACCTCCTCCTTGACGGGAGTAATGAGAAGAGTGTTCTTCAGACTCCTGCACCTCCTCCTTGACAGTAGTAATGAGAAGAGAGGTCTTCAGACACCGGTACCACCTACTTGACAGTAGTAATAAGAAGAGGGTTCTTCGGAGTCCTGTATCTCCTCCTTGACGGTATTAATGAGAAGAAGGGTCTTCAGACACCTGTACCTCCACCTTGACGGTAGTAATGAGAAGAGTAGTCTTCAGACTCCTGTACCTCCTCCTTGACAGTAGTAATGAGAAGAGGGGTCTTCAGATTCCTGTACCTCCTCCTTGACAGTACTAATGAGAAGAGGGGTCTTTTGACACCTATACCTCCTCCTTGACGGTATTAATGAGAAGAGGGGTCTTCAGACACCTGTACCTCCACCTTGACGGTAATAATGAGACGAGTGGTCTTCAGCCTCCTGTACCTCCTCCTTGACAGTTGTAATGAGAAGAGGGGTCTTCAGACTCCTGTACCTCAGACACCTGTACCTCCTCCTTGACACTAATAATGAGAAGAGGGGTTTTCAGACACCAGTACTTCCTCCTTGACAGTAGCAATGAGAAGAGGGTTCTTCAGATTCCTGTACCTCCTCCTTGATGGTAGTAATGAGAAGAGTGGTCCTCAGATTCCTGTACCTCCTCCTTGACAGTAGTAATGAGAAGAGGGGTCTTCAGATACCTTTACCTCCTCCTTGACAGTAGTAATGGGAGGAGGGGTCCTCAGATTCCTGTACCTCCTCATTGATGCTAGTAATGAGAAAGGGGGTCCTCAGATTCCTGTACCTCCTCCTTGATGGTAGTAATGAGAAGAGGGGTCCTCAGATTCCTGTACCTCCTCCTTGACGGTAGTAATGAGAAGAGGGGTCCTCAGATTCCTGTACCTCCTCCTTGACGGTAGTAATGAGAAGAGTGGTCTTCAGACTCCTGTACCTCCTCATTGACAGTAGTAAAGAGAAGAGGGGTCTTCAGACACCTGTACCTCCACCTTGACGGTAATAATGAGAAGAGGGGTCTTCAGACTCCTGCACCTCAGACACCTGTACCTCCTCGTTGACACTAGTAATGAGAAGAGGGGTCTTCAGACACCTGTACCTCCTCCTTGACAGTAGTAATGAGAAGAGGGTTCTTCAGACACCTGTACCTCCTCCTTGACGGTAGTAATGAGAAGAGGGGTCTTCAGATTCCTGTACCTCCGCCTTGACGGTAGTAATGAGAGGAGGGGTCCTCAGATTCTTGTACCTCCTCATTGACGCTAGTAATGAGAACAGTGGTCCTCAGATTCCTGTACCTCCTCCTTGATGGTAGTAATGAGAAGAGGGGTCCTCAGATTTCTGTACCTCCTCCTTGACGGTAGTAATGAGAAGAGGGGTCCTCAGATTCCTGTACCTCCTCCTTGACGTTAGTAATGAGAAGAGGGGTCTTTTGACACCTATACCTCCTCCTTGACGGTATTAATGAGAAGAGGGGTCTTCAGACACCTGTACCTCCACCTTGACGGTAATAATGAGACGAGTGGTCTTCAGCCTCCTGTACCTCCTCCTTGACAGTTGTAATGAGAAGAGGGGTCTTCAGACTCCTGTACCTCAGACACCTGTACCTCCTCCTTGACACTAATAATGAGAAGAGGGGTTTTCAGACACCAGTACTTCCTCCTTGACGGTAGTAATGAGAAGAGGGTTCTTCAGATTCCTGTACCTCCTCCTTGATGGTAGTAATGAGAAGAGTGGTCCTCAGATTCCTGTACCTCCTCCTTGACAGTAGTAATGAGAAGAGGGGTCTTCAGATACCTTTACCTCCTCCTTGACAGTAGTAATGGGAGGAGGGGTCCTCAGATTCCTGTACCTCCTCATTGATGCTAGTAATGAGAAAGGGGGTCCTCAGATTCCTGTACCTCCTCCTTGATGGTAGTAATGAGAAGAGGGGTCCTCAGATTCCTGTACCTCCTCCTTGACGGTAGTAATGAGAAGAGGGGTCATCAGATTCCTGTACCTCCTCCTTGACGGTAGTAATGAGAAGAGTGGTCTTCAGACTCCTGTACCTCCTCGTTGACAGTAGTAAAGAGAAGAGGGGTCTTCAGACACCTGTACCTCCACCTTGACGGTAATAATGAGAAGAGGGGTCTTCAGACTCCTGTACCTCAGACACCTGTACCTCCTCGTTGACACTAGTAATGAGAAGAGGGGTCTTCAGACACCTGTACCTCCTCCTTGACAGTAGTAATGAGAAGAGGGTTCTTCAGACACCTGTACCTCCTCCTTGACGGTAGTAATGAGAAGAGGGGTCTTCAGATTCCTGTACCTCCGCCTTGACGGTAGTAATGAGAGGAGGGGTCCTCAGATTCTTGTACCTCCTCATTGACGCTAGTAATGAGAACAGTGGTCCTCAGATTCCTGTACCTCCTCCTTGATGGTAGTAATGAGAAGAGGGGTCCTCAGATTTCTGTACCTCCTCCTTGACGGTAGTAATGAGAAGAGGTGTCCTCAGATTCCTGTACCTCCTCCTTGACGTTAGTAATGAGAAGAGGGGTCCTCATATTCCTGTACCTCCTCCTTGACGGTAGTAATGAGAAGAGGGGTCCTCAGATTCCTGTACCTCCTCCTTGACAGTGGCAATGAGAAGAGGGGTCTTCAGACTCCTGTACTTCAGACACCTGTAGCTCCTCCTTGACAGTAGTAATGAGAAGAGGGTTCTTCAGACACCTGTACCTCCTCCTTGACGGTAGTAATGAGAAAAGGGGTCTTCAGATTCCTGTACCTCCGCCTTGACGGTAGTAATGAGAGGAGGGGTCCTCATATTCCTGTACCTCCTCCTTGACGGTAGTAATGAGAAGAGGGGTCCTCAGATTCCTGTACCTCCTCCTTGACAGTGGCAATGAGAAGAGGGGTCTTCAGACTCCTGTACTTCAGACACCTGTACCTCCTCCCTGACACTAGTAATGAGAAGAGGGGTCCTCAGATTCCTGTACCTCCTCCTTGACAGTGGCAATGAGAAGAGGGCTCTTCAGACTCCTGTACTTCAGACACCTGTACCTCCTCCTTGACAGTAGTAATGAGAGGAGGAGTCCTCAGATTCCTGTACCTCTTCATTGACGGTAGTAATGAGAAGAGGAGTCCTCAGATTCCTGTACCTCCTCCTTGATGGTAGTAATGAGAAGAGGGGTCCACAGATTCCTGTACCTCCTCCTTGACGGTAGTAATGCGAAGAGTGTTTCTCAGATTCCTGTACCTGCTCCTTGACGGTAGTAATGAGAAGAGGGGTCTTCAGACTCCTGTACCTCCTCCTTGACGGGAGTAATGAGAAGAGTGTTCTTCAGACTCCTGCACCTCCTCCTTGACAGTAGTAATGAGAAGAGAGGTCTTCAGACACCGGTACCACCTACTTGACAGTAGTAATAAGAAGAGGGTTCTTCGGAGTCCTGTATCTCCTCCTTGACGGTATTAATGAGAAGAGGGGTCTTCAGACACCTGTACCTCCACCTTGACGGTAGTAATGAGAAGAGTAGTCTTCAGACTCCTGTACCTCCTCCTTGACAGTAGTAATGAGAAGAGGGGTCTTCAGATTCCTGTACCTCCTCCTTGACAGTACTAATGAGAAGAGGGGTCTTTTGACACCTATACCTCCTCCTTGACGGTATTAATGAGAAGAGTGGTCTTCAGACTCCTGTACCTCCTCGTTGACAGTAGTAAAGAGAAGAGGGGTCTTCAGACACCTGTACCTCCACCTTGACGGTAATAATGAGAAGAGGGGTCTTCAGACTCCTGTACCTCAGACACCTGTACCTCCTCGTTGACACTAGTAATGAGAAGAGGGGTCTTCAGACACCTGTACCTCCTCCTTGACAGTAGTAATGAGAAGAGGGTTCTTCAGACACCTGTACCTCCTCCTTGACGGTAGTAATGAGAAGAGGGGTCTTCAGATTCCAGTACCTCCGCCTTGACGGTAGTAATGAGAGGAGGGGTCCTCAGATTCTTGTACCTCCTCATTGACGCTAGTAATGAGAACAGTGGTCCTCAGATTCCTGTACCTCCTCCTTGATGGTAGTAATGAGAAGAGGGGTCCTCAGATTTCTGTACCTCCTCCTTGACGGTAGTAATGAGAAGAGGTGTCCTCAGATTCCTGTACCTCCTCCTTGACGTTAGTAATGAGAAGAGGGGTCCTCATATTCCTGTACCTCCTCCTTGACGGTAGTAATGAGAAGAGGGGTCCTCAGATTCCTGTACCTCCTCCTTGACAGTGGCAATGAGAAGAGGGGTCTTCAGACTCCTGTACTTCAGACACCTGTACCTCCTCCTTGACACTAGTAATGAGAAGAGGGGTCTTCAGACTCCTGTACTTCAGACACCTGTACCTCCTCCTTGATACTAGTAATGAGAAGAGGGGTCTTCAGACTCCTGTACTTCAGACACCTGTACCTCCTCCTTGACACTAGTAATGAGAAGAGGGGTCTTCAGACACCAGTACCTCCTCCTTGACACTGGTAATGAGAGGAGGGGTCCTCAGATTCCTGTACCTCCTCATTGACGCTAGTAATGAGAAGAGGTGTCCTCAGATTCCTGTACCTCCTTGATGGGAGTAATGAGAAGAGGGGTCCTCAGATTCCTGTACCTCCTCCTTGACGGTAGTAATGAGAAGAGGGGTCCTCAGATTCCTGTACCTCCTCCTTGACGGTAGTAATGAGAAGAGGTGTCCTCATATTCCTGTACCTCCTCCTTGACGGTAGTAATGAGAAGAGGTGTCCTCAGATTCCTGTACCTCCTCATTGACGCTAGTAATGAGAAGAGGGGTCCTCAGATTCCTGTACCTCCTCCTTGATGGTAGTAATGAGATGAGGGGTCCTCAGATTCCTGTACCTCCTCATTGATGCTAGTAATGAGAAGAGGGTTCCTCAGATTCCTGTACCTCCTCCTTGACACTAGTAATGAGAAGAGGGGTCTTCAGACACCAGTACCTCCACCTTGACGGTAATAATGAGAAGAGTGGTCTTCAGCCTCCTGTACCTCCTCCTTGACAGTAATAATGAGAAGAGGGGTCTTCAGACTCCTGTACCTCAGACACCTGTACCTCCTCCTTGAAACTAGTAATGAGAAGAGGGGTCTTCAGACACCAGTTCTTCCTCCTTGACGGTAGTAATGAGAAGAGGGGTCTTCAGATTCCTGTACATCCTCCTTGACAGTAGTAATGAGAAGAGGGGTCTTCAGATACCTTTACCTCCTCCTTGACGGTAGTAATGAGAAGAGGGGTCTTCAGATTCCTTTACCTCCTCCTTGACAGTAGTAATGGGAGGAGGGGTCCTCAGATTCCTGTACCTCCTCATTGACGCTAGTAATGAGAAGGGGGGTCCTCAGATTCCTGTACCTCCTCTTTGATGGTAGTAATGAGAAGAGGGGTCCTCAGATTCCTGTACCTCCTCCTTGACTGTAGTAATGAGAAGAGGGGTCCTCAGATTCCTGTACCTCCTCCTTGACAGTAGTAATGAGAAGAGTGGTCTACAGACTCCTGTACCTCCTCCTTGACAGTAGTAATGAGAAGAGGTGTCTTCAGACACCTGTACCTCCTCCTTGACGGTATTAATGAGAAGAGGGGTCTTCAGACTCCTGTACCTCCTCCTTGACAGTAGTAATGAGAAGAGGGGTCTTCAGATTCCTGTACCTCCTCCTTGACGCTAGTAATGAGAAGAGGGGTCCTCAGATTCCTGTACCTCCTCCTTGACGGTAGTAATGAGAAGAGGGGTCCTCAGATTCCTGTACCTCCTCCTTGACGGTAGTAATGAGAAGAGTGGTCTTCAGACTCCTGTACCTCCTCCTTGACTGTAGTAAAGAGAAGAGGGGTCTTCAGACACCTGTACCTCCACCTTGACGGTAATAATGAGAAGAGGGGTCTTCAGACTCCTGTACCTCAGACACCTGTACCTCCTCGTTGACACTAGTAATGAGAAGAGGGGTCTTCAGACACCTGTAGCTCCTCCTTGACAGTAGTAATGAGAAGAGGGTTCTTCAGACACCTGTACCTCCTCCTTGACGGTAGTAATGAGAAGAGGGGTCTTCAGATTCCTGTACCTCCGCCTTGACGGTAGTAATGAGAGGAGGGGTCCTCATATTCCTGTACCTCCTCCTTGACGGTAGTAATGAGAAGAGGGGTCCTCAGATTCCTGTACCTCCTCCTTGACAGTGGCAATGAGAAGAGGGGTCTTCAGACTCCTGTACTTCAGACACCTGTACCTCCTGCTTGACACTAGTAATGAGAAGAGGGGTCTTCAGACTCCTGTACTTCAGTCACCTGTACCTCCTCCTTGACACTAGTAATGAGAAGAGGGGTCTTCAGACACCAGTACCTCCTCCTTGACAGTTGTAATGAGAAGAGGGGTCTTCAGACACCTGTACCTCCTCCTTGATGGTAGTAATTGTAACACTTACCCAACAGGCTGGTATATGTCTAGGGGAAAAAAGAAATCCAGCCACACACCAACCCCGCCTCCCGTTCACGCAGGTGCTGTGAGAATCGGGTTTATGCCTCGCGCCCCGCCGGTAGTATCAAACTCACAACAAATACCGGTATGACATACACTTTAAAGAGTTTACTAAAATTAAAAGAGTATTAGGCAGTACAATATATATATATATATATATATATATATATATATATATATATATATATATACAAGAAAAAACAAAAGGCGCCAACTTATCAAAGTTCAGTCAGTTTAGTGCACTTCGGTGGAGCTCATCCAGCGAACCATTCGACTCCTAGGTGGTCGTCCTCCCGAAACTCCCACTTCGGACTCCCCGGTGGTCTCCCGAGCGCACGTCCTCCTTCCTCGGCGTCTCCCTCCGGACTCCTCAAGCCCGCGCAACCCCTCCCCCAAGGTCCCAGCCTCACAAAACACAATAACATTCCCCATTGATTAACAAGTGAATACAATTACCATATCAGCCATTCTAAAGTGAAACAACGGCGAGAGAAACTTTTAACAGACAAAGAAGCATTCCTACTCGTAACAAACCAAAGAAGCCCTTTTTAGTAACATACACAGGACATTGTACATTCTCTCCCCACCAGCAAATGTCATGCCCTCATGGCATTACTAGAGTTCCCCAAAGCTTCTTGCAACACCCAAAACCCAACCCAGGTGCAGAAAGCAGTGACATAACTACCCAGAGCAGTAGAAATCACACTCGGTTCTCCTGGTACCACATATGTCAACCTCTCTGGGGGGCGCCTAATCCTCTGAGATCTCCATACCTCTTCTGCCCCCCTGGGCTCCCTCTCCACCTGCGAACCCACTGTCTCGGACACCCCAGGTCTTCCTGACAGACCCTCACCCCCTTCCTCACGGGGGTCCTCCCTCACCTGAGATCTCTCCGGCTCACGCTCAGGCTCCACCCTCTCTCCCACCACTGTTGGCTGCCTCTCCATCTGGCCCTCAAGACCTTCCCTCCTCTCACCCAATTCAGTATGGGAAGGGCCAGGAGCCTCCTCTCCTGGTACTGGAACACCAGCGAATGGGAACAGGGGCCACTCATCTGAGTCGTCCTCTTCCGAATCAGTAGCCATTTCCGGGCGAGGGACCCGTCCCCGCTCTTCAGCAGCGGTCTCTTCCCTCTCTCTGCACCCGCGCAGAGTCCTTGTACTGGGCGTAACCTCCCACTCTGGCTCCGTATCCACCTGCACTGCTTGACCCAGCGGCAGCAGGTGATTCCGATGGAGTACCTTGATAGGCCCTTTCCCATCCTCAGGTTTCACCCGGTAAACTGGCAGGTTCAGCATCTGGCTCTCTATTACATAGGGGCTGGCCGCCCATCGATCTGCCAACTTGTGCTTACCAGGGAGTCCCAGAGTCCGTAAAAGGACCCGGTCGCCCGGCAATAATTGAACAAACTTCACCTTTCGATCATACCGCATCTTATTCCTCTGGTTTTGTTTGGTAGCCGCCGCCTCGGCCAACTCGTACGCCCGCTGTAACTCCCTCTTCATGTCAGACACATACTTTAGATGGGACTTCCCGGGTAATTCACCCACTTCACCCCCAAAACACAAGTCAATGGGCAACCTCGCTTCCCGCCCGAACATTAGATAATAAGGCGAATATCCTGTAGCATCATTGCGAGTACAATTGTAACAGTGAACCAATTGTCCAATATGACGACTCCACCTGCTTTTCTGCCCAATCTCCAGCGTCCCGAGCATATCCAACAGGGTCCGGTTGAACCTCTCTGGCTGCGGATCTCCCTGTGGGTGATACGGGGTAGTCCTGGATTTCTCAACCCCAAGCATAGTCAGTAATTCATGGATAAGGCGGCTCTCAAAGTCCCGCCCCTGATCGCTATGGATTCGCCTGGGAAGGCCGTAATGAACAAAATACTTCTCCCATAACACCTTCGCCACTGTCGTCGCCTTCTGATCCTTAGTGGGAAATGCCTGAGCATAGCGAGTGTAATGATCGGTGATGACTAAGACATTCGCGGTGTTGCTGGTGTCAGGTTCAATCGACAGAAAATCCATACATACCAGGTCCAGAGGTCCCGCACTCTGCAAGTGCGACAGTGGAGCCGCCAACGCGGGCAGGGTCTTCCTCCGGATGCAACGACTGCAGCCCCTACAGTATTCTTCGACATCCCCCCTCATCCGGGGCCAGTAGAACCGGGCTTTGAGTAATCCATAGGTCTTTTCCACCCCCAAGTGTCCAGAATCATCATGTAGGGCCTGGAGTACAGCCTGCCGATACTCCTCCGGCAGAACCAGTTGCCAACAGTGGGGTTGGTCCGGAGGCGCCGTTACCCGGTACAAGATTTTATTCTTTAACTTCAACCGAAACCACTCCTTCAACAACAGGGGCACGAATGGGTGTTTCGCCTTCTCAGCCAACGCCCCATCCCCCCTATCGACTGCTCTCCACACTGTGCCAATGCCCGGGTCATTTTGCTGAGCAGCGGCCACTTCCCCCGGACTCAGTTCCGGCAACTGTTTAGTCCGTAGTGCGGTCAGGTCACAGTAAGCTAGGGGTATGGCGTCGTCAAAACCCCCCAAATGGTCCACGGCTCGTTCCAGCCTCCCTCTTCCCTCGGCCTTCACGGTGATAGCAAACTGGCACATCGCCTTCACTCCAGGGGCAGGGACACTCTCCCACTCCTCATCCCTCTCCTGTTCCCCCGGCTCCCGACGAGACAAAGCATCCGCATCGACATTCTTGCTTCCGGGCCGGTACCTCAGGCTGAAATCATATACCGACAAGGCCGCCAGCCACCGATGTCCTGTGGCATCCAGCTTTGCCGAAGTCAAAATATAAGTGAGCGGATTGTTATCCGTTCGCACCTCAAACTTGGCTCCGTACAGGTAATCGCCCAACTTGTCCACCACCGCCCACTTCAGCGCCAGGAACTCCAACTTGTGAGTGGGATAGTTTCTCTCCGATGGCGACAAGCTTCGGCTGACAAAGGCTATCGGTCTCAATGCTTTGCCATGCTCCTGGTACAGAACAGCCCCGAGACCCTCTCGACTGGCATCCGTGTGCAGCACATATGGCTTCTGGGGATCGGCAAAAGCCAACACCGGGGCCTGGGTCAGTGCCCTTTTCAAAGATTGGAACGCCTCTTCACATTGATCATCCCATCTCGACTCAAAAGGTTCCGCCGGGTTCCAGTATCCTCCAGCGTCCTGCCTCTGGTCCCCCGTCCGTTTCTTTCCCACAGGGGGATAGCCACACAACAGCTGAGTCAACGGATGACACACTTTGGCGTATCCTTTCACAAATCGCCGGTAATACCCACAGAACCCCAAAAATGAGCGCAGAGCACCCACTTTCTGGGGTCTCGGCCAGGTGGTCACGGCCTCTATCTTGGTTGGATCAGTAGCCACTCCCTCTCGCGAAATGATATGACCAACGTAGCTAACCGATGACTTGCAGAACTGGCATTTGTCCAGGGAAAGCTTCAACCCTTCTTCATTAAGCCGGCCCAACACCTTCAACAGCCTCTCCTCATGTTCCTCCAGAGTCGATCCAAACACTATCAAATCATCCAGGTACACCAGCACCTCTAACAGATTCATATCCCCCACAGTTCTCTCCATGAGCCTCTGGAAGGTGGCTGGGGCTCCCGATATGCCTTGGGGCATTCGTTCGAACTGAAAGAACCCCAGCGGGCAGATAAAAGCGGTCTTCTCTTTATCGGCCGCACTCATTGGGATCTGGTAATACCCACTTCTTAAATCCAGCACACTGAACCACTTCGCACCACTCAGGCAGGCCAGCGCATCCTCCACTCTTGGGACGGTATATTGATCAGGGACAGTTCGCCGATTCAACGTCCTGTAGTCAACACACATGCGCACTCGCCCATTCTTCTTCTGTGCCACCACTATTGGGGACGCATATGGACTTCGGGACTCAGCTATGATTCCAGCCTCCTTCAACTTGCGCAGGTGCTGCCGCACGTCCTCAACATCTGCCGGAGCCAGCCGCCGGGATCTCTCTCGGAACGGGGTGTCCTCCGTCACCCGGATGGTGTGGCGAGTGCTTTTAGAGCAGCCAACATCAAACTCGCCCTGAGAAAAAACAGCTTCCATCTTCAGCATCTTCTCCACTAGTCTGTGTTTCCACTCCGGCGACACAGGGGAATCCCCGAAGTTAAAGTCTTCAGCGGTCAGCTTCCTTCGATGCTCCGATCCCTCCACGTTAGGGGTCCTCACCGGTGCGCTAGACATTACCGTCACCGGGAACAGATGTGCCAGCGGCATTCCCCTCTTAAAGGTGATTTCTCTTGCCGTGGTGTTCCTGACACTTATAGCTATACGCCTCGCATGTACCACCCCTGGTCTCTGCACTTCGGGCTTCACCAGCGCCCCCGCCGGAAATCGGGTCTCCCCTTCAAGATCGTCCGGGGCGTCTACTAACAGGGCTTCGCCCGTCGGCACTCCTGGGAATCTGGGGGTCCCCATCACTAGTGCTACCTCCCCGGGTCGGATCACCTTGGGTCTCGCCTGCGTACACCACACCGTCCCGCGTTTACACTCCGGGTCCAGTCCTAGTGAGGCAACCCCTTCTTCGAACACTGCTCGAAACACTGGATGCACCTAGAGGGTCTCCAGAAAGTCTTCCCCCGCTTTCTCCTTACAAGCTCCCAGGAGCCGTCGCACAACGGGGGAATTAGTCCCCACCAGGAGGGCAGCACCACCAGTTTCCACCGGGTCAGGACACACCAACACCAACGTCTCAATAGCTTCGGACACTCCCACATCGCCCTCCGAGAACTCCAATCTCACCGATAGGTACCCATCGTACGGGTAGTCACCCTCGCTCACACCCCAAATCTGCAGGGCGTCAAATGGGGTTATGGGCAAATGCTTTAGATATTGGTTGTAGAAAGACCGGTACAATAAGGTCACCTGCGATCCCGTATCCAGAACGGCTTTTGCGTAAACTCCCTCTATCCGTAGACCCACACTGGCACGGGGTCCTACCAGCCCATCTGGAATAGAGGGGTGGGCACCCGGTGGTCCCCTGGCTGATCTCTGGGAACGTGTTCCTCCAGAGGCTCCAGTCCGTTCCCTCACTGAGCCTCTCCTAAGTTTCCCGACACCTCCCCCTTCTTAGTCGCCGGGGGGCTTGTCCTCCGCGGAACTCCTGGTCTCTCACAATCCCACCTAAAGTGTCCCTCCTCTCCACAGCTATAGCACACCCTCGGCCGCCCACAGTCCTGCCTGAAATGCCCCGCTTTCCCACAGTTAAAGCACACGCTGCCTGACGCCCCTGAGAGTGGGTACCTCCCCTGTCCCTCCCCTCCAGAGGGGATTCTCTACCCCTCATTGTCATTCCTCCACCCAGCCACCACTTCCTGTATCACTGAGGGTCGCTCCCGTAGGCCCGTGCCCCTTTTCCGCCCCAACGCTCTCTTTTCCTCCCACACCTCTCTAATCAGTTGCCCGAACGATGGAGGGGGGCCTTTCCTATAAGCCTGCCGGATAGTCCACGCCACCTTGTCCTCCTCCAGAGAGCCACTGAATAACTGACTCATCCTCACGCTAGCCACGTCCGGTGCCTTCACTACCCCCCGGCGCCGCAGCCCCGAGAGCATCCCCTCCATCCTAAATATGTACTCGGAGAGCTTTTCCCCTCTCCATTGTTCCTGGCGTTGGAACTCTGCTAAAAGCAGCCAGGGTTCCCCTGACAACCCAAACGCTCCCTCCAAAACTTCTATACATTCCTCCACTGAGGCCCCAGACTTTTCAGCTTTCAACTCCCGAACTGTTTTGGCTGCTAAACCCCTCAAACTTCCCACCAATCGCTGCCTCTTCTCCTCCTCCGAGCCTGGCCACTCCTCTAACATCAAGGACGTATGCTCGATCCAGGTCTCATAGTCCACCTCCCCGTCTGGAGTAGGCTTGGCTCCGGAGAACACCCCCAGCTTCAGCCGTGGCCTCTCGGCCACCCCCACCAGGGAGTTAAGTGCAGCTGCCAGCTCGGAGGCTTCCACCCTACCTGGGGAGCGGGGCCTAGTCACGACTCCCTCCTCCCTCCTCCCTTTGCTAGTGCCTGCCACCTCTCTGGGGTTTTCCTCTAGCTCTAGCTCCTCCTCCAATGTCTCCTCATCCTCATCCTCGGAGAGAGTGTGGAGCCCCCACGGCCCCTCCTCCCCCGGTACACTGACCGTCGCCGGCAGTTCCAACGTCCTGACGTCAGCACTCATACTAACCAACACCCAACTAGACTCCATCACTTTACCACACCGTCTAGCTACCAATTCTACCTGCCCCATACCCTTCACCAAACTTAACCCCCGCACTACCGCATCTCCCGAAACTCGAAAATCCACTCCGCTCACTACGCATGCGTACTGTGCCGGTACACCTTCAAATCGGCACCAGCGAACAATTTTCTCTCTCTCCATTTCCCTCACTACCTGCGCGATTCCACAGCCCCCTGACAATCCAATCCCGGACGAGCCCCCACAAATGTAACACTTACCCAACAGGCTGGTATATGTCTAGGGGAAAAAAGAAATCCAGCCACACACCAACCCCGCCTCCCGTTCACGCAGGTGCTGTGAGAATCGGGTTTATGCCTCGCGCCCCGCCGGTAGTATCAAACTCACAACAAATACCGGTATGACATACACTTTAAAGAGTTTACTAAAATTAAAAGAGTATTAGGCAGTACAATATATATATATATATATACAAGAAAAAACAAAAGGCGCCAACTTATCAAAGTTCAGTCAGTTTAGTGCACTTCGGTGGAGCTCATCCAGCGAACCATTCGACTCCTAGGTGGTCGTCCTCCCGAAACTCCAACTTCGGACTCCCCGGTGGTCTCCCGAGCGCACGTCCTCCTTCCTCGGCGTCTCCCTCCGGACTCCTCAAGCCCGCGCAACCCCTCCCCCAAGGTCCCAGCCTCACAAAACACAATAACATTCCCCATTGATTAACAAGTGAATACAATTACCATATCAGCCATTCTAAAGTGAAACAACGGCGAGAGAAACTTTTAACAGACAAAGAAGCATTCCTACTCGTAACAAACCAAAGAAGCCCTTTTTAGTAACATACACAGGACATTGTACATTATGAGAAGAGGGGTCTTCAGATTCCTGTACCTCCTCCTTGACGGTAGTAATGAGAGGAGGGGTCCTCAGATTCCTGTACCTCCTCATTGACGCTAGTAATGAGAAGAGGTGTCCTCAGATTCCTGTACCTCCTTGATGGGAGTAATGAGAAGAGGGGTCCTCAGATTCCTGTACCTCCTCCTTGACGGTAGTAATGAGAAGAGGGGTCCTCAGATTCCTGTACCTCCTCCTTGACGGTAGTAATGAGAAGAGGTGTCCTCATATTCCTGTACCTCCTCCTTGACGGTAGTAATGAGAAGAGGTGTCCTCAGATTCCTGTACCTCCTCATTGACGCTAGTAATGAGAAGAGGGGTCCTCAGATTCCTGTACCTCCTCCTTGATGGTAGTAATGAGAGGAGGGGTCCTCAGATTCCTGTACCTCCTCATTGATGCTAGTAATGAAAAGAGGGTTCCTCAGATTCCTGTACCTCCTCCTTGACACTAGCAATGAGAAGAGGGGTCTTCAGACACCAGTACATCCACCTTGACGGTAATAATGAGAAGAGTGGTCTTCAGCCTCCTGTACCTCCTCCTTGACACTAGTAATGAGAAGAGGGGTCTTCAGACACCAGTTCTTCCTCCTTGACGGTAGTAATGAGAAGAGGGGTCTTCAGATTCCTGTACCTCCTCCTTGACGGTAGTAATGAGAAGAGGGGTCTTCAGATACCTGTACCTCTTCCTTGACGGTAGTAATGAGAAGAGGGGTCTTCAGATTCCTTTACCTCCTCCTTGACAGTAGTAATGGGAGGAGGGGTCCTCAGATTCCTGTACCTCCTCATTGACGCTAGTAATGAGAAGGGGGGTCCTCAGATTCCTGTACCTCCTCTTTGATGGTAGTAATGAGAAGAGGGGTCCTCAGATTCCTGTACCTCCCCCTTGACTGTAGTAATGAGAAGAGGGGTCCTCAGATTCCTGTACCTCCTCCTTGACAGTAGTAATGAGAAGAGTGGTCTTCAGACTCCTGTACCTCCTCCTTGACAGTAGTAATGAGAAGAGGTGACTTCAGACACCTATACCTCCTCCTTGACGGTATTAATGAGAAGCGGGGTCTTCAGACTCCTGTACCTCCTCCTTGACAGTAGTAATGAGAAGAGGGGTCTTCAGATTCCTGTACCTCCTCCTTGACGCTAGTAATGAGAAGAGTGGTCCTCAGATTCCTGTACCTCCTCCTTGACAGTAGTAATGAGAAGAGGGGTCTTTTGACACCTGTACCTCCTCCTTGACGGTATTAATGAGAAGAGGGGTCTTCAGACACCTGTACCTCCACCTTGATGGTAATAATGAGACGAGTGGTCTTCAGCCTCCTGTACCTCCTCCTTGACAGTAGTAATGAGAAGAGGGGTCTTCAGACTCCTGTACCTCAGACACCTGTACCTCCTCCTTGACACTAATAATGAGAAGAGGGGTCTTCAGACTCCTGTACCTCAGATTCCTGTACCTCCTCCTTGACGGTAGTAATGAGAAGAGTGTTCTTTAGACTGCTGTACCTCCTCCTTGACAGTAGTAATGAGAAGAGGGGTCTTCAGACACCTGTACCTCCCTCTTGACAGTTGTAATGAGAAGAGGAGTCTTCGGAGTCCTGTACCTCCTCATTGACGGTAGTAATGAGAATAGTGGTCTTCAGACAACTGTACCTCCTTCTTGACGGTAGTAATGAGAAGAGGGATCTTCAGAGTCCTGTACCACCTCCTTGATGGTAGTAATGAGAAGAGGGGTCTTCAGAGTGCTGTACCTCCTCCTTGACGGTATTAATGAGAAGCGGGGTCTTCAGACACCTGTACCTCCACCTTGACGGTAATAATGAGAAGAGGGGTCTTCAGACTCCTGTACCTCCTCCTTGAAACTAGTAATGAGAAGAGGGGTCTTCAGACACCAGTTCTTCCTCCTTGACGGTAGTAATGAGAAGAGGGGTCTTCAGATTCCTGTACCTCCTCCTTGACAGTAGTAATGAGAAGAGGGGGCTTCAGATACCTTTACCTCCTCCTTGACGGTAGTAATGAGAAGAGGGGTCTTCAGATTCCTATACCTCCTCCTTGACAGTAGTAATGGGAGGAGGGGTCCTCAGATTCATGTACCTCTTCATTGACGCTAGTAATGAGAAGGGGGGTCCTCAGATTCATGTACCTCCTCCTTGATGGTAGTAATGAGAAGAGGGGTCCTCAGATTCCTGTACCTCCTCCTTCACTGTAGTAATGAGAAGAGGGGTCCTCAGATTCCTGTACCTCCTCTTTGACAGTAGTAATGAGAAGAGTGGTCTTCAGACTCCTGTACCTCCTCCTTGACAGTAGTAATGAGAAGAGGTGTCTTCAGTCACCTGTACCACCACCTTGACGGTAATAATGAGAAGAGGGGTCTTCAGGCTCCTGTACCTCAGATTCCTGTACCTCCTCCTTGACAGTAGTAATGAAAAGAGGGGTCTTCAGACACCTGTACCTCCTCCTTGACAGTAGTAATGAGAAGAGGGGTCTTCAGATTCCTGTACCTCCTCCTTGACAGTAGTAATGAGAAGAGGGGTATTCAGACACCTGTACTTCCTCCTTGACGGAAGTAATGAGAAGAGGGGTCTTCAGACACCTGTACCTCCTCCTTGACAGTAGTAATGAGAGGAGGAGTCCTCAGATTTCTGTACCTCCTCATTGACGCTAGAAATGAGAAGAGGAGTCCTCAGATTCCTGTACCTCCTCCTTGATGGTAGTAATGAGAAGAGGGGTCCTCTGATTCCTGTACCTCCTCCTTGACAGTAGTAATGAGAAGAGGGGTCCTCAGATTCCTGTACCTCCTCCTTGACGGTAGTAATGAGAAGAGGGTTTCTCAGATTCCTGTACCTGCTCCTTGACGGTAGTAATGAGAAGAGCGGTCTTCAGACTCCTGTACCTCCTCCTTGACGGGAGTAATGAGAAGAGTGTTCTTCATACTCCTGCACCTCCTCCTTGACAGTAGTAATGAGAAGAGGGGTCTTCAGACACCAGTACCTCCTCCTTGACAGTTGTAATGAGAAGAGTGTTCTTCAGATTCCTGTACCTCCTCCTTGACATTAGTAATGAGAAGATGGGTCTTCAGATTCCTGTACCTCCACCTTGACAGTAGTAATGAGAAGAGGTGTCTTCAGACACCGGTACCACCTCCTTGACAGTAGTAATAAGAAGAGGGGTCTTCGGAGTCCTGTATCTCCTCCTTGACGGTATTAATGAGAAGAGGGGTCTTCAGACACCTGTACCTCCACCTTGACGGTAGTAATGAGAAGAGTGTTCTTCAGACTCCTGTACCTCCTCCTTGACAGTAGTAATGAGAAGAGGGGTCTTCAGACTCCTGTACCTCAGACACCTGTACCTCCTCCTTGACACTAATAATGAGAAGAGGTGTCTTCAGACACCAGTACCTCCTCCTTGACAGTTGTAATGAGAAGAGTGTTCTTCAGATTCCTGTACCTCCTCCTTGACAGTAGTAATGAGAAGAGGGGTCTTCAGATTCCTGTACCTCCTCCTTGACAGTAGTAATGAGAAGAGGGGTATTCAGACACCTGTACTTCGTCCTTGACGGAAGTAATGAGAAGAGGGGTCTTCAGACACCTGTACCTCCTCCTTGACAGTAGTAATGAGAGGAGGAGTCCTCAGATTCCTGTACCTCCTCATTGACGCTAGAAATGAGAAGAGGAGTCCTCAGATTCCTGTACCTCCTCCTTGATGGTAGTAATGAGAAGAGGGGTCCTCTGATTCCTGTACCTCCTCCTTGACAGTAGTAATGAGAAGAGGGGTCCTCAGATTCCTGTACCTCCTCCTTGATGGTAGTAATGAGAAGAGGGTTTCTCAGATTCCTGTACCTGCTCCTTGACGGTAGTAATGAGAAGAGCGGTCTTCAGACTCCTGTACCTCCTCCTTGACGGGAGTAATGAGAAGAGTGTTCTTCATACTCCTGCACCTCCTCCTTGACAGTAGTAATGAGAAGAGGGGTCTTCAGACACCAGAAACTCCTCCTTGACAGTTGTAATGAGAAGAGTGTTCTTCAGATTCCTGTACCTCCTCCTTGACATTAGTAATGAGAAGATGGGTCTTCAGATTCCTGTACCTCCACCTTGACAGTAGTAATGAGAAGAGGTGTCTTCAGACACCGGTACCACCTCCTTGACAGTAGTAATAAGAAGAGGGGTCTTCGGAGTCCTGTATCTCCTCCTTGACGGTATTAATGAGAAGAGGGGTCTTCAGACACCTGTACCTCCACCTTGACGGTAGTAATGAGAAGAGTGTTCTTCAGACTCCTGTACCTCCTCCTTGACAGTAGTAATGAGAAGAGGGGTCTTCAGATTCCTGTACCTCCTCCTTGACAGTAGTAATGAGAAGAGGGGTCTTCAGATTCCTGTACCTCCTCCTTGACAGTAGTAATGAGAAGAGGGGTATTCAGACACCTGTACTTCCTCCTTGACGGAAGTAATGAGAAGAGGGGTCTTCAGACACCTGTACCTCCTCCTTGACAGTAGTAATGAGAGGAGGAGTCCTCAGATTCCTGTACCTCCTCATTGACGCTAAAAATGAGAAGAGGAGTCCTCAGATTCCTGTACCTCCTCCTTGATGGTAGTAATGAGAAGAGCGGTCCTCTGATTCCTGTACCTCCTTCTTGACAGTAGTAATGAGAAGAGGGGTCCTCAGATTCCTGTACCTCCTCCTTGACGGTAGTAATGAGAAGAGGGTTTCTCAGATTCCTGTACCTGCTCCTTGACGGTAGTAATGAGAGGAGCGGTCTTCAGACTCCTGTACCTCCTCCTTGACAGTAGTAATGAGAAGAGTGGTCTTCAGACTCCTGTACCTCCTCCTTGACAGTAGTAATGAGAAGAGGTGACTTCAGACACCTATACCTCCTCCTTGACGGTATTAATGAGAAGCGGGGTCTTCAGACTCCTGTACCTCCTCCTTGACAGTAGTAATGAGAAGAGGGGTCTTCAGATTCCTGTACCTCCTCCTTGACGCTAGTAATGAGAAGAGTGGTCCTCAGATTCCTGTACCTCCTCCTTGACAGTAGTAATGAGAAGAGGGGTCTTTTGACACCTGTACCTCCTCCTTGACGGTATTAATGAGAAGAGGGGTCTTCAGACACCTGTACCTCCACCTTGATGGTAATAATGAGACGAGTGGTCTTCAGCCTCCTGTACCTCCTCCTTGACAGTAGTAATGAGAAGAGGGGTCTTCAGACTCCTGTACCTCAGACACCTGTACCTCCTCCTTGACACTAATAATGAGAAGAGGGGTCTTCAGACTCCTGTACCTCAGATTCCTGTACCTCCTCCTTGACGGTAGTAATGAGAAGAGTGTTCTTTAGACTGCTGTACCTCCTCCTTGACAGTAGTAATGAGAAGAGGGGTCTTCAGACACCTGTACCTCCCTCTTGACAGTTGTAATGAGAAGAGGAGTCTTCGGAGTCCTGTACCTCCTCATTGACGGTAGTAATGAGAATAGTGGTCTTCAGACAACTGTACCTCCTTCTTGACGGTAGTAATGAGAAGAGGGATCTTCAGAGTCCTGTACCACCTCCTTGATGGTAGTAATGAGAAGAGGGGTCTTCAGAGTGCTGTACCTCCTCCTTGACGGTATTAATGAGAAGCGGGGTCTTCAGACACCTGTACCTCCACCTTGACGGTAATAATGAGAAGAGAGGTCTTCAGACTCCTGTACCTCCTCCTTGAAACTAGTAATGAGAAGAGGGGTCTTCAGACACCAGTTCTTCCTCCTTGACGGTAGTAATGAGAAGAGGGGTCTTCAGATTCCTGTACCTCCTCCTTGACAGTAGTAATGAGAAGAGGGGGCTTCAGATACCTTTACCTCCTCCTTGACGGTAGTAATGAGAAGAGGGGTCTTCAGATTCCTATACCTCCTCCTTGACAGTAGTAATGGGAGGAGGGGTCCTCAGATTCATGTACCTCCTCATTGACGCTAGTAATGAGAAGGGGGGTCCTCAGATTCATGTACCTCCTCCTTGATGGTAGTAATGAGAAGAGGGGTCCTCAGATTCCTGTACCTCCTCCTTCACTGTAGTAATGAGAAGAGGGGTCCTCAGATTCCTGTACCTCCTCTTTGACAGTAGTAATGAGAAGAGTGGTCTTCAGACTCCTGTACCTCCTCCTTGACAGTAGTAATGAGAAGAGGTGTCTTCAGTCACCTGTACCACCACCTTGACGGTAATAATGAGAAGAGGGGTCTTCAGGCTCCTGTACCTCAGATTCCTGTACCTCCTCCTTGACAGTAGTAATGAAAAGAGGGGTCTTCAGACACCTGTACCTCCTCCTTGACAGTAGTAATGAGAAGAGGGGTCTTCAGATTCCTGTACCTCCTCCTTGACAGTAGTAATGAGAAGAGGGGTATTCAGACACCTGTACTTCCTCCTTGACGGAAGTAATGAGAAGAGGGGTCTTCAGACACCTGTACCTCCTCCTTGACAGTAGTAATGAGAGGAGGAGTCCTCAGATTTCTGTACCTCCTCATTGACGCTAGAAATGAGAAGAGGAGTCCTTAGATTCCTGTACCTCCTCCTTGATGGTAGTAATGAGAAGAGGGGTCCTCTGATTCCTGTACCTCCTCCTTGACAGTAGTAATGAGAAGAGGGGTCCTCAGATTCCTGTACCTCCTCCTTGACGGTAGTAATGAGAAGAGGGTTTCTCAGATTCCTGCACCTGCTCCTTGACGGTAGTAATGAGAAGAGCGGTCTTCAGACTCCTGTACCTCCTCCTTGACGGGAGTAATGAGAAGAGTGTTCTTCATACTCCTGCACCTCCTCCTTGACAGTAGTAATGAGAAGAGGGGTCTTCAGACACCAGTACCTCCTCCTTGACAGTTGTAATGAGAAGAGTGTTCTTCAGATTCCTGTACCTCCTCCTTGACATTAGTAATGAGAAGATGGGTCTTCAGATTCCTGTACCTCCACCTTGACAGTAGTAATGAGAAGAGGTGTCTTCAGACACCGGTACCACCTCCTTGACAGTAGTAATAAGAAGAGGGGTCTTCGGAGTCCTGTATCTCCTCCTTGACGGTATTAATGAGAAGAGGGGTCTTCAGACACCTGTACCTCCACCTTGACGGTAGTAATGAGAAGAGTGTTCTTCAGACTCCTGTACCTCCTCCTTGACAGTAGTAATGAGAAGAGGGGTCTTCAGACTCCTGTACCTCAGACACCAGTACCTCCTCCTTGACAGTTGTAATGAGAAGAGTGTTCTTCAGATTCCTGTACCTCCTCCTTGACAGTAGTAATGAGAAGAGGGGTCTTCAGATTCCTGTACCTCCTCCTTGACAGTAGTAATGAGAAGAGGGGTATTCAGACACCTGTACTTCCTCCTTGACGGAAGTAATGAGAAGAGGGGTCTTCAGACACCTGTACCTCCTCCTTGACAGTAGTAATGAGAGGAGGAGTCCTCAGATTCCTGTACCTCCTCATTGACGCTAGAAATGAGAAGAGGAGTCCTCAGATTCCTGTACCTCCTCCTTGATGGTAGTAATGAGAAGAGGGGTCCTCTGATTCCTGTACCTCCTCCTTGACAGTAGTAATGAGAAGAGGGGTCCTCAGATTCCTGTACCTCCTCCTTGACGGTAGTAATGAGAAGAGGGTTTCTCAGATTCCTGTACCTGCTCCTTGACGGTAGTAATGAGAAGAGCGGTCTTCATACTCCTGTACCTCCTCCTTGACGGGAGTAATGAGAAGAGTGTTCTTCATACTCCTGCACCTCCTCCTTGACAGTAGTAATGAGAAGAGGGGTCATCAGACACCAGAACCTCCTCCTTGACAGTTGTAATGAGAAGAGTGTTCTTCAGATTCCTGTACCTCCTCCTTGACATTAGTAATGAGAAGATGGGTCTTCAGATTCCTGTACCTCCACCTTGACAGTAGTAATGAGAAGAGGTGTCTTCAGACACCGGTACCACCTCCTTGACAGTAGTAATAAGAAGAGGGGTCTTCGGAGTCCTGTATCTCCTCCTTGACGGTATTAATGAGAAGAGGGGTCTTCAGACACCTGTACCTCCACCTTGACGGTAGTAATGAGAAGAGTGTTCTTCAGACTCCTGTACCTCCTCCTTGACAGTAGTAATGAGAAGAGGGGTCTTCAGATTCCTGTACCTCCTCCTTGACAGTAGTAATGAGAAGAGGGGTCTTCAGATTCCTGTACCTCCTCCTTGACAGTAGTAATGAGAAGAGGGGTATTCAGACACCTGTACTTCCTCCTTGACGGAAGTAATGAGAAGAGGGGTCTTCAGACACCTGTACCTCCTCCTTGACAGTAGTAATGAGAGGAGGAGTCCTCAGATTCCTGTACCTCCTCATTGACGCTAGAAATGAGAAGAGGAGTCCTCAGATTCCTGTACCTCCTCCTTGATGGTAGTAATGAGAAGAGCGGTCCTCTGATTCCTGTACCTCCTTCTTGACAGTAGTAATGAGAAGAGGGGTCCTCAGATTCCTGTACCTCCTCCTTGACGGTAGCAATGAGAAGTGGGTTTCTCAGATTCCTGTACCTGCTCCTTGACGGTAGTAATGAGAAGAGCGGTCTTCAGACTCCTGTACCTCCTCCTTGACGGGAGTAATGAGAAGAGTGTTCTTCATACTCCTGCACCTCCTCCTTGACAGTAGTAATGAGAAGAGGGGTCTTCAGACACCAGAACCTCCTCCTTGACAGTTGTAATGAGAAGAGTGTTCTTCAGATTCCTGTACCTCCTCCTTGACATTAGTAATGAGAAGATGGGTCTTCAGATTCCTGTACCTCCACCTTGACAGTAGTAATGAGAAGAGGTGTCTTCAGACACCGGTACCACCTCCTTGACAGTAGTAATAAGAAGAGGGGTCTTCGGAGTCCTGTATCTCCTCCTTGACGGTATTAATGAGAAGAGGGGTCTTCAGACACCTGTACCTCCACCTTGACGGTAGTAATGAGAACAGTGTTCTTCAGACTCCTGTACCTCCTCCTTGACAGTAGTAATGAGAAGAGGGGTCTTCAGATTCCTGTACCTCCTCCTTGACAGTAGTAATGAGAAGAGGGGTCTTCAGATTACTGTACCTCCTCCTTGACAGTAGTAATGAGAAGAGGGGTATTCAGACACCTGTACTTCCTCCTTGACGGAAGTAATGAGAAGAGGGGTCTTCAGACACCTGTACCTCCTCCTTGACAGTAGTAATGAGAGGAGGAGTCCTCAGATTCCTGTACCTCCTCATTGACGCTAGAAATGAGAAGAGGAGTCCTCAGATTCCTGTACCTCCTCCTTGATGGTAGTAATGAGAAGAGGGGTCCTCTGATTCCTGTACCTCCTCCTTGACAGTAGTAATGAGAAGAGGGGTCCTCAGATTCCTGTACCTCCTCCTTGACGGTAGTAATGAGAAGAGGGTTTCTCAGATTCCTGTACCTGCTCCTTGACGGTAGTAATGAGAAGAGCGGTCTTCAGACTCCTGTACCTCCTCCTTGACGGGAGTAATGAGAAGAGTGTTCTTCATACTCCTGCACCTCCTCCTTGACAGTAGTAATGAGAAGAGGGGTCTTCAGACACCAGAACCTCCTCCTTGACAGTTGTAATGAGAAGAGTGTTCTTCAGATTCCTTTACCTCCTCCTTGACATTAGTAATGAGAAGATGGGTCTTCAGATTCCTGTACCTCCACCTTGACAGTAGTAATGAGAAGAGGTGTCTTCAGACACCGGTACCACCTCCTTGACAGTAGTAATAAGAAGAGGGGTCTTCGGAGTCCTGTATCTCCTCCTTGACGGTATTAATGAGAAGAGGGGTCTTCAGACACCTGTACCTCCACCTTGACGGTAGTAATGAGAAGAGTGTTCTTCAGACTCCTGTACCTCCTCCTTGACAGTAGTAATGAGAAGAGGGGTCTTCAGATTCCTGTACCTCCTCCTTGACAGTAGTAATGAGAAGAGGGGTCTTCAGATTCCTGTACCTCCTCCTTGACAGTAGTAATGAGAAGAGGGGTATTCAGACACCTGTACTTCCTCCTTGACGGAAGTAATGAGAAGAGGGGTCTTCAGACACCTGTACCTCCTCCTTGACAGTAGTAATGAGAGGAGGAGTCCTCAGATTCCTGTACCTCCTCATTGACGCTAGAAATGAGAAGAGGAGTCCTCAGATTCCTGTACCTCCTCCTTGATGGTAGTAATGAGAAGAGGGGTCCTCTGATTCCTGTACCTCCTCCTTGACAGTAGTAATGAGAAGAGGGGTCCTCAGATTCCTGTACCTCCTCCTTGACGGTAGTAATGAGAAGAGGGTTTCTCAGATTCCTGTACCTGCTCCTTGACGGTAGTAATGAAAAGAGCGGTCTTCAGACTCCTGTACCTCCTCCTTGACGGGAGTAATGAGAAGAGTGTTCTTCATACTCCTGCACCTCCTCCTTGACAGTAGTAATGAGAAGAGGGGTCTTCAGACACCAGAACCTCCTCCTTGACAGTTGTAATGAGAAGAGTGTTCTTCAGATTCCTGTACCTCCTCCTTGACATTAGTAATGAGAAGATGGGTCTTCAGATTCCTGTACCTCCACCTTGACAGTAGTAATGAGAAGAGGTGTCTTCAGACACCGGTAACACCTCCTTGACAGTAGTAATAAGAAGAGGGGTCTTCGGAGTCCTGTATCTCCTCCTTGACGGTATTAATGAGAAGAGGGGTCTTCAGACACCTGTACCTCCACCTTGACGGTAGTAATGAGAAGAGTGTTCTTCAGACTCCTGTACCTCCTCCTTGACAGTAGTAATGAGAAGAGGGGTTTTCAGATTCCTGTACCTCCTCCTTGACGGTAGTAATGAGAAGAGTGGTCCTCAGATTCCTGTACCTCCTCCTTGACAGTAGTAATGAGAAGAGGGGTCTTTTGACACCTGTACCTCCTCCTTGACGGTATTAATGAGAAGAGGGGTCTTCAGACACCTGTACCTCCACCTTGACGGTAATAATGAGACGAGTGTTCTTCAGCCTCCTGTACCTCCTCCTTGACAGTAGTAATGAGAAGAGGGGTCTTCAGACTCCTGTACCTCAGACACCTGTACCTCCTCCTTGACACTAATAATGAGAAGAGGTGTCTTCAGACACCAGTACCACCTCCTTGACAGTTGTAATGAGAAGAGTGTTCTTCAGATTCCTGTACCTCCTCCTTGACATTAGTAATGAGAAGATGGGTCTTCAGATTCCTGTACCTCCACCTTGACAGTAGTAATGAGAAGAGGTGTCTTCAGACACCGGTACCACCTCCTTGACAGTAGTAATAAGAAGAGGGGTCTTCGGAGTCCTGTATCTCCTCCTTGACGGTATTAATGAGAAGAGGGGTCTTCAGACACCTGTACCTCCACCTTGACGGTAGTAATGAGAAGAGGGGTCTTCAGACACCTGTACCTCCACCTTGACGGTAATAATGAGAAGAGGGGTCTTCAGCCTCCTGTACCTCCTCCTTGACAGTAGTAATGAGAAGAGGGGTATTCAGACTCCTGTACCTCAGACACCTGTACCTCCTCCTTGACACTAATAATGAGAAGAGGGGTTTTCAGACACCAGTACTTCCTCCTTGACGGTAGTAATGAGAAGAGGGGTCTTCAGATTCCTGTACCTCCTCCTTGATGGTAGTAATGAGAAGAGTGGTCCTCAGATTCCTGTACCTCCTCCTTGACAGTAGTAATGAGAAGAGGGGTCTTCAGATACCTTTACCTCCTCCTTGACAGTAGTAATGGGAGGAGGGGTCCTCAGATTCCTGTACCTCCTCATTGATGCTAGTAATGAGAAAGGGGGTCCTCAGATTCCTGTACCTCCTCCTTGATGGTAGTAATGAGAAGAGGGGTCCTCAGATTCCTGTACCTCCTCCTTGACGGTAGTAATGTGAAGAGGGGTCCTCAGATTCCTGTACCTCCTCCTTGACGGTAGTAATGAGAAGAGTGGTCTTCAGACTCCTGTACCTCCTCCTTGACAGTAGTAATGGGAAGAGGGGTCTTCAGACACCTGTACCTCCACCTTGACGGTAATAATGAGAAGAGGGGTCTTCAGACTCCTGTACCTCCTCCTTGACGTTAGTAATGAGAAGAGGGGTCCTCATATTCCTGTACCTCCTCCTTGACGGTAGTAATGAGAAGAGGGGTCCTCAGATTCCTGTACCTCCTCCTTGACAGTGGTAATGAGAAGAGGGGTCTTCAGACTCCTGTACTTCAGACACCTGTACCTCTTCCTTGACACTAGTAATGAGAAGAGGGGTCTTCAGACACCAGTACCTCCTCCTTGACTGTAGTAATGAGAAGAGGGGTCTTCAGACTCCTGTACCTCCTCCTTGACGGTATTAATGAGAAGAGGGGTCTTCAGACACCTGTACCTCCACCTTGACGGTAATAATGAGACGAGTGTTCTTCAGCCTCCTGTACCTCCTCCTTGACAGTAGTAATGAGAAGAGGGGTCTTCAGACTCCTGTACCTCAGACACCTGTACCTCCTCCTTGACACTAATAATGAGAAGAGGTGTCTTCAGACACCAGTACCACCTCCTTGACAGTTGTAATGAGAAGAGTGTTCTTCAGATTCCTGTACCTCCTCCTTGACGGTAGTAATGAGAAGAGGGGTCCTCAGATTCCTGTACCTCCTCCTTGACGGTTGTAATGAGAAGAGGGGTCCTCATATTCCTGTACCTCCTCATTGATGCTAGTAATGAGAAGAGGGTTCCTCAGATTCCTGTACCTCCTCCTTGACACTAGTAATGAGAAGAGGGGTCTTCAGACACCAGTACCTCCACCTTGACGGTAATAATGAGAAGAGTGGTCTTCAGCCTCCTGTACCTCCTCCTTGACAGTAATAATGAGAAGAGGGGTCTTCAGACTCCTGTACCTCAGACACCTGTACCTCCTCCTTGAAACTAGTAATGAGAAGAGGGGTCTTCAGACACCAGTTCTTCCTCCTTGACGGTAGTAATGAGAAGAGCGGTCTTCAGATTCCTGTACCTCCTCCTTGACAGTAGTAATGAGAAGAGGGCTCTTCAGATACCTTTACCTCCTACTTGACAGTAGTAATGAGAAGAGGGGTCTTCAGATTCCTTTACCTCCTCCTTGACAGTAGTAATGGGAGGAGGGGTCCTCAGATTCCTGTACCTCCTCATTGACGCTAGTAATGAGAAGGGGGGTCCTCAGATTCCTGTACCTCCTCTTTGATGGTAGTAATGAGAAGAGGGGTCCTCAGATTCCTGTACCTCCTCCTTGACTGTAGTAATGAGAAGAGGGGTCCTCAGATTCCTGTACCTCCTCCTTGACAGTAGTAATGAGAAGAGTGGTCTTCAGACTCCTGTACCTCCTCCTTGACAGTAGTAATGAGAAGAGGTGTCTTCAGACACCTGTACCTCCTCCTTGACGGTATTAATGAGAAGAGGGATCTTCAGACTCCTGTACCTCCTCCTTGACAGTAGTAATGAGAAGAGGGGTCTTCAGATTCCTGTACCTCCTCCTTGACGGTAGTAATGAGAAGAGTGTTCTTCAGACTCCTGTACCTCCTCCTTGACAGTAGTAATGAGAAGAGGGGTTTTCAGATTCCTGTACCTCCTCCTTGACGGTAGTAATGAGAAGAGTGGTCCTCAGATTCCTGTACCTCCTCCTTGACAGTAGTAATGAGAAGAGGGGTCTTTTGACACCTGTACCTCCTCCTTGACGGTATTAATGAGAAGAGGGGTCTTCAGACACCTGTACCTCCACCTTGACGGTAATAATGAGACGAGTGGTCTTCAGCCTCCTGTACCTCCTCCTTGACAGTAGTAATGAGAAGAGGGGTCTTCAGACTCCTGTACCTCAGACACCTGTACCTCCTCCTTGACACTAATAATGAGAAGAGGTGTCTTCAGACACCAGTACCTCCTCCTTGACAGTTGTAATGAGAAGAGTGTTCTTCAGATTCCTGTACCTCCTCCTTGACATTAGTAATGAGAAGATGGGTCTTCAGATTCCTGTACCTCCACCTTGAGAGTAGTAATGAGAAGAGGTGTCTTCAGACACCGGTACCACCTCCTTGACAGTAGTAATAAGAAGAGGGGTCTTCGGAGTCCTGTATCTCCTCCTTGACGGTATTAATGAGAAGAGGGATCTTCAGACACCTGTACCTCCACCTTGACGGTAGTAATGAGAAGAGGGGTCTTCAGACACCTGTACCTCCACCTTGATGGTAATAATGAGAAGAGGGGTCTTCAGCCTCCTGTACCTCCTCCTTGACAGTAGTAATGAGAAGAGGGGTATTCAGACTCCTGTACCTCAGACACCTGTACCTCCTCCTTGACACTAATAATGAGAAGAGGGGTTTTCAGACACCAGTACTTCCTCCTTGACGGTAGTAATGAGAAGAGGGGTCTTCAGATTCCTGTACCTCCTCCTTGATGGTAGTAATGAGAAGAGTGGTCCTCAGATTCCTGTACCTCCTCCTTGACAGTAGTAATGAGAAGAGGGGTCTTCAGATACCTTTACCTCCTCCTTGACAGTAGTAATGGGAGGAGGGGTCCTCAGATTCCTGTACCTCCTCATTGATGCTAGTAATGAGAAAGGGGGTCCTCAGATTCCTGTACCTCCTCCTTGATGGTAGTAATGAGAAGAGGGGTCCTCAGATTCCTCTACCTCCTCCTTGACGGTTGTAATGTGAAGAGGGGTCCTCAGATTCCTGTACCTCCTCCTTGACGGTAGTAATGAGAAGAGTGGTCTTCAGACTCCTGTACCTCCTCCTTGACAGTAGTAATGGGAAGAGGGGTCTTCAGACACCTGTACCTCCACCTTGACGGTAATAATGAGAAGAGGGGTCTGCAGACTCCTGTACCTCCTCCTTGACGTTAGTAATGAGAAGAGGGGTCCTCATATTCCTGTACCTCCTCCTTGACGGTAGTAATGAGAAGAGGGGTCCTCAGATTCCTGTACCTCCTCCTTGACAGTGGTATATGAGAAGAGGGGTCTTCAGACTCCTGTACTTCAGACACCTGTACCTCTTCCTTGACACTAGTAATGAGAAGAGGGGTCTTCAGACACCAGTACCTCCTCCTTGACTGTAGTAATGAGAAGAGGGGTCTTCAGATTCCTGTACCTCCTCCTTGACGGTAGTAATGAGAAGAGGGGTCTTCAGACACCTGTATCTCCTCCTTGACGGTAGTAATGAGAAGAGGGGTCTTCAGATTCCTGTACCTCCTCCTTGACGGTAGTAATGAGAGGAGGGGTCCTCAGATTCCTGTACCTCCTCATTGACGCTAGTAATGAGAAGAGGTGTCCTCAGATTCCTGTACCTCCTCCTTGATGGGAGTTATGAGAAGAGGGGTCCTCAGATTCCTGTACCTCCTCCTTGACGGTAGTAATGAGAAGAGGGGTCCTCAGATTCCTGTACCTCCTCCTTGACGGTTGTAATGAGAAGAGGGGTCCTCATATTCCTGTACCTCCTCATTGATGCTAGTAATGAGAAGAGGGTTCCTCAGATTCCTGTACCTCCTCCTTGACACTAGTAATGAGAAGAGGGGTCTTCAGACACCAGTACCTCCACCTTGACGGTAATAATGAGAAGAGTGGTCTTCAGCCTCCTGTACCTCCTCCTTGACAGTAATAATGAGAAGAGGGGTCTTCAGACTCCTGTACCTCAGACACCTGTACCTACTCCTTGAAACTAGTAATGAGAAGAGGGGTCTTCAGACACCAGTTCTTCCTCCTTGACGGTAGTAATGAGAAGAGCGGTCTTCAGATTCCTGTACCTCCTCCTTGACAGTAGTAATGAGAAGAGGGCTCTTCAGATACCTTTACCTCCTCCTTGACAGTAGTAATGAGAAGAGGGGTCTTCAGATTCCTTTACCTCCTCCTTGACAGTAGTAATGGGAGGAGGGGTCCTCAGATTCCTGTACCTCCTCATTGACGCTAGTAATGAGAAGGGGGGTCCTCAGATTCCTGTACCTCCTCTTTGATGGTAGTAATGAGAAGAGGGGTCCTCAGATTCCTGTACCTCCTCCTTGACTGTAGTAATGAGAAGAGGGGTCCTCAGATTCCTGTACCTCCTCCTTGACAGTAGTAATGAGAAGAGTGGTCTTCAGACTCCTGTACCTCCTCCTTGACAGTAGTAATGAGAAGAGGTGTCTTCAGACACCTGTACCTCCTCCTTGACGGTATTAATGAGAAGAGGGATCTTCAGACTCCTGTACCTCCTCCTTGACAGTAGTAATGAGAAGAGGGGTCTTCAGATTCCTGTACCTCCTCCTTGACGCTAGTAATGAGAAGAGGGGTCCTCAGATTCCTGTACCTCCTCCTTGACGGTTGTAATGAGAAGAGGGGTCCTCAGATTCCTGTACCTCCTCCTTGACGGTAGTAATGAGAAGAGTGGTCTTCAGACTCCTGTACCTCCTCCTTGACAGTAGTAAAGAGAAGAGGGGTCTTCAGACACCTGTACCTCCACCTTGACGGTAATAATGAGAAGAGGGGTCTTCAGACTCCTGTACCTCAGACACCTGTACCTCCTCGTTGACACTAATAATGAGAAGAGGGGTCTTCAGACACCTGTAGCTCCTCCTTGACTGTAGTAATGAGAAGAGGGTTCTTCAGACACCTGTACCTCCTCCTTGACGGTAGTAATGTGAAGAGGGGTCTTCAGATTCCTGTACCTCCGCCTTGACGGTAGTCATGAGAGGAGGGGTCCTCAGATTCTTGTACCTCCTCATTGACGCTAGTAATGAGAACAGTGGTCCTCAGACTCCTGTACCTCCTCCTTGATGGTAGTAATGAGAAGAGGGGTCCTCAGATTCCTGTACCTCCTCCTTGACGGTTGTAATGAGAAGAGGGGTCCTCAGATTCCTGTACCTCCTCCTTGACGTTAGTAATGAGAAGAGGAGTCCTCATATTCCTGTACCTCCTCCTTGACGGTAGTAATGAGAAGAGGGGTCCTCAGATTCCTGTACCTCCTCCTTGACAGTGGCAATGAGAAGAGGGGTCTTCAGACTCCTGTACTTCAGACACCTGTACCTCCTCCTTGAAACTAGTAATGAGAAGAGGGGTCTTCAGACACCAGTACCTCCTCCTTGACAGTGGTAATGAGAAGAGGGGTCTTCAGATTCCTGTACCTCCTCCTTGACGGTAGTAATGAGAAGAGTGTCCTCAGATTCCAGTACCTCCTCCTTGATGGTAGTAATGAGAAGAGGGGTCTTCAGACACCTGTACCTCCTCCTTGATGGTAGTAATGAGAAGAGGGGTCTTCAGATTCCAGTACCTCCTCCTTGACGGTAGTAATGAGAGGAGGGGTCCTCAGATTCCGGTACCTCCTCATTGACGCTAGTAATGAGAAGAGGTGTCCTCAGATTCCTGTACCTCCTTGATGGGAGTAATGAGAAGAGGGGTCCTCAGATTCCTGTACCTCCTCCTTGACGGTAGTAATGAGAAGAGGGGTCCTCAGATTCCTGTACCTCCTCCTTGACGGTAGTAATGAGAAGAGGTGTCCTCATATTCCTGTACCTCCTCCTTGACGGTAGTAATGAGAAGAGGTGTCCTCAGATTCCTGTACCTCCTCATTGACGCTAGTAATGAGAAGAGGGGTCCTCAGATTCCTGTACCTCCTCCTTGATGGTAGTAATGAGAGGAGGGGTCCTCAGATTCCTGTACCTCCTCATTGATGCTAGTAATGAGAAGAGTGTTCCTCAGATTCCTGTAACTCCTCCTTGACACTAGTAATGAGAAGAGGTGTCTTCAGACACCAGTACCTCCACCTTGACGGTAATAATGAGAAGAGTGGTCTTCAGCCTCCTGTACCTCCTCCTTGACAGTAGTAATTGGAGGAGGGGTCCTCAGATTCCTGTACCTCCTCATTGACGCTAGTAATGAGAAGGGGGGTCCTCAGATTCCTGTACCTCCTCTTTGATGGTAGTAATGAGAAGAGGGGTCCTCAAATTCCTGTACCTCCTCCTTGACTGTAGTAATGAGAAGAGGGGTCCTCAGATTCCTGTACCTCCTCCTTGACAGTAGTAATGAGAAGAGTGTTCTTCAGATTCCTGTACCTCCTCCTTGACATTAGTAATGAGAAGATGGGTCTTCTGATTCCTGTACCTCCTCCTTGACAGTAGTAATGAGAAGAGGGGTCTTCAGACACCAGTACCTCCTCCTTGACGGTAGTAATGTGAACAGGGGTCCTCAGATTCCTGTACCTCCTCCTTGACAGTAGTAATGAGAACAATGGTCCTCAGATTCCTGTACCTCCTCCTTGATGGTAGTAATGAGAAGAGGGGTCCACAGATTCCTTTACCTCCTCCTTGACGGTAGTAATGAGAAGAGGGGTCCTCAGATTCCTGTACCTCCTCCTTGACGTTAGTAATGAGAAGAGGGGTCCTCATATTCCTGTACCTCCTCCTTGACGGTAGTAATGAGAAGAGGGATCCTCAGATTCCTGTACCTCCTCCTTGACAGTGGTAATGAGAAGAGGGTTCTTCAGACTCCAGTACTTCAGACACCTGTACCTCCTCCTTGACACTAGTAATGAGAAGAAGGGTCTTCAGACTCCTGTACTTCAGACACCTGTACCTCCTCCTTGACACTAGTACTGAGAAGAGGGGTCTTCAGACTCCTGTACTTCAGACACCTGTACCTCCTCCTTGACACTAGTAATGAGAAGAGGGGTCTTCAGACACCTGTACCTCCTCCTTGACAGTGGTAATGAGAAGAGGGGTCTTCAGATTCCTGTACCTCATCCTTGACGGTAGTAATGAGAAGAGGGGTCTTCAGATTCCTGTACCTCCTCCTTGACAGTAGTAAAGAGAAGAGGGGTCTTCAGACACCTGTACCTCCACCTTGACGGTAATAATGAGAAGAGGGGTCTTCAGACTCCTGTACCTCAGACACCTGTACCTCCTCGTTGACACTAGTAATGAGAAGAGGGGTCTTCAGACACCTGTAGCTCCTCCTTGACTGTAGTAATGAGAAGAGGGTTCTTCAGACACCTGTACCTCCTCCTTGACGGTAGTAATGTGAAGAGGGGTCTTCAGATTCCTGTACCTCCGCCTTGACTGTAGTCATGAGAGGAGGAGTCCTCAGATTCTTGTACCTCCTCATTGACGCTAGTAATGAGAACAGTGGTCCTCAGACTCCTGTACCTCCTCCTTGATGGTAGTAATGAGAAGAGGGGTCCTCAGATTCCTGTACCTCCTCCTTGACGGTTGTAATGAGAAGAGGGGTCCTCAAATTCCTGTACCTCCTCCTTGACGTTAGTAATGAGAAGAGGGGTCCTCATATTCCTGTACCTCCTCCTTGACGGTAGTAATGAGAAGAGGGGTCCTCAGATTCCTGTACCTCCTCCTTGACAGTGGCAATGAGAAGAGGGGTCTTCAGACTCCTGTACTTCAGACACCTCTACCTCCTCCTTGACACTAGTAATGAGAAGAGGGGTCTTCAGACACCAGTACCTCCTCCTTGACAGTGGTAATGAGAAGAGGGGTCTTCAGATTCCTGTACCTCCTCCTTGACGGTAGTAATGAGAAGAGTGGTCCTCAGAATCCAGTACCTCCTCCTTGATGGTAGTAATGAGAAGAGGGGTCTTCAGACACCTGTACCTCCTCCTTGATGGTAGTAATGAGAAGAGGGGTCTTCAGATTCCTGTACCTCCTCCTTGACGGTAGTAATGAGAGGAGGGGTCCTCAGATTCCGGTACCTCCTCATTGACGCTAGTAATGAGATGAGGTGTCCTCAGATTCCTGTACCTCCTTGATGGGAGTAATGAGAAGAGGGGTCCTCAGATTCCTGTACCTCCTCCTTGACGGTAGTAATGAGAAGAGGGGTCCTCAGATTCCTGTACCTCCTCCTTGACGGTAGTAATGAGAAGAGGTGTCCTCATATTCCTGTACCTCCTCCTTGACGGTAGTAATGAGAAGAGGTGTCCTCAGATTCCTGTACCTCCTCATTGACGCTAGTAATGAGAAGAGGGGTCCTCAGATTCCTGTACCTCCTCCTTGATGGTAGTAATGAGAGGAGGGGTCCTCAGATTCCTGTACCTCCTCATTGATGCTAGTAATGAGAAGAGGGTTCCTCAGATTCCTGTACCTCCTCCTTGACACTAGTAATGAGAAGAGGGGTCTTCAGACACCAGTACCTCCACCTTGACGGTAATAATGAGAAGAGTGGTCTTCAGCCTCCTGTACCTCCTGCTTGACACTAGTAATGAGAAGACGGGTCTTCAGACACCAGTTCTTCCTCCTTGACGGTAGTAATGAGAAGAGGGGTCTTCAGATTCCTGTACCTCCTCCTTGACAGTAGTAATGAGAAGAGGGGTCTTCAGATTCCTTTACCTCCTCCTTGACGGTAGTAATGAGAAGAGTGGTCTTCAGATTCCTTTACCTCCTCCTTGACAGTAGTAATTGGAGGAGGGGTCCTCAGATTCCTGTACCTCCTCATTGACGCTAGTAATGAGAAGGGGGCTCCTCAGATTCCTGTACCTCCTCTTTGATGGTAGTAATGAGAAGAGGGGTCCTCAGATTCCTGTACCTCCTCCTTGACAGTAGTAATGAGAAGAGTGGTCTTCAGACTCCTGTACCTCCTCCTTGACAGTAGTAATGAGAAGAGGTGTCTTCAGACACCTATACCTCCTCCTTGATGGTATTAATGAGAAGCGGGGTCTTCAGACTCCTGTACCTCCTCCTTGACAGTAGTAATGAGAAGAGGGGTCTTCAGATTCCTGTACCTCCTCCTTGACGCTAGTAATGAGAAGAGTGGTCCTCAGATTCCTGTACCTCCTCCTTGACAGTAGTAATGAGAAGAGGGGTCTTTTGACACCTGTACCTCCTCCTTGACGGTATTAATGAGAAGAGGGGTCTTCAGACACCTGTACCTCCACCTTGATGGTAATAATGAGGGGAGTGGTCTTCTGCCTCCTGTACCTCCTCCTTGACAGTAGTAATGAGAAGAGGGGTCTTCAGACTCCTGTACCTCAGACACCTGTACCTCCTCCTTGACACTAATAATGAGAAGAGGGGTCTTCAGACTCCTGTACCTCAGATTCCTGTACCTCCTCCTTGACGGTAGTAATGAGAAGAGTGTTCTTTAGACTGCTGTACCTCCTCCTTGACAGTAGTAATGAGAAGAGGGGTCTTCAGACACCTGTACCTCCCCCTTGACAGTTGTAATGAGAAGAGGAGTCTTCGGAGTCCTGTACCTCCTCCTTGACGGTAGTAATGAGAATAGTGGTCTTCAGACAACTGTACCTCCTTCTTGACGGTAGTAATGAGAAGAGGGATCTTCAGAGTCCTGTACCACCTCCTTGATGGTAGTAATGAGAAGAGGGGTCTTCAGAGTGCTGTACCTCCTCCTTGACAGTATTAATGAGAAGCGGGGTCTTCAGACACCTGTACCTCCACCTTGACGGTAATAATGAGAAGAGTGGTCTTCAGCCTCCTGTACCTCCTCCTTGACAGTAATAATGAGAAGAGGGGTCTTCAGACACCAGTTCTTCCTCCTTGACGGTAGTAATGAGAAGAGGGGTCTTCAGATTCCTGTACCTCCTCCTTGACAGTAGTAATGAGAAGAGGGGTCTTCAGATACCTTTACCTCCTCCTTGACGGTAGTAATGAGAAGAGGGGTCTTCAGATTCCTTTACCTCCTCCTTGACAGTAGTAATGGGAGGAGGGGTCCTCAGATTCATGTACCTCCTCATTGACGCTAGTAATGAGAAGGGGGGTCCTCAGATTCCTGTACCTCCTCCTTGATGGTAGTAATGAGAAGAGGGGTCCTCAGATTCCTGTACCTCCTCCTTGACTGTAGTAATGAGAAGAGGGGTCCTCAGATTCCTGTACCTCCTCCTTGACAGTAGTAATGAGAAGAGTGGTCTTCAGACTCCTGTACCTCCTCCTTGACAGTAGTAATGAGAAGAGGTGTCTTCAGACACCTGTACCTCCACCTTGACGGTAATAATGAGAAGAGGGGTCTTCAGGCTCCTGTAGCTCAGATTCCTGTACCTCCTCCTTGACAGTAGTAATGAGACGAGGGATCTTCAGACACCTGTACCTCCTCCTTGACAGTAGTAATGAGAAGAGGGGTCTTCAGATTCCTGTACCTCCTCCTTGACAGTAGTAATGAGAAGAGGGGTCTTCAGACACCTGTACCTCCTCCTTGACGGAAGTAATGAGAAGAGGGGTCTTCAGATTCCTGTACCTCCTCCTTGACAGTAGTAATGAGAAGAGTGGTCCTCAGATTCCTGTACCTCCTCCTTGACAGTAGTAATGAGAAGAGGGGTCTTCAGACACCTGTACCTCCTCCTTGACAGTAGTAATGAGAGGAGTCCTCAGATTCCTGTACCTCCTCATTGACGCTAGAAATGAGAAGAGGAGTCCTCAGATTCCTGTACCTCCTCCTTGATGATAGTAATGAGAAGAGGGGTCCTCTGATTCCTGTACCTCCTCCTTGACAGTGGTAATGAGAAGAGGGGTCTTCAGATTCCTGTACCTCATCCTTGACGGTAGTAATGAGAAGAGGGGTCTTCAGATTCCTGTACCTCCTCCTTGACAGTAGTAAAGAGAAGAGGGGTCTTCAGACACCTGTACCTCCACCTTGACGGTAATAATGAGAAGAGGGGTCTTCAGACTCCTGTACCTCAGACACCTGTACCTCCTCGTTGACACTAGTAATGAGAAGAGGGGTCTTCAGACACCTGTAGCTCCTCCTTGACTGTAGTAATGAGAAGAGGGTTCTTTAGACACCTGTACCTCCTCCTTGACGGTAGTAATGTGAAGAGGGGTCTTCAGATTCCTGTACCTCCGCCTTGACGGTAGTAATGAGAAGAGTGTTCTTTAGACTGCTGTACCTCCTCCTTGACAGTAGTAATGAGAAGAGGGGTCTTCAGACACCTGTACCTCCCCCTTGACAGTTGTAATGAGAAGAGGAGTCTTCGGAGTCCTGTACCTCCTCCTTGACGGTAGTAATGAGAATAGTGGTCTTCAGACAACTGTACCTCCTTCTTGACGGTAGTAATGAGAAGAGGGATCTTCAGAGTCCTGTACCACCTCCTTGATGGTAGTAATGAGAAGAGGGGTCTTCAGAGTGCTGTACCTCCTCCTTGACAGTATTAATGAGAAGCGGGGTCTTCAGACACCTGTACCTCCACCTTGACGGTAATAATGAGAAGAGTGGTCTTCAGCCTCCTGTACCTCCTCCTTGACAGTAATAATGAGAAGAGGGGTCTTCAGACACCAGTTCTTCCTCCTTGACGGTAGTAATGAGAAGAGGGGTCTTCAGATTCCTGTACCTCCTCCTTGACAGTAGTAATGAGAAGAGGGGTCTTCAGATACCTTTACCTCCTCCTTGACGGTAGTAATGAGAAGAGGGGTCTTCAGATTCCTTTACCTCCTCCTTGACAGTAGTAATGGGAGGAGGGGTCCTCAGATTCATGTACCTCCTCATTGACGCTAGTAATGAGAAGGGGGGTCCTCAGATTCATGTACCTCCTCCTTGATGGTAGTAATGAGAAGAGGGGTCCTCAGATTCCTGTACCTCCTCCTTGACTGTAGTAATGAGAAGAGGGGTCCTCAGATTCCTGTACCTCCTCCTTGACAGTAGTAATGAGAAGAGTGGTCTTCAGACTCCTGTACCTCCTCCTTGACAGTAGTAATGAGAAGAGGTGTCTTCAGACACCTGTACCTCCACCTTGACGGTAATAATGAGAAGAGGGGTCTTCAGGCTCCTGTAGCTCAGATTCCTGTACCTCCTCCTTGACAGTAGTAATGAGACGAGGGATCTTCAGACACCTGTACCTCCTCCTTGACAGTAGTAATGAGAAGAGGGGTCTTCAGATTCCTGTACCTCCTCCTTGACAGTAGTAATGAGAAGAGGGGTCTTCAGACACCTGTTCCTCCTCCTTGACGGAAGTAATGAGAAGAGGGGTCTTCAGATTCCTGTACCTCCTCCTTGACAGTAGTAATGAGAAGAGTGGTCCTCAGATTCCTGTACCTCCTCCTTGACAGTAGTAATGAGAAGAGGGGTCTTCAGACACCTGTACCTCCTCCTTGACAGTAGTAATGAGAGGAGTCCTCAGATTCCTGTACCTCCTCATTGACGCTAGAAATGAGAAGAGGAGTCCTCAGATTCCTGTACCTCCTCCTTGATGATAGTAATGAGAAGAGGGGTCCTCTGATTCCTGTACCTCCTCCTTGACAGTAGTAATGAGAAGAGGGGTCCTCAGATTCCTGTACCTCCTCCTTGACGGTAGTAATGAGAAGAGGGTTTCTCAGATTCCTGTACCTGCTCCTTGACGGTAGTAATGAGAAGAGCGGTCTTTAGACTCCTGTACCTCCTCCTTGACGGGAGTAATGAGAAGAGTGTTCTTCATACTCCTGCACCTCCTCCTTGACAGTAGTAATGAGAAGAGGGGTCTTCAGACACCAGTACCTCCTCCTTGACAGTTGTAATGAGAAGAGTGTTCTTCAGATTCCTGTACCTCCTCCTTGACATTAGTAATGAGAAGATGGGTCTTCAGATTCCTGTACCTCCACCTTGACAGTAGTAATGAGAAGAGGTGTCTTCAGACACCGATACCACCTCCTTGACAGTAGTAATAAGAAGAGGGGTCTTCGGAGTCCTGTATCTCCTCCTTGACGGTATTAATGAGAAGAGGGGTCTTCAGACACCTGTACCTCCACCTTGACGGTAGTAATGAGAAGAGTGTTCTTCAGACTCCTGTACCTCCTCCTTGACAGTAGTAATGAGAAGAGGGGTTTTCAGATTCCTGTACCTGCTCCTTGACGGTAGTAATGAGAAGAGTGGTCCTCAGATTCCTGTACCTCCTCCTTGACAGTAGGAATGAGAAGAGGGGTCTTTTGACACCTGTACCTCCTCCTTGACGGTATTAATGAGAAGAGGGGTCTTCAGACACCTGTACCTCCACCTTGACGGTAATAATGAGACGAGTGGTCTTCAGCCTCCTGTACCTCCTCCTTGACAGTAGTAATGAGAAGAGGGGTCTTCAGACTCCTGTACGTCAGACACCTGTACCTCCTCCTTGACACTAATAATGAGAAGAGGGGTTTTCAGACACCAGTACTTCCTCCTTGACGGTAGTAATGAGAAGAGGGGTCTTCAGATACCTTTACCTCCTCCTTGACAGTAGTAATGGGAGGAGGGGTCCTCAGATTCCTGTACCTCCTCATTGATGCTAGTAATGAGAAAGGGGGTCCTCAGATTCCTGTACCTCCTCCTTGATGGTAGTAATGAGAAGAGGGGTCCTCAGATTCCTGTACCTCCTCCTTGACAGTAGTAATGAGAAGAGGGGTCCTCAGATTCCTGTACCTCCTCCTTGACAGTAGTAATGAGAAGAGTGGTCTTCAGACTCCTGTACCTCCTCCTTGACAGTATTAATGAGAAGAGGGGTCTTCAGACACCTGTACCTCCACCTTGACGGTAATAATGAGAAGAGGGGTCTTCAGACTCCTGTACCTCCTCCTTGACGTTAGTAATGAGAAGAGGGGTCCTCATATTCCTGAACCTCCTCCTTGACGGTTGTAATGAGAAGAGGCGTCCTCAGATTCCTGTACCTCCTCCTTGACGTTAGTAATGAGAAGAGGGGTCCTCATATTCCTGTACCTCCTCCTTGACGGTAGTAATGAGAAGAGGGGTCCTCAGATTCCTGTACCTCCTCCTTGACAGTGGCAATGAGAAGAGGGGTCTTCAGACTCCTGTACTTCAGACACCTGTACCTCCTCCTTGACACTAGTAATGAGAAGAGGGGTCTTCAGACACCAGTACCTCCTCCTTGACAGTGGTAATGAGAAGAGGGGTCTTCAGATTCCTGTACCTCCTCCTTGACGGTAGTAATGAGAAGAGTGGTCCTCAGATTCCAGTACCTCCTCCTTGATGGTAGTAATGAGAAGAGGGGTCTTCAGACACCTGTACCTCCTCCTTGATGGTAGTAATGAGAAGAGGGGTCTTCAGATTCCTGTACCTCCTCCTTGACGGTAGTAATGAGAGGAGGGGTCCTCAGATTCCGGTACCTCCTCATTGACGCTAGTAATGAGAAGAGGTGTCCTCAGATTCCTGTACCTCCTTGATGGGAGTAATGAGAAGAGGGGTCCTCAGATTCCTGTACCTCCTCCTTGACGGTAGTAATGAGAAGAGGGGTCCTCAGATTCCTGTACCTCCTCCTTGACGGTAGTAATGAGAAGAGGTGTCCTCATATTCCTGTACCTCCTCCTTGACGGTAGTAATGAGAAGAGGTGTCCTCAGATTCCTGTACCTCCTCATTGACGGTAGTAATGAGAAGAGGGGTCTTCAGATTCCTGTACCTCCTCCTTGACAGTAGTAATGAGAAGAGGGGTCTTCAGATACCTTTACCTGCTCCTTGACGGTAGTAATGAGAAGAGGGGTCTTCAGATTCCTTTACCTCCTCCTTGACAGTAGTAATTGGAGGAGGGGTCCTCAGATTCCTGTACCTCCTCATTGACGCTAGTAATGAGAAGGGGGGTCCTCAGATTCCTGTACCTCCTCTTTGATGGTAGTAATGAGAAGAGGGGTCCTCAGATTCCTGTACCTCCTCCTTGACTGTAGTAATGAGAAGAGGGGTCCTCAGATTCCTGTACCTCCTCCTTGACAGTAGTAATGAGAAGAGGGATCTTCAGAGTCCTGTACCACCTCCTTGATGGTAGTAATGAGAAGAGGGGTCTTCAGAGTGCTGTACCTCCTCCTTGATGGTAGTAATGAGAAGAGGGGTCTTCAGAGTGCTGTACCTCCTCCTTGACGGTATTAATGAGAAGCGGGGTCTTCAGACACCTGTACCTCCACCTTGACGGTAATAATGAGAAGAGTGGTCTTCAGCCTCCTGTACCTCCTCCTTGACAGTAATAATGAGGAGAGGGGTCTTCAGACTCCTGTACCTCAGACACCTGTACCTCCTCCTTGAAACTAGTAATGAGAAGAGGGGTCTTCAGACACCAGTTCTTCCTCCTTGACGGTAGTAATGAGAAGAGGGGTCTTCAGATTCCTGTACCTCCTCCTTGACAGTAGTAATGAGAAGAGGGGTCTTCAGATACCTTTACCTCCTCCTTGACGGTAGTAATGAGAAGAGGGGTCTTCAGATTCCTTTACCTCCTCCTTGACAGTAGTAATGGGAGGAGGGGTCCTCAGATTCATGTACCTCCTCATTGACGCTAGTAATCAGAAGGGGGGTCCTCAGATTCATGTACCTCCTCCTTGATGGTAGTAATGAGAAGAGGGGTCCTCAGATTCCTGTACCTCCTCCTTGACTGTAGTAATGAGAAGAGGGGTCCTCAGAGTCCTGTACCTCCTCCTTGACAGTAGTAATGAGAAGAGTGGTCTTCAGACTCCTGTACCTCCTCCTTGACAGTAGTAATGAGAAGAGGTGTCTTCAGACACCTGTACCTCCACCTTGACGGTAATAATGAGAAGAGGGGTCTTCAGGCTCCTGTACCTCAGATTCCTGTACCTCCTCCTTGACGGAAGTAATGAGAAGAGGGGTTTTCAGATTCCTGTACCTCCTCCTTGACGGTAGTAATGAGAAGAGTGGTCTTCAGACTCCTGTACCTCCTCCTTGACAGTAGTAATGAGAAGAGGTGTCTTCAGACACCTGTACCTCCACCTTGACGGTAATAATGAGAAGAGGGGTCTTCAGGCTCCTGTACCTCAGATACCTTTACCTCCTCCTTGACAGTAGTAATGGGAGGAGGGGTCCTCAGATTCCTGTACCTCCTCATTGATGCTAGTAATGAGAAAGGGGGTCCTCAGATTCCTGTACCTCCTCCTTGATGGTAGTAATGAGAAGAGGGGTCCTCAGATTCCTGTACCTCCTCCTTGACAGTAGTAATGAGAAGAGGGGTCCTCAGATTCCTGTACCTCCTCCTTGACAGTAGTAATGAGAAGAGTGGTCTTCAGACTCCTGTACCTCCTCCTTGACAGTATTAATGAGAAGAGGGGTCTTCAGACACCTGTACCTCCACCTTGACGGTAATAATGAGAAGAGGGGTCTTCAGACTCCTGTACCTCCTCCTTGACGTTAGTAATGAGAAGAGGGGTCCTCATATTCCTGAACCTCCTCCTTGACGGTTGTAATGAGAAGAGGCGTCCTCAGATTCCTGTACCTCCTCCTTGACGTTAGTAATGAGAAGAGGGGTCCTCATATTCCTGTACCTCCTCCTTGACGGTAGTAATGAGAAGAGGGGTCCTCAGATTCCTGTACCTCCTCCTTGACAGTGGCAATGAGAAGAGGGGTCTTCAGACTCCTGTACTTCAGACACCTGTACCTCCTCCTTGACACTAGTAATGAGAAGAGGGGTCTTCAGACACCAGTACCTCCTCCTTGACAGTGGTAATGAGAAGAGGGGTCTTCAGATTCCTGTACCTCCTCCTTGACGGTAGTAATGAGAAGAGTGGTCCTCAGATTCCAGTACCTCCTCCTTGATGGTAGTAATGAGAAGAGGGGTCTTCAGACACCTGTACCTCCTCCTTGATGGTAGTAATGAGAAGAGGGGTCTTCAGATTCCTGTACCTCCTCCTTGACGGTAGTAATGAGAGGAGGGGTCCTCAGATTCCGGTACCTCCTCATTGACGCTAGTAATGAGAAGAGGTGTCCTCAGATTCCTGTACCTCCTTGATGGGAGTAATGAGAAGAGGGGTCCTCAGATTCCTGTACCTCCTCCTTGACGGTAGTAATGAGAAGAGGGGTCCTCAGATTCCTGTACCTCCTCCTTGACGGTAGTAATGAGAAGAGGTGTCCTCATATTCCTGTACCTCCTCCTTGACGGTAGTAATGAGAAGAGGTGTCCTCAGATTCCTGTACCTCCTCATTGACGCTAGTAATGAGAAGAGTGGTCCTCATATTCCTGTACCTCCTCCTTGATGGTAGTAATGAGAGGAGGGGTCCTCAGATTCCTGTACCTCCTCATTGATGCTAGTAATGAGAAGAGGGTTCCTCAGATTCCTGTACCTCCTCCTTGACACTAGTAATGAGAAGAGGGGTCTTCAGACACCAGTACCTCCACCTTGACGGTAATAATGAGAAGAGTGGTCTTCAGCCTCCTGTACCTCCTCCTTGACACTAGTAATGAGAAGAGGGGTCTTCAGACACCAGTTCTTCCTCCTTGACGGTAGTAATGAGAAGAGGGGTCTTCAGATTCCTGTACCTCCTCCTTGACAGTAGTAATGAGAAGAGGGGTCTTCAGATACCTTTACCTGCTCCTTGACGGTAGTAATGAGAAGAGGGGTCTTCAGATTCCTTTACCTCCTCCTTGACAGTAGTAATTGGAGGAGGGGTCCTCAGATTCCTGTACCTCCTCATTGACGCTAGTAATGAGAAGGGGGGTCCTCAGATTCCTGTACCTCCTCTTTGATGGTAGTAATGAGAAGAGGGGTCCTCAGATTCCTGTACCTCCTCCTTGACTGTAGTAATGAGAAGAGGGGTCCTCAGATTCCTGTACCTCCTCCTTGACAGTAGTAATGAGAAGAGGGATCTTCAGAGTCCTGTACCACCTCCTTGATGGTAGTAATGAGAAGAGGGGTCTTCAGAGTGCTGTACCTCCTCCTTGATGGTAGTAATGAGAAGAGGGGTCTTCAGAGTGCTGTACCTCCTCCTTGACGGTATTAATGAGAAGCGGGGTCTTCAGACACCTGTACCTCCACCTTGACGGTAATAATGAGAAGAGTGGTCTTCAGCCTCCTGTACCTCCTCCTTGACAGTAATAATGAGGAGAGGGGTCTTCAGACTCCTGTACCTCAGACACCTGTACCTCCTCCTTGAAACTAGTAATGAGAAGAGGGGTCTTCAGACACCAGTTCTTCCTCCTTGACGGTAGTAATGAGAAGAGGGGTCTTCAGATTCCTGTACCTCCTCCTTGACAGTAGTAATGAGAAGAGGGGTCTTCAGATACCTTTACCTCCTCCTTGACGGTAGTAATGAGAAGAGGGGTCTTCAGATTCCTTTACCTCCTCCTTGACAGTAGTAATGGGAGGAGGGGTCCTCAGATTCATGTACCTCCTCATTGACGCTAGTAATCAGAAGGGGGGTCCTCAGATTCATGTACCTCCTCCTTGATGGTAGTAATGAGAAGAGGGGTCCTCAGATTCCTGTACCTCCTCCTTGACTGTAGTAATGAGAAGAGGGGTCCTCAGAGTCCTGTACCTCCTCCTTGACAGTAGTAATGAGAAGAGTGGTCTTCAGACTCCTGTACCTCCTCCTTGACAGTAGTAATGAGAAGAGGTGTCTTCAGACACCTGTACCTCCACCTTGACGGTAATAATGAGAAGAGGGGTCTTCAGGCTCCTGTACCTCAGATTCCTGTACCTCCTCCTTGACGGAAGTAATGAGAAGAGGGGTTTTCAGATTCCTGTACCTCCTCCTTGACGGTAGTAATGAGAAGAGTGGTCTTCAGACTCCTGTACCTCCTCCTTGACAGTAGTAATGAGAAGAGGTGTCTTCAGACACCTGTACCTCCACCTTGACGGTAATAATGAGAAGAGGGGTCTTCAGGCTCCTGTACCTCAGATTCCTGTACCTCCTCCTTGACAGTAGTAATGAGAAGAGGGATCTTCAGACACCTGTACCTCCTCCTTGACAGTAGTAATGAGAAGAGGGGTCTTCAGATTCCTGTACCTCCTCCTTGACAGTAGTAATGAGAAGAGGGGTCTTCAGACACCTGTACCTCCTCCTTGACAGTAGTAATGAGAAGAGGGGTCTTCAGACACCAGTACCTCCTCCTTGACAGTTGTAATGAGAAGAGTGTTCTTCAGATTCCTGTACCTCCTCCTTGACATTAGTAATGAGAAGATGGGTCTTCAGATTCCTGTACCTCCACCTTGACAGTAGTAATGAGAAGAGGTGTCTTCAGACACCGGTACCACCTCCTTGACAGTAGTAATAAGAAGAGGGGTCTTCGGAGTCCTGTATCTCCTCCTTGACGGTATTAATGAGAAGAGGGGTCTTCAGACACCTGTACCTCCACCTTGACGGTAGTAATGAGAAGAGTGTTCTTCAGACTCCTGTACCTCCTCCTTGACAGTAGTAATGAGAAGAGGGGTTTTCAGATTCCTGTACCTCCTCCTTGACGGTAGTAATGAGAAGAGTGGTCCTCAGATTCCTGTACCTCCTCCTTGACAGTAGTAATGAGAAGAGGGGTCTTTTGACACCTGTACCTCCTCCTTGACGGTATTAATGAGAAGAGGGGTCTTCAGAGACCTGTACCTCCACCTTGACGGTAATAATGAGACGAGTGGTCTTCAGCCTCCTGTACCTCCTCCTTGACAGTAGTAATGAGAAGAGGGTTCTTCAGACTCCTGTACGTCAGACACCTGTACCTCCTCCTTGACACTAATAATGAGAAGAGGGGTTTTCAGACACCAGTACTTCCTCCTTGACGGTAGTAATGAGAAGAGGGATCTTCAGATTCCTGTACCTCCTCCTTGATGGTAGTAATGAGAAGAGGAGTCCTCAGATTCCTGTACCTCCTCCTTGACAGTAGTAATGAGAAGAGGGGTCTTCAGATACCTTTACCTCCTCCTTGACAGTAGTAATGGGAGGAGGGGTCCTCAGATTCCTGTACCTCCTCATTGATGCTAGTAATGAGAAAGGGGGTCCTCAGATTCCTGTACCTCCTCCTTGATGGTAGTAATGAGAAGAGGGGTGCTCAGATTCCTGTACCTCCTCCTTGACAGTAGTAATGAGAAGAGGGGTCCTCATATTCCTGTACCTCCTCCTTGACGGTAGTAATGAGAAGAGTGGTCTTCAGACTCCTGTACCTCCTCCTTGACAGTATTAATGAGAAGAGGGGTCTTCAGACACCTGTACCTCCACCTTGACGGTAATAATGAGAAGAGGGGTCTTCAGACTCCTGTACCTCCTCCTTGACGTTAGTAATGAGAAGAGGGGTCCTCATATTCCTGTACCTCCTCCTTGACGGTAGTAATGAGAAGAGGGGTCCTCAGATTCCTGTAGCTCCTACTTGACAGTGGTAATGAGAAGAGGGGTCTTCAGACTCCTGTACTTCAGACACCTGTACCTCTTCCTTGACACTAGTAATGAGAAGAGGGGTCTTCAGACACCAGTACCTCCTGCTTGACAGTAGTAATGAGAAGGGGGGTCTTCAGATTCCTGTACCTCCTCCTTGACGGTAGTAATGAGAAGAGTGGTCCTCAGATTCCAGTACCTCCTCCTTGACAGTTGTAATGAGAAGAGGGGTCTTCAGACACCTGTACCTCCTCCTTGACGGTAGTAATGAGAAGAGGGGTCTTCAGATTCCTGTACCTCCTCCTTGACGGTAGTAATGAGAGGAGGGGTCCTCAGATTCCTGTACCTCCTCATTGATGCTAGTAATGAGAAGAGGTGTCCTCAGATTCCTGTACCTCCTCCTTGATGGGAGTAATGAGAAGAGGGGTCCTCAGATTCCTGTACCTCCTCCTTGACGGTAGTAATGAGAAGAGGGGTCCTCAGATTCCTGTACCTCCTCCTTGACGGTTGTAATGAGAAGAGGGGTCCTCATATTCCTGTACCTCCTCCTTGACGGTAGTAATGAGAAGAGGTGTCCTCAGATTCCTGTACCTCCTCCTTGACGGTAGTAATGAGAAGAGGGTTCCTCAGATTCCTGTACCTGCTCCTTGACGGTAGTAAAGAGAAGAGGGGTTTTCAGACTCCTACCTCAGATTCCTGTACCTCCACCTTGACGGTAGTAATGAGAAGAGGGGTCTTCAGACTCCTGTACCTCCTCCTTGACGGTAGTAATGAGAAGAGTGTTCTTCAGACTCCTGTACCTCCTCCTTGACAGTAGTAATGAGAAGAGGGGTCTTCAGACACCAGTACCTCCTCCTTGACAGTCGTAATGAGAAGAGTGTTTCTCAGATTCCTGTACCTGCTCCTTGACGGTAGTAATGAGAAGAGCGGTCTTTAGACTCCTGTACCTCCTCCTTGACGGGAGTAATGAGAAGAGTGTTCTTCATACTCCTGCACCTCCTCCTTGACAGTAGTAATGAGAAGAGGGGTCTTCAGACACCAGTACCTCCTCCTTGACAGTTGTAATGAGAAGAGTGTTCTTCAGATTCCTGTACCTCCTCCTTGACATTAGTAATGAGAAGATGGGTCTTCAGATTCCTGTACCTCCACCTTGACAGTAGTAATGAGAAGAGGTGTCTTCAGACACCGATACCACCTCCTTGACAGTAGTAATAAGAAGAGGGGTCTTCGGAGTCCTGTATCTCCTCCTTGACGGTATTAATGAGAAGAGGGGTCTTCAGACACCTGTACCTCCACCTTGACGGTAGTAATGAGAAGAGTGTTCTTCAGACTCCTGTACCTCCTCCTTGACAGTAGTAATGAGAAGAGGGGTTTTCAGATTCCTGTACCTGCTCCTTGACGGTAGTAATGAGAAGAGTGGTCCTCAGATTCCTGTACCTCCTCCTTGACAGTAGGAATGAGAAGAGGGGTCTTTTGACACCTGTACCTCCTCCTTGACGGTATTAATGAGAAGAGGGGTCTTCAGACACCTGTACCTCCACCTTGACGGTAATAATGAGACGAGTGGTCTTCAGCATCCTGTACCTCCTCCTTGACAGTAGTAATGAGAAGAGGGGTCTTCAGACTCCTGTACGTCAGACACCTGTACCTCCTCCTTGACACTAATAATGAGAAGAGGGGTTTTCAGACACCAGTACTTCCTCCTTGACGGTAGTAATGAGAAGAGGGGTCTTCAGATACCTTTACCTCCTCCTTGACAGTAGTAATGGGAGGAGGGGTCCTCAGATTCCTGTACCTCCTCATTGATGCTAGTAATGAGAAAGGGGGTCCTCAGATTCCTCTACCTCCTCCTTGATGGTAGTAATGAGAAGAGGGGTCCTCAGATTCCTGTACCTCCTCCTTGACAGTAGTAATGAGAAGAGGGGTCCTCAGATTCCTGTACCTCCTCCTTGACAGTAGTAATGAGAAGAGTGGTCTTCAGACTCCTGTACCTCCTCCTTGACAGTATTAATGAGAAGAGGGGTCTTCAGACACCTGTACCTCCACCTTGACGGTAATAATGAGAAGAGGGGTCTTCAGACTCCTGTACCTCCTCCTTGACGTTAGTAATGAGAAGAGGGGTCCTCATATTCCTGAACCTCCTCCTTGACGGTTGTAATGAGAAGAGGCGTCCTCAGATTCCTGTACCTCCTCCTTGACGTTAGTAATGAGAAGAGGGGTCCTCATATTCCTGTACCTCCTCCTTGACGGTAGTAATGAGAAGAGGGGTCCTCAGATTCCTGTACCTCCTCCTTGACAGTGGCAATGAGAAGAGGGGTCTTCAGACTCCTGTACTTCAGACACCTGTACCTCCTCCTTGACACTAGTAATGAGAAGAGGGGTCTTCAGACACCAGTACCTCCTCCTTGACAGTGGTAATGAGAAGAGGGGTCTTCAGATTCCTGTACCTCCTCCTTGACTCTAGTAATGAGAAGAGTGGTCCTCAGATTCCTGTACCTCCTCCTTGACGGTTGTAATGAGAAGAGGGGTCCTCAGATTCCTGTACCTCCTCCTTGACGTTAGTAATGAGAAGAGTGGTCCTCATATTCCTGTACCTCCTCCTTGACGGTAGTAATGAGAAGAGGGGTCCTCAGATTCCTGTACCTCCTCCTTGACAGTGGCAATGAGAAGAGGGGTCTTCAGACTCCTGTACTTCAGACACCTGTACCTCCTCCTTGACACTAGTAATGAGAAGAGGGGTCTTCAGACACCAGTACCTCCTCCTTGACAGTGGTAATGAGAAGAGGGGTCTTCAGATTCCTGTACCTCCTCCTTGACGGTAGGAATGAGAAGAGTGGTCCTCAGATTCCAGTACCTCCTCCTTGATGGTAGTAATGAGAAGAGGGGTCTTCAGACACCTGTACCTCCTCCTTGATGGTAGTAATGAGAAGAGGGGTCTTCAGATTCCTGTACCTCCTCCTTGACGGTAGTAATGAGAGGAGGGGTCCTCAGATTCCGGTACCTCCTCATTGACGCTAGTAATGAGAAGAGGTGTCCTCAGATTCCTGTTCCTCCTTGATGGGAGTAATGAGAAGAGGGGTCCTCAGATTCCTGTACCTCCTCCTTGACGGTAGTAATGAGAAGAGGGGTCCTCAGATTCCTGTACCTCCTCCTTGACGGTAGTAATGAGAAGAGGTGTCCTCATATTCCTGTACCTCCTCCTTGACGGTAGTAATGAGAAGAGGTGTCCTCAGATTCCTGTACCTCCTCATTGACGCTAGTAATGAGAAGAGTGGTCCTCATATTCCTGTACCTCCTCCTTGATGGTAGTAATGAGAGGAGGGGTCCTCAGATTCCTGTACCTCCTCATTGATGCTAGTAATGAGAAGAGGGTTCCTCAGATTCCTGTACCTCCTCCTTGACACTAGTAATGAGAAGAGGGGTCTTCAGACACCAGTACCTCCACCTTGACGGTAATAATGAGAAGAGTGGTCTTCAGCCTCCTGTACCTCCTCCTTGACACTAGTAATGAGAAGAGGGGTCTTCAGACACCAGTTCTTCCTCCTTGACGGTAGTAATGAGAAGAGGGGTCTTCAGATTCCTGTACCTCCTCCTTGACAGTAGTAATGAGAAGAGGGGTCTTCAGATACCTTTACCTCCTCCTTGACGGTAGTAATGAGAAGAGGGGTCTTCAGATTCCTTTACCTCCTCCTTGACAGTAGTAATTGGAGGAGGGGTCCTCAGATTCCTGTACCTCCTCATTGACGCTAGTAATGAGAAGGGGGGTCCTCAGATTCCTGTACCTCCTCTTTGATGGTAGTAATGAGAAGAGGGGTCCTCAGATTCCTGTACCTCCTCCTTGACTGTAGTAATGAGAAGAGGGGTCCTCAGATTCCTGTACCTCCTCCTTGACAGTAGTAATGAGAAGAGGGATCTTCAGAGTCCTGTACCACCTCCTTGATGGTAGTAATGAGAAGAGGGGTCTTCAGAGTGCTGTACCTCCTCCTTGATGGTAGTAATGAGAAGAGGGGTCTTCAGAGTGCTGTACCTCCTCCTTGACGGTATTAATGAGAAGCGGGGTCTTCAGACACCTGTACCTCCACCTTGACGGTAATAATGAGAAGAGTGGTCTTCAGCCTCCTGTACCTCCTCCTTGACAGTAATAATGAGAAGAGGGGTCTTCAGACTCCTGTACCTCAGACACCTGTACCTCCTCCTTGAAACTAGTAATGAGAAGAGGGGTCTTCAGACACCAGTTCTTCCTCCTTGACGGTAGTAATGAGAAGAGGGGTCTTCAGATTCCTGTACCTCCTCCTTGACAGTAGTAATGAGAAGAGGGGTCTTCAGATACCTTTACCTCCTCCTTGACGGTAGTAATGAGAAGAGGGGTCTTCAGATTCCTTTACCTCCTCCTTGACAGTAGTAATGGGAGGAGGGGTCCTCAGATTCATGTACCTCCTCATTGACGCTAGTAATCAGAAGGGGGGTCCTCAGATTCATGTACCTCCTCCTTGATGGTAGTAATGAGAAGAGGGGTCCTCAGATTCCTGTACCTCCTCCTTGACTGTAGTAATGAGAAGAGGGGTCCTCAGATTCCTGTACCTCCTCCTTGACAGTAGTAATGAGAAGAGTGGTCTTCAGACTCCTGTACCTCCTCCTTGACAGTAGTAATGAGAAGAGGTGTCTTCAGACACCTGTACCTCCACCTTGACGGTAATAATGAGAAGAGGGGTCTTCAGGCTCCTGTACCTCAGATTCCTGTACCTCCTCCTTGACGGAAGTAATGAGAAGAGGGGTCTTCAGATTCCTGTACCTCCTCCTTGACGGTAGTAATGAGAAGAGTGGTCTTCAGACTCCTGTACCTCCTCCTTGACACTAGTAATGAGAAGAGGGGTCTTCAGACACCAGTACCTCCTCCTTGACAGTGGTAATGAGAAGAGGGGTCTTCAGATTCCTGTACCTCCTCCTTGACTCTAGTAATGAGAAGAGTGGTCCTCAGATTCCTGTACCTCCTCCTTGACGGTTGTAATGAGAAGAGGGGTCCTCAGATTCCTGTACCTCCTCCTTGACGTTAGTAATGAGAAGAGGGGTCCTCATATTCCTGTACCTCCTCCTTGACGGTAGTAATGAGAAGAGGGGTCCTCAGATTCCTGTACCTCCTCCTTGACAGTGGCAATGAGAAGAGGGGTCTTCAGACTCCTGTACTTCAGACACCTGTACCTCCTCCTTGACACTAGTAATGAGAAGAGGGGTCTTCAGACACCAGTACCTCCTCCTTGACAGTGGTAATGAGAAGAGGGGTCTTCAGATTCCTGTACCTCCTCCTTGACGGTAGTAATGAGAAGAGTGGTCCTCAGATTCCAGTACCTCCTCCTTGATGGTAGTAATGAGAAGAGGGGTCTTCAGACACCTGTACCTCCTCCTTGATGGTAGTAATGAGAAGAGGGGTCTTCAGATTCCTGTACCTCCTCCTTGACGGTAGTAATGAGAGGAGGGGTCCTCAGATTCCGGTACCTCCTCATTGACGCTAGTAATGAGAAGAGGTGTCCTCAGATTCCTGTACCTCCTTGATGGGAGTAATGAGAAGAGGGGTCCTCAGATTCCTGTACCTCCTCCTTGACGGTAGTAATGAGAAGAGGGGTCCTCAGATTCCTGTACCTCCTCCTTGACGGTAGTAATGAGAAGAGGTGTCCTCATATTCCTGTACCTCCTCCTTGACGGTAGTAATGAGAAGAGGTGTCCTCAGATTCCTGTACCTCCTCATTGACGCTAGTAATGAGAAGAGTGGTCCTCATATTCCTGTACCTCCTCCTTGATGGTAGTAATGAGAGGAGGGGTCCTCAGATTCCTGTACCTCCTCATTGATGCTAGTAATGAGAAGAGGGTTCCTCAGATTCCTGTACCTCCTCCTTGACACTAGTAATGAGAAGAGGGGTCTTCAGACACCAGTACCTCCACCTTGACGGTAATAATGAGAAGAGTGGTCTTCAGCCTCCTGTACCTCCTCCTTGACACTAGTAATGAGAAGAGGGGTCTTCAGACACCAGTTCTTCCTCCTTGACGGTAGTAATGAGAAGAGGGGTCTTCAGATTCCTGTACCTCCTCCTTGACAGTAGTAATGAGAAGAGGGGTCTTCAGATACCTTTACCTCCTCCTTGACGGTAGTAATGAGAAGAGGGGTCTTCAGATTCCTTTACCTCCTCCTTGACAGTAGTAATTGGAGGAGGGGTCCTCAGATTCCTGTACCTCCTCATTGACGCTAGTAATGAGAAGGGGGGTCCTCAGATTCCTGTACCTCCTCTTTGATGGTAGTAATGAGAAGAGGGGTCCTCAGATTCCTGTACCTCCTCCTTGACTGTAGTAATGAGAAGAGGGGTCCTCAGATTCCTGTACCTCCTCCTTGACAGTAGTAATGAGAAGAGGGATCTTCAGAGTCCTGTACCACCTCCTTGATGGTAGTAATGAGAAGAGGGGTCTTCAGAGTGCTGTACCTCCTCCTTGATGGTAGTAATGAGAAGAGGGGTCTTCAGAGTGCTGTACCTCCTCCTTGACGGTATTAATGAGAAGCGGGGTCTTCAGACACCTGTACCTCCACCTTGACGGTAATAATGAGAAGAGTGGTCTTCAGCCTCCTGTACCTCCTCCTTGACAGTAATAATGAGAAGAGGGGTCTTCAGACTCCTGTACCTCAGACACCTGTACCTCCTCCTTGAAACTAGTAATGAGAAGAGGGGTCTTCAGACACCAGTTCTTCCTCCTTGACGGTAGTAATGAGAAGAGGGGTCTTCAGATTCCTGTACCTCCTCCTTGACAGTAGTAATGAGAAGAGGGGTCTTCAGATACCTTTACCTCCTCCTTGACGGTAGTAATGAGAAGAGGGGTCTTCAGATTCCTTTACCTCCTCCTTGACAGTAGTAATGGGAGGAGGGGTCCTCAGATTCATGTACCTCCTCATTGACGCTAGTAATCAGAAGGGGGGTCCTCATATTCATGTACCTCCTCCTTGATGGTAGTAATGAGAAGAGGGGTCCTCAGATTCCTGTACCTCCTCCTTGACTGTAGTAATGAGAAGAGGGGTCCTCAGATTCCTGTACCTCCTCCTTGACAGTAGTAATGAGAAGAGTGGTCTTCAGACTCCTGTACCTCCTACTTGACAGTAGTAATGAGAAGAGGTGTCTTCAGACACCTGTACCTCCACCTTGACGGTAATAATGAGAAGAGGGGTCTTCAGGCTCCTGTACCTCAGATTCCTGTACCTCCTCCTTGACGGAAGTAATGAGAAGAGGGGTCTTCAGATTCCTGTACCTCCTCCTTGACGGTAGTAATGAGAAGAGTGGTCTTCAGACTCCTGTACCTCCTCCTTGACAGTAGTAATGAGAAGAGGTGTCTTCAGACACCTGTACCTCCACCTTGACGGTAATAATGAGAAGAGGGGTCTTCAGGCTCCTGTACCTCAGATTCCTGTACCTCCTCCTTGACAGTAGTAATGAGAAGAGGGATCTTCAGACACCTGTACCTCCTCCTTGACAGTAGTAATGAGAAGAGGGGTCTTCAGATTCCTGTACCTCCTCCTTGACAGTAGTAATGAGAAGAGGGGTCTTCAGACACCTGTACCTCCTCCATGACAGTAGTAATGAGAAGAGGGGTCTTCAGACACCAGTACCTCCTCCTTGACAGTTGTAATGAGAAGAGTGTTCTTCAGATTCCTGTACCTCCTCCTTGACATTAGTAATGAGAAGATGGGTCTTCAGATTCCTGTACCTCCACCTTGACAGTAGTAATGAGAAGAGGTGTCTTCAGACACCGGTACCACCTCCTTGACAGTAGTAATAAGAAGAGGGGTCTTCGGAGTCCTGTATCTCCTCCTTGACGGTATTAATGAGAAGAGGGGTCTTCAGACACCTGTACCTCCACCTTGACGGTAGTAATGAGAAGAGTGTTCTTCAGACTCCTGTACCTCCTCCTTGACAGTAGTAATGAGAAGAGGGGTTTTCAGATTCCTGTACCTCCTCCTTGACGGTAGTAATGAGAAGAGTGGTCCTCAGATTCCTGTACCTCCTCCTTGACAGTAGTAATGAGAAGAGGGGTCTTTTGACACCTGTACCTCCTCCTTGACGGTATTAATGAGAAGAGGGGTCTTCAGAGACCTGTACCTCCACCTTGACGGTAATAATGAGACGAGTGGTCTTCAGCCTCCTGTACCTCCTACTTGACAGTAGTAATGAGAAGAGGGTTCTTCAGACTCCTGTACGTCAGACACCTGTACCTCCTCCTTGACACTAATAATGAGAAGAGGGGTTTTCAGACACCAGTACTTCCTCCTTGACGGTAGTAATGAGAAGAGGGATCTTCAGATTCCTGTACCTCCTCCTTGATGGTAGTAATGAGAAGAGGAGTCCTCAGATTCCTGTACCTCCTCCTTGACAGTAGTAATGAGAAGAGGGGTCTTCAGATACCTTTACCTCCTCCTTGACAGTAGTAATGGGAGGAGGGGTCCTCAGATTCCTGTACCTCCTCATTGATGCTAGTAATGAGAAAGGGGGTCCTCAGATTCCTGTACCTCCTCCTTGATGGTAGTAATGAGAAGAGGGGTGCTCAGATTCCTGTACCTCCTCCTTGACAGTAGTAATGAGAAGAGGGGTCCTCATATTCCTGTACCTCCTCCTTGACGGTAGTAATGAGAAGAGTGGTCTTCAGACTCCTGTACCTCCTCCTTGACAGTATTAATGAGAAGAGGGGTCTTCAGACACCTGTACCTCCACCTTGACGGTAATAATGAGAAGAGGGGTCTTCAGACTCCTGTACCTCCTCCTTGACGTTAGTAATGAGAAGAGGGGTCCTCATATTCCTGTACCTCCTCCTTGACGGTAGTAATGAGAAGAGGGGTCCTCAGATTCCTGTAGCTCCTACTTGACAGTGGTAATGAGAAGAGGGGTCTTCAGACTCCTGTACTTCAGACACCTGTACCTCTTCCTTGACACTAGTAATGAGAAGAGGGGTCTTCAGACACCAGTACCTCCTGCTTGACAGTAGTAATGAGAAGGGGGGTCTTCAGATTCCTGTACCTCCTCCTTGACGGTAGTAATGAGAAGAGTGGTCCTCAGATTCCAGTACCTCCTCCTTGACAGTTGTAATGAGAAGAGGGGTCTTCAGACACCTGTACCTCCTCCTTGACGGTAGTAATGAGAAGAGGGGTCTTCAGATTCCTGTACCTCCTCCTTGACGGTAGTAATGAGAGGAGGGGTCCTCAGATTCCTGTACCTCCTCATTGATGCTAGTAATGAGAAGAGGTGTCCTCAGATTCCTGTACCTCCTCCTTGATGGGAGTAATGAGAAGAGGGGTCCTCAGATTCCTGTACCTCCTCCTTGACGGTAGTAATGAGAAGAGGGGTCCTCAGATTCCTGTACCTCCTCCTTGACGGTTGTAATGAGAAGAGGGGTCCTCATATTCCTGTACCTCCTCCTTGACGGTAGTAATGAGAAGAGGTGTCCTCAGATTCCTGTACCTCCTCCTTGACGGTAGTAATGAGAAGAGGGTTCCTCAGATTCCTGTACCTGCTCCTTGACGGTAGTAAAGAGAAGAGGGGTTTTCAGACTCCTACCTCAGATTCCTGTACCTCCACCTTGACGGTAGTAATGAGAAGAGGGGTCTTCAGACTCCTGTACCTCCTCCTTGACGGTAGTAATGAGAAGAGTGTTCTTCAGACTCCTGTACCTCCTCCTTGACAGTAGTAATGAGAAGAGGGGTCTTCAGACACCAGTACCTCCTCCTTGACAGTCGTAATGAGAAGAGTGTTCTTCAGATTCCTATACCTCCTCCTTGACATTAGTAATGAGAAGATGGGTCTTCTGATTCCTGTACCTCCACCTTGACAGTAGTAATGAGAAGAGGGGTCTTCAGACACCAGTACCTCCTCCTTGACGGTAGTAATGTGAACAGGGGTCCTCAGATTCCTGTACCTCCTCCTTGACAGTAGTAATGAGAACAATGGTCCTCAGATTCCTGTACCTCCTCCTTGATGGTAGTAATGAGAAGAGGGGTCCACAGATTCCTTTACCTCCTCCTTGACGGTAGTAATGAGAGGAGGGGTCCTCAGATTCCTGTACCTCCTCCTTGACGTTAGTAATGAGAAGAGGGGTCCTCATATTCCTGTACCTCCTCCTTGACGGTAGTAATGAGAAGAGGGGTCCTCAGATTCCTGTACCTCCTCCTTGACAGTGGTAATGAGAAGAGGGGTCTTCAGACTCCTGTACTTCAGACACCTGTACCTCCTCCTTGACTGTAGTAATGAGAAGAGAGTTCTTCAGACACCTGTACCTCCTCCTTGACGGTAGTAATGTGAAGAGGGGTCTTCAGATTCCTGTACCTCCGCCTTGACTGTAGTCATGAGAGGAGGAGTCCTCTGATTCTTGTACCTCCTCATTGACGCTAGTAATGAGAACAGTGGTCCTCAGACTCCTGTACCTCCTCCTTGATGGTAGTAATGAGAAGAGGGGTCCTCAGATTCCGTTACCTCCTCCTTGACGGTTGTAATGAGAAGAGGGGTCCTCAGATTCCTGTACCTCCTCCTTGACATTAGTAATGAGAAGAGGGGTCCTCATATTCCTGTACCTCCTCCTTGACGGTAGTAATGAGAAGAGGGGTCCTCAGATTCCTGTACCTCCTCCTTGACAGTGGCAATGAGAAGAGGGGTCTTCAGACTCCTGTACTTCAGACACCTGTACCTCCTCCTTGACACTAGTAATGAGAAGAGGGGTCTTCAGACACCAGTACCTCCTCCTTGACAGTGGTAATGAGAAGAGGGGTCTTCAGATTCCTGTACCTCCTCCTTGACGGTAGTAATGAGAAGAGTGGTCCTCAGATTCCAGTACCTCCTCCTTGATGGTAGTAATGAGAAGAGGGGTCTTCAGATTCCTGTACCTCCTCCTTGACGGTAGTAATGAGAGGAGGGGTCCTCAGATTCCGGTACCTCCTCATTGACGCTAGTAATGAGAAGAGGTGTCCTCAGATTCCTGTACCTCCTTGATGGGAGTAATGAGAAGAGGGGTCCTCAGATTCCTGTACCTCCTCCTTGACGGTAGTAATGAGAAGAGGGGTCCTCAGATTCCTGTACCTCCTCCTTGACGGTAGTAATGAGAAGAGGTGTCCTCATATTCCTGTACCTCCTCCTTGACGGTAGTAATGAGAAGAGGTGTCCTCAGATTCCTGTACCTCCTCATTGACGCTAGTAATGAGAAGAGGGGTCCTCAGATTCCTGTACCTCCTCCTTGATGGTAGTAATGAGAGGAGGGGTCCTCAGATTCCTGTACCTCCTCATTGATGCTAGTAATGAGAAGAGGGTTCCTCAGATTCCTGTACCTCCTCCTTGACACTAGTAATGAGAAGAGGGGTCTTCAGACACCAGTACCTCCACCTTGACGGTATTAATGAGAAGAGTGGTCTTCAGCCTCCTGTACCTCCTCCTTGACACTAGTAATGAGAAGACGGGTCTTCAGACACCAGTTCTTCCTCCTTGACGGTAGTAATGAGAAGAGGGGTCTTCAGATTCCTGTACCTCCTCCTTGACAGTAGTAATGAGAAGAGGGGTCTTCAGATACCTTTACCTCCTCCTTGACGGTAGTAATGAGAAGAGGGGTCTTCAGATTCCTTTACCTCCTCCTTGACAGTAGTAATTGGAGGAGGGGTCCTCAGATTCCTGTACCTCCTCATTGACGCTAGTAATGAGAAGGGGGGTCCTCAGATTCCTGTACCTCCTCTTTGATGGTAGTAATGAGAAGAGGGGTCCTCAGATTCCTGTACCTCCTCCTTGACTGTAGTAATGAGAAGAGGGGTCCTCAGATTCCTGTACCTCCTCCTTGACAGTAGTAATGAGAAGAGGGGTCTTCAGATTCCTGTACCTCCTCCTTGACGCTAGTAATGAGAAGAGTGGTCCTCAGATTCCTGTACCTCCTCCTTGACAGTAGTAATGAGAAGAGGGGTCTTTTGACACCTGTACCTCCTCCTTGACGGTATTAATGAGAAGAGGGGTCTTCAGACACCTGTACCTCCACATTGATGGTAATAATGAGACGAGTGGTCTTCAGCCTCCTGTACCTCCTCCTTGACAGTAGTAATGAGAAGAGGGGTCTTCAGACTCCTGTACCTCAGACACCTGTACCTCCTCCTTGACACTAATAATGAGAAGAGGGGTCTTCAGACTCCTGTACCTCAGATTCCTGTACCTCCTCCTTGACGGTAGTAATGAGAACAGTGTTCTTTAGACTGCTGTACCTCCTCCTTGACAGTAGTAATGAGAAGAGGGGTCTTCAGACACCTGTACCTCCCACTTGACAGTTGTAATGAGAAGAGGAGTCTTCGGAGTCCTGTACCTCCTCCTTGACGGTAGTAATGAGAATAGTGGTCTTCAGACAACTGTACCTCCTTCTTGACGGTAGTAATGAGAAGAGGGATCTTCAGAGTCCTGTACCACCTCCTTGATGGTAGTAATGAGAAGAGGGGTCTTCAGAGTGCTGTACCTCCTCCTTGACAGTATTAATGAGAAGCGGGGTCTTCAGACACCTGTACCTCCACCTTGACGGTAATAATGAGAAGAGTGGTCTTCAGCCTCCTGTACCTCCTCCTTGACAGTAATAATGAGAAGAGGGGTCTTCAGACTCCTGTACCTCAGACACCTGTACCTCCTCCTTGAAACTAGTAATGAGAAGAGGGGTCTTCAGACACCAGTTCTTCCTCCTTGACGGTAGTAATGAGAAGAGGGGTCTTCAGATTCCTGTACCTCCTCCTTGACAGTAGTAATGAGAAGAGGGGTCTTCAGATACCTTTACCTCCTCCTTGACGGTAGTAATGAGAAGAGGGGTCTTCAGATTCCTTTACCTCCTCCTTGACAGTAGTAATGGGAGGAGGGGTCCTCAGATTCATGTACTTCCTCATTGACGCTAGTAATGAGAAGGGGGGTCCTCAGATTCATGTACCTCCTCCTTGATGGTAGTAATGAGAAGAGGGGTCCTCAGATTCCTGTACCTCCTCCTTGACTGTAGTAATGAGAAGAGGGGTCCTCAGATTCCTGTACCTCCTCCTTGACAGTAGTAATGGGAAGAGTGGTCTTCAGACTCCTGTACCTCCTCCTTGACAGTAGTAATGAGAAGAGGTGTCTTCAGACACCTGTACCTCCACCTTGACGGTAATAATGAGAAGAGGGGTCTTCAGGCTCCTGTAGCTCAGATTCCTGTACCTCCTCCTTGACAGTAGTAATGAGAAGAGGGATCTTCAGACACCTGTACCTCCTCCTTGACAGTAGTAATGAGAAGAGGGGTCTACAGATTCCTGTACCTCCTCCTTGACAGTAGTAATGAGAAGAGGGGTCTTCAGACACCTGTACCTCCTCCTTGACGGAAGTAATGAGAAGAGGGGTCTTCAGATTCCTGTACCTCCTCCTTGACGGTAGTAATGAGAAGAGTGGTCCTCAGATTCCTGTACCTCCTCCTTGACAGTAGTAATGAGAAGAGGGGTCTTCAGACACCTGTACCTCCTCCTTGACAGTAGTAATGAGAGGAGTCCTCAGATTCCTGTACCTCCTCATTGACGCTAGAAATGAGAAGAGGAGTCCTCAGATTCCTGTACCTCCTCCTTGATGATAGTAATGAGAAGAGGGGTCCTCTGATTCCTGTACCTCCTCCTTGACAGTAGTAATGACAAGAGGGGTCCTCAGATTCCTGTACCTCCTCCTTGACGGTAGTAATGAGAAGAGGGTTTCTCAGATTCCTGTACCTGCTCCTTGACGGTAGTAATGAGAAGAGGGGTCTTCAGATTCCTGTACCTCCTCCTTGACAGTAGTAATGAGAAGAGGGGTCTTCAGATACCTTTACCTCCTCCTTGACGGTAGTAATGAGAAGAGGGGTCTTCAGATTCCTTTACCTCCTCCTTGACAGTAGTAATTGGAGGAGGGGTCCTCAGATTCCTGTACCTCCTCATTGACGCAAGTAATGAGAAGGGGGGTCCTCAGATTCCTGTACCTCCTCTTTGATGGTAGTAATGAGAAGAGGGGTCCTCAGATTCCTGTACCTCCTCCTTGACTGTAGTAATGAGAAGAGGGGTCCTCAGATTCCTGTACCTCCTCCTTGACAGTAGTAATGAGAAGAGGGGTCTTCAGATTCCTGTACCTCCTCCTTGACGCTAGTAATGAGAAGAGTGGTCCTCAGATTCCTGTACCTCCTCCTTGACAGTAGTAATGAGAAGAGGGGTCTTTTGACACCTGTACCTCCTCCTTGACGGTATTAATGAGAAGAGGGGTCTTCAGACACCTGTACCTCCACATTGATGGTAATAATGAGACGAGTGGTCTTCAGCCTCCTGTACCTCCTCCTTGACAGTAGTAATGAGAAGAGGGGTCTTCAGACTCCTGTACCTCAGACACCTGTACCTCCTCCTTGACACTAATAATGAGAAGAGGGGTCTTCAGACTTCTGTACCTCAGATTCCTGTACCTTCTCCTTGACGGTAGTAATGAGAAGAGTGTTCTTTAGACTGCTGTACCTCCTCCTTGACAGTAGTAATGAGAAGAGGGGTCTTCAGACACCTGTACCTCCCACTTGACAGTTGTAATGAGAAGAGGAGTCTTCGGAGTCCTGTACCTCCTCCTTGACGGTAGTAATGAGAATAGTGGTCTTCAGACAACTGTACCTCCTTCTTGACGGTAGTGATGAGAAGAGGGATCTTCAGAGTCCTGTACCACCTCCTTGATGGTAGTAATGAGAAGAGGGGTCTTCAGAGTGCTGTACCTCCTCCTTGACAGTATTAATGAGAAGCGGGGTCTTCAGACACCTGTACCTCCACCTTGACGGTAATAATGAGAAGAGTGGTCTTCAGCCTCCTGTACCTCCTCCTTGACAGTAATAATGAGAAGAGGGGTCTTCAGACTCCTGTACCTCAGACACCTGTACCTCCTCCTTGAAACTAGTAATGAGAAGAGGGGTCTTCAGACACCAGTTCTTCCTCCTTGACGGTAGTAATGAGAAGAGGGGTCTTCAGATTCCTGTCCCTCCTCCTTGACAGTAGTAATGAGAAGAGGGGTCTTCAGATACCTTTACCTCCTCCTTGACGGTAGTAATGAGAAGAGGGGTCTTCAGATTCCTTTACCTCCTCCTTGACAGTAGTAATGGGAGGAGGGGTCCTCAGATTCATGTACTTCCTCATTGACGCTAGTAATGAGAAGGGGGGTCCTCAGATTCATGTACCTCCTCCTTGATGGTAGTATTGAGAAGAGGGGTCCTCAGATTCCTGTACCTCCTCCTTGACTGTAGTAATGAGAAGAGGGGTCCTCAGATTCCTGTACCTCCTCCTTGACAGAAGTAATGAGAAGAGTGGTCTTCAGACTCCTGTACCTCCTCCTTGACAGTAGTAATGAGAAGAGGTGTCTTCAGACACCTGTACCTCCACCTTGACGGTAATAATGAGAAGAGGGGTCTTCAGGCTCCTGTAGCTCAGATTCCTGTACCTCCTCCTTGACAGTAGTAATGAGAAGAGGGATCTTCAGACACCTGTACCTCCTCCTTGACAGTAGTAATGAGAAGAGGGGTCTACAGATTCCTGTACCTCCTCCTTGACAGTAGTAATGAGAAGAGGGGTCTTCAGACACCTGTACCTCCTCCTTGACGGAAGTAATGAGAAGAGGGGTCTTCAGATTCCTGTACCTCCTCCTTGACGGTAGTAATGAGAAGAGTGGTCCTCAGATTCCTGTACCTCCTCCTTGACAGTAGTAATGAGAAGAGGGGTCTTCAGACACCTGTACCTCCTCCTTGACAGTAGTAATGAGAGGAGTCCTCAGATTCCTGTACCTCCTCATTGACGCTAGAAATGAGAAGAGGAGTCCTCAGATTCCTGTACCTCCTCCTTGATGATAGTAATGAGAAGAGGGGTCCTCTGATTCCTGTACCTCCTCCTTGACAGTAGTAATGAGAAGAGGGGTCCTCAGATTCCTGTTCCTCCTCCTTGACGGTAGTAATGAGAAGAGCAGTCTTTAGACTCCTGTACCTCCTCCTTGACGGGAGTAATGAGAAGAGGGGTCTTCAGACACCAGTACCTCCTCCTTGACAGTTGTAATGAGAAGAGTGTTCTTCAGATTCCTGTACCTCCTCCTTGACATTAGTAATGAGAAGATGGGTCTTCAGATTCCTGTACCTCCACCTTGACAGTAGTAATGAGAAGAGGGGTCTTCAGACACCTGTACCTCCACCTTGACGGTAGTAATGAGAAGAGTGTTCTTCAGACTCCTGTACCTCCTCCTTGACAGTAGTAATGAGAAGAGGGGTTTTCAGATTCCTGTACCTGCTCCTTGACGGTAGTAATGAGAAGAGTGGTCCTCAGATTCCTGTACCTCCTCCTTGACAGTAGGAATGAGAAGAGGGGTCTTTTGACACCTGTACCTCCTCCTTGACGGTATTAATGAGAAGAGGGGTCTTCAGACTCCTGTACGTCAGACACCTGTACCTCCTCCTTGACACTAATAATGAGAAGAGGGGTTTTCAGACACCAGTACTTCCTCCTTGACGGTAGTAATGAGAAGAGGGATCTTCAGATTCCTGTACCTCCTCCTTGATGGTAGTAATGAGAAGAGGAGTCCTCAGATTCCTGTACCTCCTCCTTGACAGTAGTAATGAGAAGAGGGGTCTTCAGATACCTTTACCTCCTCCTTGACAGTAGTAATGGGAGGAGGGGTCCTCAGATTCCTGTACCTCCTCATTGATGCTAGTAATGAGAAAGGGGGTCCTCAGATTCCTGTACCTCCTCCTTGATGGTAGTAATGAGAAGAGGGGTCCTCAGATTCCTGTACCTCCTCCTTGACAGTAGTAATGAGAAGAGGGGTCCTCAGATTCCTGTACCTCCTCCTTGACGGTAGTAATGAGAAGAGTGGTCTTCAGACTCCTGTACCTCCTCCTTGACAGTATTAATGAGAAGAGGGGTCTTCAGACACCTGTACCTCCACCTTGACGGTAATAATGAGAAGAGGGGTCTTCAGACTCCTGTACCTCCTCCTTGACGTTAGTAATGAGAAGAGGGGTCCTCATATTCCTGAACCTCCTCCTTGACGGTTGTAATGAGAAGAGGCGTCCTCAGATTCCTGTACCTCCTCCTTGACGTTAGTAATGAGAAGAGGGGTCCTCATATTCCTGTACCTCCTCCTTGACGGTAGTAATGAGAAGAGGGGTCCTCAGATTCCTGTACCTCCTCCTTGACAGTGGCAATGAGAAGAGGGGTCTTCAGACTCCTGTACTTCAGACACCTGTACCTCCTCCTTGACACTAGTAATGAGAAGAGGGGTCTTCAGACACCAGTACCTCCTCCTTGACAGTGGTAATGAGAAGAGGGGTCTTCAGATTCCTGTACCTCCTCCTTGACGCTAGTAATGAGAAGAGTGGTCCTCAGATTCCTGTACCTCCTCCTTGACGGTTGTAATGAGAAGAGGGGTCCTCAGATTCCTGTACCTCCTCCTTGACGTTAGTAATGAGAAGAGGGGTCCTCATATTCCTGTACCTCCTCCTTGACGGTAGTAATGAGAAGAGGGGTCCTCAGACTCCTGTACCTCCTCCTTGACAGTGGCAATGAGAAGAGGGGTCTTCAGACTCCTGTACTTCAGACACCTGTACCTCCTCCTTGACACTAGTAATGAGAAGAGGGGTCTTCAGACACCAGTACCTCCTCCTTGACAGTGGTAATGAGAAGAGGGGTCTTCAGATTCCTGTACCTCCTCCTTGACGGTAGTAATGAGAAGAGTGGTCCTCAGATTCCAGTACCTCCTCCTTGATGGTAGTAATGAGAAGAGGGGTCTTCAGACACCTGTACCTCCTCCTTGATGGTAGTAATGAGAAGAGGGGTCTTCAGATTCCTGTACCTCCTCCTTGACGGTAGTAATGAGAGGAGGGGTCCTCAGATTCCGGTACCTCCTCATTGACGCTAGTAATGAGAAGAGGTGTCCTCAGATTCCTGTACCTCCTTGATGGGAGTAATGAGAAGAGGGGTCTTCAGACTCCTGTACCTCCTCCTTGACGTTAGTAATGAGAAGAGGGGTCCTCATATTCCTGAACCTCCTCCTTGACGGTTGTAATGAGAAGAGGCGTCCTCAGATTCCTGTACCTCCTCCTTGACGTTAGTAATGAGAAGAGGGGTCCTCATATTCCTGTACCTCCTCCTTGACGGTAGTAATGAGAAGAGGGGTCCTCAGATTCCTGTACCTCCTCCTTGACAGTGGCAATGAGAAGAGGGGTCTTCAGACTCCTGTACTTCAGACACCTGTACCTCCTCCTTGACACTAGTAATGAGAAGAGGGGTCTTCAGACACCAGTACCTCCTCCTTGACAGTGGTAATGAGAAGAGGGGTCTTCAGATTCCTGTACCTCCTCCTTGACTCTAGTAATGAGAAGAGTGGTCCTCAGATTCCTGTACCTCCTCCTTGACGGTTGTAATGAGAAGAGGGGTCCTCAGATTCCTGTACCTCCTCCTTGACGTTAGTAATGAGAAGAGTGGTCCTCATATTCCTGTACCTCCTCCTTGACGGTAGTAATGAGAAGAGGGGTCCTCAGATTCCTGTACCTCCTCCTTGACAGTGGCAATGAGAAGAGGGGTCTTCAGACTCCTGTACTTCAGACACCTGTACCTCCTCCTTGACACTAGTAATGAGAAGAGGGGTCTTCAGACACCAGTACCTCCTCCTTGACAGTGGTAATGAGAAGAGGGGTCTTCAGATTCCTGTACCTCCTCCTTGACGGTAGGAATGAGAAGAGTGGTCCTCAGATTCCAGTACCTCCTCCTTGATGGTAGTAATGAGAAGAGGGGTCTTCAGACACCTGTACCTCCTCCTTGATGGTAGTAATGAGAAGAGGGGTCTTCAGATTCCTGTACCTCCTCCTTGACGGTAGTAATGAGAGGAGGGGTCCTCAGATTCCGGTACCTCCTCATTGACGCTAGTAATGAGAAGAGGTGTCCTCAGATTCCTGTTCCTCCTTGATGGGAGTAATGAGAAGAGGGGTCCTCAGATTCCTGTACCTCCTCCTTGACGGTAGTAATGAGAAGAGGGGTCCTCAGATTCCTGTACCTCCTCCTTGACGGTAGTAATGAGAAGAGGTGTCCTCATATTCCTGTACCTCCTCCTTGACGGTAGTAATGAGAAGAGGTGTCCTCAGATTCCTGTACCTCCTCATTGACGCTAGTAATGAGAAGAGTGGTCCTCATATTCCTGTACCTCCTCCTTGATGGTAGTAATGAGAGGAGGGGTCCTCAGATTCCTGTACCTCCTCATTGATGCTAGTAATGAGAAGAGGGTTCCTCAGATTCCTGTACCTCCTCCTTGACACTAGTAATGAGAAGAGGGGTCTTCAGACACCAGTACCTCCACCTTGACGGTAATAATGAGAAGAGTGGTCTTCAGCCTCCTGTACCTCCTCCTTGACACTAGTAATGAGAAGAGGGGTCTTCAGACACCAGTTCTTCCTCCTTGACGGTAGTAATGAGAAGAGGGGTCTTCAGATTCCTGTACCTCCTCCTTGACAGTAGTAATGAGAAGAGGGGTCTTCAGATACCTTTACCTCCTCCTTGACGGTAGTAATGAGAAGAGGGGTCTTCAGATTCCTTTACCTCCTCCTTGACAGTAGTAATTGGAGGAGGGGTCCTCAGATTCCTGTACCTCCTCATTGACGCTAGTAATGAGAAGGGGGGTCCTCAGATTCCTGTACCTCCTCTTTGATGGTAGTAATGAGAAGAGGGGTCCTCAGATTCCTGTACCTCCTCCTTGACTGTAGTAATGAGAAGAGGGGTCCTCAGATTCCTGTACCTCCTCCTTGACAGTAGTAATGAGAAGAGGGATCTTCAGAGTCCTGTACCACCTCCTTGATGGTAGTAATGAGAAGAGGGGTCTTCAGAGTGCTGTACCTCCTCCTTGATGGTAGTAATGAGAAGAGGGGTCTTCAGAGTGCTGTACCTCCTCCTTGACGGTATTAATGAGAAGCGGGGTCTTCAGACACCTGTACCTCCACCTTGACGGTAATAATGAGAAGAGTGGTCTTCAGCCTCCTGTACCTCCTCCTTGACAGTAATAATGAGAAGAGGGGTCTTCAGACTCCTGTACCTCAGACACCTGTACCTCCTCCTTGAAACTAGTAATGAGAAGAGGGGTCTTCAGACACCAGTTCTTCCTCCTTGACGGTAGTAATGAGAAGAGGGGTCTTCAGATTCCTGTACCTCCTCCTTGACAGTAGTAATGAGAAGAGGGGTCTTCAGATACCTTTACCTCCTCCTTGACGGTAGTAATGAGAAGAGGGGTCTTCAGATTCCTTTACCTCCTCCTTGACAGTAGTAATGGGAGGAGGGGTCCTCAGATTCATGTACCTCCTCATTGACGCTAGTAATCAGAAGGGGGGTCCTCAGATTCATGTACCTCCTCCTTGATGGTAGTAATGAGAAGAGGGGTCCTCAGATTCCTGTACCTCCTCCTTGACTGTAGTAATGAGAAGAGGGGTCCTCAGATTCCTGTACCTCCTCCTTGACAGTAGTAATGAGAAGAGTGGTCTTCAGACTCCTGTACCTCCTCCTTGACAGTAGTAATGAGAAGAGGTGTCTTCAGACACCTGTACCTCCACCTTGACGGTAATAATGAGAAGAGGGGTCTTCAGGCTCCTGTACCTCAGATTCCTGTACCTCCTCCTTGACGGAAGTAATGAGAAGAGGGGTCTTCAGATTCCTGTACCTCCTCCTTGACGGTAGTAATGAGAAGAGTGGTCTTCAGACTCCTGTACCTCCTCCTTGACACTAGTAATGAGAAGAGGGGTCTTCAGACACCAGTACCTCCTCCTTGACAGTGGTAATGAGAAGAGGGGTCTTCAGATTCCTGTACCTCCTCCTTGACTCTAGTAATGAGAAGAGTGGTCCTCAGATTCCTGTACCTCCTCCTTGACGGTTGTAATGAGAAGAGGGGTCCTCAGATTCCTGTACCTCCTCCTTGACGTTAGTAATGAGAAGAGGGGTCCTCATATTCCTGTACCTCCTCCTTGACGGTAGTAATGAGAAGAGGGGTCCTCAGATTCCTGTACCTCCTCCTTGACAGTGGCAATGAGAAGAGGGGTCTTCAGACTCCTGTACTTCAGACACCTGTACCTCCTCCTTGACACTAGTAATGAGAAGAGGGGTCTTCAGACACCAGTACCTCCTCCTTGACAGTGGTAATGAGAAGAGGGGTCTTCAGATTCCTGTACCTCCTCCTTGACGGTAGTAATGAGAAGAGTGGTCCTCAGATTCCAGTACCTCCTCCTTGATGGTAGTAATGAGAAGAGGGGTCTTCAGACACCTGTACCTCCTCCTTGATGGTAGTAATGAGAAGAGGGGTCTTCAGATTCCTGTACCTCCTCCTTGACGGTAGTAATGAGAGGAGGGGTCCTCAGATTCCGGTACCTCCTCATTGACGCTAGTAATGAGAAGAGGTGTCCTCAGATTCCTGTACCTCCTTGATGGGAGTAATGAGAAGAGGGGTCCTCAGATTCCTGTACCTCCTCCTTGACGGTAGTAATGAGAAGAGGGGTCCTCAGATTCCTGTACCTCCTCCTTGACGGTAGTAATGAGAAGAGGTGTCCTCATATTCCTGTACCTCCTCCTTGACGGTAGTAATGAGAAGAGGTGTCCTCAGATTCCTGTACCTCCTCATTGACGCTAGTAATGAGAAGAGTGGTCCTCATATTCCTGTACCTCCTCCTTGATGGTAGTAATGAGAGGAGGGGTCCTCAGATTCCTGTACCTCCTCATTGATGCTAGTAATGAGAAGAGGGTTCCTCAGATTCCTGTACCTCCTCCTTGACACTAGTAATGAGAAGAGGGGTCTTCAGACACCAGTACCTCCACCTTGACGGTAATAATGAGAAGAGTGGTCTTCAGCCTCCTGTACCTCCTCCTTGACACTAGTAATGAGAAGAGGGGTCTTCAGACACCAGTTCTTCCTCCTTGACGGTAGTAATGAGAAGAGGGGTCTTCAGATTCCTGTACCTCCTCCTTGACAGTAGTAATGAGAAGAGGGGTCTTCAGATACCTTTACCTCCTCCTTGACGGTAGTAATGAGAAGAGGGGTCTTCAGATTCCTTTACCTCCTCCTTGACAGTAGTAATTGGAGGAGGGGTCCTCAGATTCCTGTACCTCCTCATTGACGCTAGTAATGAGAAGGGGGGTCCTCAGATTCCTGTACCTCCTCTTTGATGGTAGTAATGAGAAGAGGGGTCCTCAGATTCCTGTACCTCCTCCTTGACTGTAGTAATGAGAAGAGGGGTCCTCAGATTCCTGTACCTCCTCCTTGACAGTAGTAATGAGAAGAGGGATCTTCAGAGTCCTGTACCACCTCCTTGATGGTAGTAATGAGAAGAGGGGTCTTCAGAGTGCTGTACCTCCTCCTTGATGGTAGTAATGAGAAGAGGGGTCTTCAGAGTGCTGTACCTCCTCCTTGACGGTATTAATGAGAAGCGGGGTCTTCAGACACCTGTACCTCCACCTTGACGGTAATAATGAGAAGAGTGGTCTTCAGCCTCCTGTACCTCCTCCTTGACAGTAATAATGAGAAGAGGGGTCTTCAGACTCCTGTACCTCAGACACCTGTACCTCCTCCTTGAAACTAGTAATGAGAAGAGGGGTCTTCAGACACCAGTTCTTCCTCCTTGACGGTAGTAATGAGAAGAGGGGTCTTCAGATTCCTGTACCTCCTCCTTGACAGTAGTAATGAGAAGAGGGGTCTTCAGATACCTTTACCTCCTCCTTGACGGTAGTAATGAGAAGAGGGGTCTTCAGATTCCTTTACCTCCTCCTTGACAGTAGTAATGGGAGGAGGGGTCCTCAGATTCATGTACCTCCTCATTGACGCTAGTAATCAGAAGGGGGGTCCTCATATTCATGTACCTCCTCCTTGATGGTAGTAATGAGAAGAGGGGTCCTCAGATTCCTGTACCTCCTCCTTGACTGTAGTAATGAGAAGAGGGGTCCTCAGATTCCTGTACCTCCTCCTTGACAGTAGTAATGAGAAGAGTGGTCTTCAGACTCCTGTACCTCCTACTTGACAGTAGTAATGAGAAGAGGTGTCTTCAGACACCTGTACCTCCACCTTGACGGTAATAATGAGAAGAGGGGTCTTCAGGCTCCTGTACCTCAGATTCCTGTACCTCCTCCTTGACGGAAGTAATGAGAAGAGGGGTCTTCAGATTCCTGTACCTCCTCCTTGACGGTAGTAATGAGAAGAGTGGTCTTCAGACTCCTGTACCTCCTCCTTGACAGTAGTAATGAGAAGAGGTGTCTTCAGACACCTGTACCTCCACCTTGACGGTAATAATGAGAAGAGGGGTCTTCAGGCTCCTGTACCTCAGATTCCTGTACCTCCTCCTTGACAGTAGTAATGAGAAGAGGGATCTTCAGACACCTGTACCTCCTCCTTGACAGTAGTAATGAGAAGAGGGGTCTTCAGATTCCTGTACCTCCTCCTTGACAGTAGTAATGAGAAGAGGGGTCTTCAGACACCTGTACCTCCTCCATGACAGTAGTAATGAGAAGAGGGGTCTTCAGACACCAGTACCTCCTCCTTGACAGTTGTAATGAGAAGAGTGTTCTTCAGATTCCTGTACCTCCTCCTTGACATTAGTAATGAGAAGATGGGTCTTCAGATTCCTGTACCTCCACCTTGACAGTAGTAATGAGAAGAGGTGTCTTCAGACACCGGTACCACCTCCTTGACAGTAGTAATAAGAAGAGGGGTCTTCGGAGTCCTGTATCTCCTCCTTGACGGTATTAATGAGAAGAGGGGTCTTCAGACACCTGTACCTCCACCTTGACGGTAGTAATGAGAAGAGTGTTCTTCAGACTCCTGTACCTCCTCCTTGACAGTAGTAATGAGAAGAGGGGTTTTCAGATTCCTGTACCTCCTGCTTGACGGTAGTAATGAGAAGAGTGGTCCTCAGATTCCTGTACCTCCTCCTTGACAGTAGTAATGAGAAGAGGGGTCTTTTGACACCTGTACCTCCTCCTTGACGGTATTAATGAGAAGAGGGGTCTTCAGAGACCTGTACCTCCACCTTGACGGTAATAATGAGACGAGTGGTCTTCAGCCTCCTGTACCTCCTACTTGACAGTAGTAATGAGAAGAGGGTTCTTCAGACTCCTGTACGTCAGACACCTGTACCTCCTCCTTGACACTAATAATGAGAAGAGGGGTTTTCAGACACCAGTACTTCCTCCTTGACGGTAGTAATGAGAAGAGGGATCTTCAGATCCCTGTACCTCCTCCTTGATGGTAGTAATGAGAAGAGGAGTCCTCAGATTCCTGTACCTCCTCCTTGACAGTAGTAATGAGAAGAGGGGTCTTCAGATACCTTTACCTCCTCCTTGACAGTAGTAATGGGAGGAGGGGTCCTCAGATTCCTGTACCTCCTCATTGATGCTAGTAATGAGAAAGGGGGTCCTCAGATTCCTGTACCTCCTCCTTGATGGTAGTAATGAGAAGAGGGGTGCTCAGATTCCTGTACCTCCTCCTTGACAGTAGTAATGAGAAGAGGGGTCCTCATATTCCTGTACCTCCTCCTTGACGGTAGTAATGAGAAGAGTGGTCTTCAGACTCCTGTACCTCCTCCTTGACAGTATTAATGAGAAGAGGGGTCTTCAGACACCTGTACCTCCACCTTGACGGTAATAATGAGAAGAGGGGTCTTCAGACTCCTGTACCTCCTCCTTGACGTTAGTAATGAGAAGAGGGGTCCTCATATTCCTGTACCTCCTCCTTGACGGTAGTAATGAGAAGAGGGGTCCTCAGATTCCTGTAGCTCCTACTTGACAGTGGTAATGAGAAGAGGGGTCTTCAGACTCCTGTACTTCAGACACCTGTACCTCTTCCTTGACACTAGTAATGAGAAGAGGGGTCTTCAGACACCAGTACCTCCTGCTTGACAGTAGTAATGAGAAGGGGGGTCTTCAGATTCCTGTACCTCCTCCTTGACGGTAGTAATGAGAAGAGTGGTCCTCAGATTCCAGTACCTCCTCCTTGACAGTTGTAATGAGAAGAGGGGTCTTCAGACACCTGTACCTCCTCCTTGACGGTAGTAATGAGAAGAGGGGTCTTCAGATTCCTGTACCTCCTCCTTGACGGTAGTAATGAGAGGAGGGGTCCTCAGATTCCTGTACCTCCTCATTGATGCTAGTAATGAGAAGAGGTGTCCTCAGATTCCTGTACCTCCTCCTTGATGGGAGTAATGAGAAGAGGGGTCCTCAGATTCCTGTACCTCCTCCTTGACGGTAGTAATGAGAAGAGGGGTCCTCAGATTCCTGTACCTCCTCCTTGACGGTTGTAATGAGAAGAGGGGTCCTCATATTCCTGTACCTCCTCCTTGACGGTAGTAATGAGAAGAGGTGTCCTCAGATTCCTGTACCTCCTCCTTGACGGTAGTAATGAGAAGAGGGTTCCTCAGATTCCTGTACCTGCTCCTTGACGGTAGTAAAGAGAAGAGGGGTTTTCAGACTCCTACCTCAGATTCCTGTACCTCCACCTTGACGGTAGTAATGAGAAGAGGGGTCTTCAGACTCCTGTACCTCCTCCTTGACGGTAGTAATGAGAAGAGTGTTCTTCAGACTCCTGTACCTCCTCCTTGACAGTAGTAATGAGAAGAGGGGTCTTCAGACACCAGTACCTCCTCCTTGACAGTCGTAATGAGAAGAGTGTTCTTCAGATTCCTGTACCTCCTCCTTGACATTAGTAATGAGAAGATGGGTCTTCTGATTCCTGTACCTCCACCTTGACAGTAGTAATGAGAAGAGGGGTCTTCAGACACCAGTACCTCCTCCTTGACGGTAGTAATGTGAACAGGGGTCCTCAGATTCCTGTACCTCCTCCTTGACAGTAGTAATGAGAACAATGGTCCTCAGATTCCTGTACCTCCTCCTTGATGGTAGTAATGAGAAGAGGGGTCCACAGATTCCTTTACCTCCTCCTTGACGGTAGTAATGAGAGGAGGGGTCCTCAGATTCCTGTACCTCCTCCTTGACGTTAGTAATGAGAAGAGGGGTCCTCATATTCCTGTACCTCCTCCTTGACGGTAGTAATGAGAAGAGGGGTCCTCAGATTCCTGTACCTCCTCCTTGACAGTGGTAATGAGAAGAGGGGTCTTCAGACTCCTGTACTTCAGACACCTGTACCTCCTCCTTGACTGTAGTAATGAGAAGAGAGTTCTTCAGACACCTGTACCTCCTCCTTGACGGTAGTAATGTGAAGAGGGGTCTTCAGATTCCTGTACCTCCGCCTTGACTGTAGTCATGAGAGGAGGAGTCCTCTGATTCTTGTACCTCCTCATTGACGCTAGTAATGAGAACAGTGGTCCTCAGACTCCTGTACCTCCTCCTTGATGGTAGTAATGAGAAGAGGGGTCCTCAGATTCCTGTACCTCCTCCTTGACGGTTGTAATGAGAAGAGGGGTCCTCAGATTCCTGTACCTCCTCCTTGACATTAGTAATGAGAAGAGGGGTCCTCATATTCCTGTACCTCCTCCTTGACGGTAGTAATGAGAAGAGGGGTCCTCAGATTCCTGTACCTCCTCCTTGACAGTGGCAATGAGAAGAGGGGTCTTCAGACTCCTGTACTTCAGACACCTGTACCTCCTCCTTGACACTAGTAATGAGAAGAGGGGTCTTCAGACACCAGTACCTCCTCCTTGACAGTGGTAATGAGAAGAGGGGTCTTCAGATTCCTGTACCTCCTCCTTGACGGTAGTAATGAGAAGAGTGGTCCTCAGATTCCAGTACCTCCTCCTTGATGGTAGTAATGAGAAGAGGGGTCTTCAGATTCCTGTACCTCCTCCTTGACGGTAGTAATGAGAGGAGGGGTCCTCAGATTCCGGTACCTCCTCATTGACGCTAGTAATGAGAAGAGGTGTCCTCAGATTCCTGTACCTCCTTGATGGGAGTAATGAGAAGAGGGGTCCTCAGATTCCTGTACCTCCTCCTTGACGGTAGTAATGAGAAGAGGGGTCCTCAGATTCCTGTACCTCCTCCTTGACGGTAGTAATGAGAAGAGGTGTCCTCATATTCCTGTACCTCCTCCTTGACGGTAGTAATGAGAAGAGGTGTCCTCAGATTCCTGTACCTCCTCATTGACGCTAGTAATGAGAAGAGGGGTCCTCAGATTCCTGTACCTCCTCCTTGATGGTAGTAATGAGAGGAGGGGTCCTCAGATTCCTGTACCTCCTCATTGATGCTAGTAATGAGAAGAGGGTTCCTCAGATTCCTGTACCTCCTCCTTGACACTAGTAATGAGAAGAGGGGTCTTCAGACACCAGTACCTCCACCTTGACGGTATTAATGAGAAGAGTGGTCTTCAGCCTCCTGTACCTCCTCCTTGACACTAGTAATGAGAAGACGGGTCTTCAGACACCAGTTCTTCCTCCTTGACGGTAGTAATGAGAAGAGGGGTCTTCAGATTCCTGTACCTCCTCCTTGACAGTAGTAATGAGAAGAGGGGTCTTCAGATACCTTTACCTCCTCCTTGACGGTAGTAATGAGAAGAGGGGTCTTCAGATTCCTTTACCTCCTCCTTGACAGTAGTAATTGGAGGAGGGGTCCTCAGATTCCTGTACCTCCTCATTGACGCTAGTAATGAGAAGGGGGGTCCTCAGATTCCTGTACCTCCTCTTTGATGGTAGTAATGAGAAGAGGGGTCCTCAGATTCCTGTACCTCCTCCTTGACTGTAGTAATGAGAAGAGGGGTCCTCAGATTCCTGTACCTCCTCCTTGACAGTAGTAATGAGAAGAGGGGTCTTCAGATTCCTGTACCTCCTCCTTGACGCTAGTAATGAGAAGAGTGGTCCTCAGATTCCTGTACCTCCTCCTTGACAGTAGTAATGAGAAGAGGGGTCTTTTGACACCTGTACCTCCTCCTTGACGGTATTAATGAGAAGAGGGGTCTTCAGACACCTGTACCTCCACATTGATGGTAATAATGAGACGAGTGGTCTTCAGCCTCCTGTACCTCCTCCTTGACAGTAGTAATGAGAAGAGGGGTCTTCAGACTCCTGTACCTCAGACACCTGTACCTCCTCCTTGACACTAATAATGAGAAGAGGGGTCTTCAGACTCCTGTACCTCAGATTCCTGTACCTCCTCCTTGACGGTAGTAATGAGAACAGTGTTCTTTAGACTGCTGTACCTCCTCCTTGACAGTAGTAATGAGAAGAGGGGTCTTCAGACACCTGTACCTCCCACTTGACAGTTGTAATGAGAAGAGGAGTCTTCGGAGTCCTGTACCTCCTCCTTGACGGTAGTAATGAGAATAGTGGTCTTCAGACAACTGTACCTCCTTCTTGACGGTAGTAATGAGAAGAGGGATCTTCAGAGTCCTGTACCACCTCCTTGATGGTAGTAATGAGAAGAGGGGTCTTCAGAGTGCTGTACCTCCTCCTTGACAGTATTAATGAGAAGCGGGGTCTTCAGACACCTGTACCTCCACCTTGACGGTAATAATGAGAAGAGTGGTCTTCAGCCTCCTGTACCTCCTCCTTGACAGTAATAATGAGAAGAGGGGTCTTCAGACTCCTGTACCTCAGACACCTGTACCTCCTCCTTGAAACTAGTAATGAGAAGAGGGGTCTTCAGACACCAGTTCTTCCTCCTTGACGGTAGTAATGAGAAGAGGGGTCTTCAGATTCCTGTACCTCCTCCTTGACAGTAGTAATGAGAAGAGGGGTCTTCAGATACCTTTACCTCCTCCTTGACGGTAGTAATGAGAAGAGGGGTCTTCAGATTCCTTTACCTCCTCCTTGACAGTAGTAATGGGAGGAGGGGTCCTCAGATTCATGTACTTCCTCATTGACGCTAGTAATGAGAAGGGGGGTCCTCAGATTCATGTACCTCCTCCTTGATGGTAGTAATGAGAAGAGGGGTCCTCAGATTCCTGTACCTCCTCCTTGACTGTAGTAATGAGAAGAGGGGTCCTCAGATTCCTGTACCTCCTCCTTGACAGTAGTAATGGGAAGAGTGGTCTTCAGACTCCTGTACCTCCTCCTTGACAGTAGTAATGAGAAGAGGTGTCTTCAGACACCTGTACCTCCACCTTGACGGTAATAATGAGAAGAGGGGTCTTCAGGCTCCTGTAGCTCAGATTCCTGTACCTCCTCCTTGACAGTAGTAATGAGAAGAGGGATCTTCAGACACCTGTACCTCCTCCTTGACAGTAGTAATGAGAAGAGGGGTCTACAGATTCCTGTACCTCCTCCTTGACAGTAGTAATGAGAAGAGGGGTCTTCAGACACCTGTACCTCCTCCTTGACGGAAGTAATGAGAAGAGGGGTCTTCAGATTCCTGTACCTCCTCCTTGACGGTAGTAATGAGAAGAGTGGTCCTCAGATTCCTGTACCTCCTCCTTGACAGTAGTAATGAGAAGAGGGGTCTTCAGACACCTGTACCTCCTCCTTGACAGTAGTAATGAGAGGAGTCCTCAGATTCCTGTACCTCCTCATTGACGCTAGAAATGAGAAGAGGAGTCCTCAGATTCCTGTACCTCCTCCTTGATGATAGTAATGAGAAGAGGGGTCCTCTGATTCCTGTACCTCCTCCTTGACAGTAGTAATGACAAGAGGGGTCCTCAGATTCCTGTACCTCCTCCTTGACGGTAGTAATGAGAAGAGGGTTTCTCAGATTCCTGTACCTGCTCCTTGACGGTAGTAATGAGAAGAGGGGTCTTCAGATTCCTGTACCTCCTCCTTGACAGTAGTAATGAGAAGAGGGGTCTTCAGATACCTTTACCTCCTCCTTGACGGTAGTAATGAGAAGAGGGGTCTTCAGATTCCTTTACCTCCTCCTTGACAGTAGTAATTGGAGGAGGGGTCCTCAGATTCCTGTACCTCCTCATTGACGCAAGTAATGAGAAGGGGGGTCCTCAGATTCCTGTACCTCCTCTTTGATGGTAGTAATGAGAAGAGGGGTCCTCAGATTCCTGTACCTCCTCCTTGACTGTAGTAATGAGAAGAGGGGTCCTCAGATTCCTGTACCTCCTCCTTGACAGTAGTAATGAGAAGAGGGGTCTTCAGATTCCTGTACCTCCTCCTTGACGCTAGTAATGAGAAGAGTGGTCCTCAGATTCCTGTACCTCCTCCTTGACAGTAGTAATGAGAAGAGGGGTCTTTTGACACCTGTACCTCCTCCTTGACGGTATTAATGAGAAGAGGGGTCTTCAGACACCTGTACCTCCACATTGATGGTAATAATGAGACGAGTGGTCTTCAGCCTCCTGTACCTCCTCCTTGACAGTAGTAATGAGAAGAGGGGTCTTCAGACTCCTGTACCTCAGACACCTGTACCTCCTCCTTGACACTAATAATGAGAAGAGGGGTCTTCAGACTTCTGTACCTCAGATTCCTGTACCTTCTCCTTGACGGTAGTAATGAGAAGAGTGTTCTTTAGACTGCTGTACCTCCTCCTTGACAGTAGTAATGAGAAGAGGGGTCTTCAGACACCTGTACCTCCCACTTGACAGTTGTAATGAGAAGAGGAGTCTTCGGAGTCCTGTACCTCCTCCTTGACGGTAGTAATGAGAATAGTGGTCTTCAGACAACTGTACCTCCTTCTTGACGGTAGTGATGAGAAGAGGGATCTTCAGAGTCCTGTACCACCTCCTTGATGGTAGTAATGAGAAGAGGGGTCTTCAGAGTGCTGTACCTCCTCCTTGACAGTATTAATGAGAAGCGGGGTCTTCAGACACCTGTACCTCCACCTTGACGGTAATAATGAGAAGAGTGGTCTTCAGCCTCCTGTACCTCCTCCTTGACAGTAATAATGAGAAGAGGGGTCTTCAGACTCCTGTACCTCAGACACCTGTACCTCCTCCTTGAAACTAGTAATGAGAAGAGGGGTCTTCAGACACCAGTTCTTCCTCCTTGACGGTAGTAATGAGAAGAGGGGTCTTCAGATTCCTGTCCCTCCTCCTTGACAGTAGTAATGAGAAGAGGGGTCTTCAGATACCTTTACCTCCTCCTTGACGGTAGTAATGAGAAGAGGGGTCTTCAGATTCCTTTACCTCCTCCTTGACAGTAGTAATGGGAGGAGGGGTCCTCAGATTCATGTACTTCCTCATTGACGCTAGTAATGAGAAGGGGGGTCCTCAGATTCATGTACCTCCTCCTTGATGGTAGTATTGAGAAGAGGGGTCCTCAGATTCCTGTACCTCCTCCTTGACTGTAGTAATGAGAAGAGGGGTCCTCAGATTCCTGTACCTCCTCCTTGACAGAAGTAATGAGAAGAGTGGTCTTCAGACTCCTGTACCTCCTCCTTGACAGTAGTAATGAGAAGAGGTGTCTTCAGACACCTGTACCTCCACCTTGACGGTAATAATGAGAAGAGGGGTCTTCAGGCTCCTGTAGCTCAGATTCCTGTACCTCCTCCTTGACAGTAGTAATGAGAAGAGGGATCTTCAGACACCTGTACCTCCTCCTTGACAGTAGTAATGAGAAGAGGGGTCTACAGATTCCTGTACCTCCTCCTTGACAGTAGTAATGAGAAGAGGGGTCTTCAGACACCTGTACCTCCTCCTTGACGGAAGTAATGAGAAGAGGGGTCTTCAGATTCCTGTACCTCCTCCTTGACGGTAGTAATGAGAAGAGTGGTCCTCAGATTCCTGTACCTCCTCCTTGACAGTAGTAATGAGAAGAGGGGTCTTCAGACACCTGTACCTCCTCCTTGACAGTAGTAATGAGAGGAGTCCTCAGATTCCTGTACCTCCTCATTGACGCTAGAAATGAGAAGAGGAGTCCTCAGATTCCTGTACCTCCTCCTTGATGATAGTAATGAGAAGAGGGGTCCTCTGATTCCTGTACCTCCTCCTTGACAGTAGTAATGAGAAGAGGGGTCCTCAGATTCCTGTTCCTCCTCCTTGACGGTAGTAATGAGAAGAGCAGTCTTTAGACTCCTGTACCTCCTCCTTGACGGGAGTAATGAGAAGAGGGGTCTTCAGACACCAGTACCTCCTCCTTGACAGTTGTAATGAGAAGAGTGTTCTTCAGATTCCTGTACCTCCTCCTTGACATTAGTAATGAGAAGATGGGTCTTCAGATTCCTGTACCTCCACCTTGACAGTAGTAATGAGAAGAGGGGTCTTCAGACACCTGTACCTCCACCTTGACGGTAGTAATGAGAAGAGTGTTCTTCAGACTCCTGTACCTCCTCCTTGACAGTAGTAATGAGAAGAGGGGTTTTCAGATTCCTGTACCTGCTCCTTGACGGTAGTAATGAGAAGAGTGGTCCTCAGATTCCTGTACCTCCTCCTTGACAGTAGGAATGAGAAGAGGGGTCTTTTGACACCTGTACCTCCTCCTTGACGGTATTAATGAGAAGAGGGGTCTTCAGACTCCTGTACGTCAGACACCTGTACCTCCTCCTTGACACTAATAATGAGAAGAGGGGTTTTCAGACACCAGTACTTCCTCCTTGACGGTAGTAATGAGAAGAGGGATCTTCAGATTCCTGTACCTCCTCCTTGATGGTAGTAATGAGAAGAGGAGTCCTCAGATTCCTGTACCTCCTCCTTGACAGTAGTAATGAGAAGAGGGGTCTTCAGATACCTTTACCTCCTCCTTGACAGTAGTAATGGGAGGAGGGGTCCTCAGATTCCTGTACCTCCTCATTGATGCTAGTAATGAGAAAGGGGGTCCTCAGATTCCTGTACCTCCTCCTTGATGGTAGTAATGAGAAGAGGGGTCCTCAGATTCCTGTACCTCCTCCTTGACAGTAGTAATGAGAAGAGGGGTCCTCAGATTCCTGTACCTCCTCCTTGACGGTAGTAATGAGAAGAGTGGTCTTCAGACTCCTGTACCTCCTCCTTGACAGTATTAATGAGAAGAGGGGTCTTCAGACACCTGTACCTCCACCTTGACGGTAATAATGAGAAGAGGGGTCTTCAGACTCCTGTACCTCCTCCTTGACGTTAGTAATGAGAAGAGGGGTCCTCATATTCCTGAACCTCCTCCTTGACGGTTGTAATGAGAAGAGGCGTCCTCAGATTCCTGTACCTCCTCCTTGACGTTAGTAATGAGAAGAGGGGTCCTCATATTCCTGTACCTCCTCCTTGACGGTAGTAATGAGAAGAGGGGTCCTCAGATTCCTGTACCTCCTCCTTGACAGTGGCAATGAGAAGAGGGGTCTTCAGACTCCTGTACTTCAGACACCTGTACCTCCTCCTTGACACTAGTAATGAGAAGAGGGGTCTTCAGACACCAGTACCTCCTCCTTGACAGTGGTAATGAGAAGAGGGGTCTTCAGATTCCTGTACCTCCTCCTTGACGCTAGTAATGAGAAGAGTGGTCCTCAGATTCCTGTACCTCCTCCTTGACGGTTGTAATGAGAAGAGGGGTCCTCAGATTCCTGTACCTCCTCCTTGACGTTAGTAATGAGAAGAGGGGTCCTCATATTCCTGTACCTCCTCCTTGACGGTAGTAATGAGAAGAGGGGTCCTCAGACTCCTGTACCTCCTCCTTGACAGTGGCAATGAGAAGAGGGGTCTTCAGACTCCTGTACTTCAGACACCTGTACCTCCTCCTTGACACTAGTAATGAGAAGAGGGGTCTTCAGACACCAGTACCTCCTCCTTGACAGTGGTAATGAGAAGAGGGGTCTTCAGATTCCTGTACCTCCTCCTTGACGGTAGTAATGAGAAGAGTGGTCCTCAGATTCCAGTACCTCCTCCTTGATGGTAGTAATGAGAAGAGGGGTCTTCAGACACCTGTACCTCCTCCTTGATGGTAGTAATGAGAAGAGGGGTCTTCAGATTCCTGTACCTCCTCCTTGACGGTAGTAATGAGAGGAGGGGTCCTCAGATTCCGGTACCTCCTCATTGACGCTAGTAATGAGAAGAGGTGTCCTCAGATTCCTGTACCTCCTTGATGGGAGTAATGAGAAGAGGGGTCCTCAGATTCCTGTACCTCCTCCTTGACGGTAGTAATGAGAAGAGGGGTCCTCAGATTCCTGTACCTCCTCCTTGACGGTAGTAATGAGAAGAGGTGTCCTCATATTCCTGTACCTCCTCCTTGACGGTAGTAATGAGAAGAGGTGTCCTCAGATTCCTGTACCTCCTCATTGACGCTAGTAATGAGAAGAGTGGTCCTCATATTCCTGTACCTCCTCCTTGATGGTAGTAATGAGAGGAGGGGTCCTCAGATTCCTGTACCTCCTCATTGATGCTAGTAATGAGAAGAGGGTTCCTCAGATTCCTGTACCTCCTCCTTGACACTAGTAATGAGAAGAGGGGTCTTCAGACACCAGTACCTCCACCTTGACGGTAATAATGAGAAGAGTGGTCTTCAGCCTCCTGTACCTCCTCCTTGACACTAGTAATGAGAAGAGGGGTCTTCAGACACCAGTTCTTCCTCCTTGACGGTAGTAATGAGAAGAGGGGTCTTCAGATTCCTGTACCTCCTCCTTGACAGTAGTAATGAGAAGAGGGGTCTTCAGATACCTTTACCTCCTCCTTGACGGTAGTAATGAGAAGAGGGGTCTTCAGATTCCTTTACCTCCTCCTTGACAGTAGTAATTGGAGGAGGGGTCCTCAGATTCCTGTACCTCCTCATTGACGCTAGTAATGAGAAGGGGGGTCCTCAGATTCCTGTACCTCCTCTTTGATGGTAGTAATGAGAAGAGGGGTCCTCAGATTCCTGTACCTCCTCCTTGACTGTAGTAATGAGAAGAGGGGTCCTCAGATTCCTGTACCTCCTCCTTGACAGTAGTAATGAGAAGAGTGGTCTTCAGACTCCTGTACCTCCTCCTTGACAGTAGTAATGAGAAGAGGTGTCTTCAGACACCTATACCTCCTCCTTGACGGTATTAATGAGAAGCGGGGTCTTCAGACTCCTGTACCTCCTCCTTGACAGTAGTAATGAGAAGAGGGGTCTTCAGATTCCTGTACCTCCTCCTTGACGCTAGTAATGAGAAGAGTGGTCCTCAGATTCCTGTACCTCCTCCTTGACAGTAGTAATGAGAAGAGGGGTCTTCAGACACCAGTACCTCCTCCTTGACAGTGGTAATGAGAAGAGGGGTCTTCAGATTCCTGTACCTCCTCCTTGACGCTAGTAATGAGAAGAGTGGTCCTCAGATTCCTGTACCTCCTCCTTGACGGTTGTAATGAGAAGAGGGGTCCTCAGATTCCTGTACCTCCTCCTTGACGTTAGTAATGAGAAGAGGGGACCTCATATTCCTGTACCTCCTCCTTGACGGTAGTAATGAGAAGAGGGGTCCTCAGACTCCTGTACCTCCTCCTTGACAGTGGCAATGAGAAGAGGGGTCTTCAGACTCCTGTACTTCAGACACCTGTACCTCCTCCTTGACACTAGTAATGAGAAGAGGGGTCTTCAGACACCAGTACCTCCTCCTTGACAGTGGTAATGAGAAGAGGGGTCTTCAGATTCCTGTACCTCCTCCTTGACGGTAGTAATGAGAAGAGTGGTCCTCAGATTCCAGTACCTCCTCCTTGATGGTAGTAATGAGAAGAGGGGTCTTCAGACACCTGTACCTCCTCCTTGATGGTAGTAATGAGAAGAGGGGTCTTCAGATTCCTGTACCTCCTCCTTGACGGTAGTAATGAGAGGAGGGGTCCTCAGATTCCGGTACCTCCTCATTGACGCTAGTAATGAGAAGAGGTGTCCTCAGATTCCTGTACCTCCTTGATGGGAGTAATGAGAAGAGGGGTCCTCAGATTCCTGTACCTCCTCCTTGACGGTAGTAATGAGAAGAGGGGTCCTCAGATTCCTGTACCTCCTCCTTGACGGTAGTATTGAGAAGAGGTGTCCTCATATTCCTGTACCTCCTCCTTGACGGTAGTAATGAGAAGAGGTGTCCTCAGATTCCTGTACCTCCTCATTGACGCTAGTAATGAGAAGAGTGGTCCTCATATTCCTGTACCTCCTCCTTGATGGTAGTAATGAGAGGAGGGGTCCTCAGATTCCTGTACCTCCTCATTGATGCTAGTAATGAGAAGAGGGTTCCTCAGATTCCTGTACCTCCTCCTTGACACTAGTAATGAGAAGAGGGGTCTTCAGACACCAGTACCTCCACCTTGACGGTAATAATGAGAAGAGTGGTCTTCAGCCTCCTGTACCTCCTCCTTGACACTAGTAATGAGAAGAGGGGTCTTCAGACACCAGTTCTTCCTCCTTGACGGTAGTAATGAGAAGAGGGGTCTTCAGATTCCTGTACCTCCTCCTTGACAGTAGTAATGAGAAGAGGGGTCTTCAGATACCTTTACCTCCTCCTTGACGGTAGTAATGAGAAGAGGGGTCTTCAGATTCCTTTACCTCCTCCTTGACAGTAGTAATTGGAGGAGGGGTCCTCAGATTCCTGTACCTCCTCATTGACGCTAGTAATGAGAAGGGGGGTCCTCAGATTCCTGTACCTCCTCTTTGATGGTAGTAATGAGAAGAGGGGTCCTCAGATTCCTGTACCTCCTCCTTGACTGTAGTAATGAGAAGAGGGGTCCTCAGATTCCTGTACCTCCTCCTTGACAGTAGTAATGAGAAGAGTGGTCTTCAGACTCCTGTACCTCCTCCTTGACAGTAGTAATGAGAAGAGGTGTCTTCAGACACCTATACCTCCTCCTTGACGGTATTAATGAGAAGCGGGGTCTTCAGACTCCTGTACCTCCTCCTTGACAGTAGTAATGAGAAGAGGGGTCTTCAGATTCCTGTACCTCCTCCTTGACGCTAGTAATGAGAAGAGTGGTCCTCAGATTCCTGTACCTCCTCCTTGACAGTAGTAATGAGAAGAGGGGTCTTTTGACACCTGTACCTCCTCCTTGACGGTATTAATGAGAAGAGGGCTCTTCAGACACCTGTACCTCCACCTTGATGGTAATAATGAGACGAGTGGTCTTCATCCTCCTGTACCTCCTCCTTGACAGTAGTAATGAGAAGAGGGGTCTTCAGACTCCTGTACCTCAGACACCTGTACCTCCTCCTTGACACTAATAATGAGAAGAGGGGTCTTCAGACTCCTGTACCTCAGATTCCTGTACCTCCTCCTTGACGGTAGTAATGAGAAGAGTGTTCTTTAGACTGCTGTACCTCCTCCTTGACAGTAGTAATGAGAAGAGGGGTCTTCAGACACCTGTACCTCCCCCTTGACAGTTGTAATGAGAAGAGGAGTCTTTGGAGTCCTGTACCTCCTCCTTGACGGTAGTAATGAGAATAGTGGTCTTCAGACAACTGTACCTCCTTCTTGACGGTAGTAATGAGAAGAGGGATCTTCAGAGTCCTGTACCACATTCTTGATGGTAGTAATGAGAAGAGGGGTCTTCAGAGTGCTGTACCTCCTCCTTGACGGTATTAATGAGAAGCGGGGTCTTCAGACACCTGTACCTCCACCTTGATGGTAATAATGAGAAGAGTGGTCTTCAGCCTCCTGTACCTCCTCCTTGACAGTAATAATGAGAAGAGGGGTCTTGAGACTCCTGTACCTCAGACAGCTGTACCTCCTCCTTGAAACTAGTAATGAGAAGAGGGGTCTTCAGACACCAGTTCTTCCTCCTTGATGGTAGTAATGAGAAGAGGGGTCTTCAGATTCCTGTACCTCCTCCTTGACAGTAGTAATGAGAAGAGGGGTCTTCAGATACCTTTACCTCCTCCTTGACGGTAGTAATGAGAAGAGGGGTCTTCAGATTCCTTTACCTCCTCCTTGACAGTAGTAATGGGAGGAGGGGTCCTCAGATTAATGTACCTCCTCATTGACGCTAGTAATGAGAAGGGGGGTCCTCAGATTCATGTACCTCCTCCTTGATGGTAGTAATAAGAAGAGGGGTCCTCAGATTCCTGTACCTCCTCCTTGACTGTAGTAATGAGAAGAGGGGTCCTCAGATTCCTGTACCTCCTCCTTGACAGTAGTAATGAGAAGACTGTTCTTCAGACACCTGTACCTCCTCCTTGATGGTAGTAATGTGAAGAGGGGTCTTCAGATTCCTGTACCTCCGCCTTGACTGTAGTCATGAGAGGAGGGGTCCTCAGATTCTTGTACCTCCTCATTGACGCTAGTAATGAGAACAGTGGTCCTCAGACTCCTGTACCTCCTCCTTGATGGTAGTAATGAGAAGAGGGGTCCTCAGATTGCTGTACCTCCTCCTTGACGGTTGTAATGAGAAGAGGGGTCCTCAGATTCCTGTACCTCCTCCTTGACGTTAGTAATGAGAAGAGGGGTCCTCATATTCCTGTACCTCCTCCTTGACGGTAGTAATGAGAAGAGGGGTCCTCAGATTCCTGTACCTCCTCCTTGACAGTGGCAATGAGAAGAGGGGTCTTCAGACTCCTGTACTTCAGACACCTGTACCTCCTCCTTGACACTAGTAATGAGAAGAGTGGTCTTCAGACACCAGTACCTCCTCCTTGACAGTGGTAATGAGAAGAGGGGTCTTCAGATTCCTGTACCTCCTCCTTGACGGTAGTAATGAGAAGAGTGGTCCTCAGATTCCAGTACCTCCTCCTTGATGGTAGTAATGAGAAGAGGGGTCTTCAGACACCTGTACCTCCTCCTTGATGGTAGTAATGAGAAGAGAGGTCTTCAGATTCCTGTACCTCCTCCTTGACGGTAGTAATGAGAGGAGGGGTCCTCAGATTCCGGTACCTCCTCATTGACGCTAGTAATGAGAAGAGGTGTCCTCAGATTCCTGTACCTCCTTGATGGGAGTAATGAGAAGAGGGGTCCTCAGATTCCTGTACGTCCTCCTTGACGGTAGAAATGAGAAGAGGGGTCCTCAGATTCCTGTACCTCCTCCTTGACGGTAGTAATGAGAAGAGGTGTCCTCATATTCCTGTACCTCCTCCTTGACGGTAGTAATGAGAAGAGGTGTCCTCAGATTCCTGTACCTCCTCATTGACGCTAGTAATGAGAAGAGGGGTCCTCAGATTCCTGTACCTCCTCCTTGATGGTAGTAATGAGAGGAGGGGTCCTCAGATTCCTGTACCTCCTCATTGATGCTAGTAATGAGAAGAGGGTTCCTCAGATTCCTGTACCTCCTCCTTGACACTAGTAATGAGAAGAGGGGTCTTCAGACACCAGTACCTCCACCTTGACGGTAATAATGAGAAGAGTGGTCTTCAGCCTCCTGTACCTCCTCCTTGACACTAGTAATGAGAAGAGGGGTCTTCAGACACCAGTTCTTCCTCCTTGACGGTAGTAATGAGAATAGGGGTCTTCAGATTCCTGTACCTCCTCCTTGACGGTAGTAATGAGAAGAGGGGTCTTCAGACTCCTGTACCTCCTCCTTGACGGTAGTAATGAGAAGAGTGTTCTTCAGACTCCTGTACCTGCTCCTTGACAGTAGTAATGAGAAGAGGGGTCTTCAGACACCAGTACCTCCTCCTTGACAGTCGTAATGAGAAGAGTGTTCTTCAGATTCCTGTACCTCCTCCTTGACATTAGTAATGAGAAGATGGGTCTTCTGATTCCTGTACCTCCTCCTTGACAGTAGTAATGAGAAGAGGGGTCTTCAGACACCAGTACCTCCTCCTTGACGGTAGTAATGTGAACAGGGGTCATCAGATTCCTGTACCTCCTCCTTGACAGTAGTAATGAGAACAGTCGTCCTCAGATTACTGTACCTCCTCCTTGATGGTAGTAATGAGAAGAGGGGTCCACAGATTCCTTTACCTCCTCCTTGACGGTAGTAATGAGAAGAGGGGTCCTCAGATTCCTGTACCTCCTCCTTGACGTTAGTAATGAGAAGAGGGGTCCTCATATTCCTGTACCTCCTCCTTGACGGTAGTAATGAGAAGAGGGGTCCTCAGATTCCTGTACCTCCTCCTTGACAGTGGTAATGAGAAGAGGGGTCTTCAGACTCCTGTACTTCAGACACCTGTACCTCCTCCTTGACACTAGTAATGAGAAGAAGGGTCTTCAGACTCCTGTACTTCAGACACCTGTACCTCCTCCTTGACACTAGTAATGAGAAGAGGGGTCTTCAGACACCTGTACCTCCTCCTTGACAGTGGTAATGAGAAGAGGGGTCTTCAGACACCTGTACCTCCTCCTTGACAGTGGTAATGAGAAGAGGGGTCTTCAGATTCCTGTACCTCATCCTTGACGGTAGTAATGAGAAGAGGGTCTTCAGATTCCTGTACCTCCTCCTTGACAGTAGTAAAGAGAAGAGGGTTCTTCAGACACCTGTACCTCCACCTTGACGGTAATAATGAGAAGAGGGGTCTTCAGACTCCTGTACCTCAGACACCTGTACCTCCTCGTTGACACTAGTAATGAGAAGAGGGGTCTTCAGACACCTGTAGCTCCTCCTTGACTGTAGTAATGAGAAGACTGTTCTTCAGACACCTGTACCTCCTCCTTGACGGTAGTAATGTGAAGAGGGGTCTTCAGATTCCTGTACCTCCGCCTTGACTGTAGTCATGAGAGGAGGGGTCCTCAGATTCTTGTACCTCCTCATTGACGCTAGTAATGAGAACAGTGGTCCTCAGACTCCTGTACCTCCTCCTTGATGGTAGTAATGAGAAGAGGGGTCCTCAGATTGCTGTACCTCCTCCTTGACGGTTGTAATGAGAAGAGAGGTCCTCAGATTCCTGTACCTCCTCCTTGACGTTAGTAATGAGAAGAGGGGTCCTCATATTCCTGTACCTCCTCCTTGACGGTAGTAATGAGAAGAGGGGTCCTCAGATTCCTGTACCTCCTCCTTGACAGTGGCAATGAGAAGAGGGGTCTTCAGACTCCTGTACTTCAGACACCTGTACCTCCTCCTTGACACTAGTAATGAGAAGAGTGGTCTTCAGACACCAGTACCTCCTCCTTGACAGTGGTAATGAGAAGAGGGGTCTTCAGATTCCTGTACCTCCTCCTTGACGGTAGTAATGAGAAGAGTGGTCCTCAGATTCCAGTACCTCCTCCTTGATGGTAGTAATGAGAAGAGGGGTCTTCAGACACCTGTACCTCCTCCTTGATGGTAGTAATGAGAAGAGGGGTCCTCAGATTCCTGTACCTCCTCCTTGACAGTGGCAATGAGAAGAGGGGTCTTCAGACTCCTGTACTTCAGACACCTGTACCTCCTCCTTGACACTAGTAATGAGAAGAGTGGTCTTCAGACACCAGTACCTCCTCCTTGACAGTGGTAATGAGAAGAGGGGTCTTCAGATTCCTGTACCTCCTCCTTGACGGTAGTAATGAGAAGAGTGGTCCTCAGATTCCAGTACCTCCTCCTTGATGGTAGTAATGAGAAGAGGGGTCTTCAGACACCTGTACCTCCTCCTTGATGGTAGTAATGAGAAGAGGGGTCTTCAGATTCCTGTACCTCCTCCTTGACGGTAGTAATGAGAGGAGGGGTCCTCAGATTCCGGTACCTCCTCATTGACGCTAGTAATGAGAAGAGGTGTCCTCAGATTCCTGTACCTCCTTGATGGGAGTAATGAGAAGAGGGGTCCTCAGATTCCTGTACATCCTCCTTGACGGTAGAAATGAGAAGAGGGGTCCTCAGATTCCTGTACCTCCTCCTTGACGGTAGTAATGAGAAGAGGTGTCCTCATATTCCTGTACCTCCTCCTTGACGGTAGTAATGAGAAGAGGTGTCCTCAGATTCCTGTACCTCCTCATTGACGCTAGTAATGAGAAGAGGGGTCCTCAGATTCCTGTACCTCCTCCTTGATGGTAGTAATGAGAGGAGGGGTCCTCAGATTCCTGTACCTCCTCATTGATGCTAGTAATGAGAAGAGGGTTCCTCAGATTCCTGTACCTCCTCCTTGACACTAGTAATGAGAAGAGGGGTCTTCAGACACCAGTACCTCCACCTTGACGGTAATAATGAGAAGAGTGGTCTTCAGCCTCCTGTACCTCCTCCTTGACACTAGTAATGAGAAGAGGGGTCTTCAGACACCAGTTCTTCCTCCTTGACGGTAGTAATGAGAAGAGGGGTCTTCAGATTCCTGTACCTCCTCCTTGACGGTAGTAATGAGAAGAGGGGTCTTCAGACTCCTGTACCTCCTCCTTGACGGTAGTAATGAGAAGAGTGTTCTTCAGACTCCTGTACCTCCTCCTTGACAGTAGTAATGAGAAGAGGGGTCTTCAGACACCAGTACCTCCTCCTTGACAGTCGTAATGAGAAGAGTGTTCTTCAGATTCCTGTACCTCCTCCTTGACATTAGTAATGAGAAGATGGGTCTTCTGATTCCTGTACCTCCTCCCTGACAGTAGTAATGAGAAGAGGGGTGTTCAGACACCAGTACCTCCTCCTTGACGGTAGTAATGTGAACAGGGGTCATCAGATTCCTGTACCTCCTCCTTGACAGTAGTAATGAGAACAGTGGTCCTCAGATTCCTGTACCTCCTCCTTGATGGTAGTAATGAGAAGAGGGGTCCACAGATTCCTTTACCTCCTCCTTGACGGTAGTAATGAGAAGAGGGGTCCTCAGATTCCTGTACCTCCTCCTTGACGTTAGTAATGAGAAGAGGGGTCCTCATATTCCTGTACCTCCTCCTTGACGGTAGTAATGAGAAGAGGGGTCCTCAGATTCCTGTACCTCCTCCTTGACAGTGGTAATGAGAAGAGGGGTCTTCAGACTCCTGTACTTCAGACACCTGTACCTCCTCCTTGACACTAGTAATGAGAAGAAGGGTCTTCAGACTCCTGTACTTCAGACACCTGTACCTCCTCCTTGACACTAGTAATGAGAAGAGGGGTCTTCAGACACCTGTACCTCCTCCTTGACAGTGGTAATGAGAAGAGGGGTCTTCAGATTCCTGTACCTCCTCCTTGACAGTAGTAAAGAGAAGAGGGGTCTTCAGACACCTGTACCTCCACCTTGACGGTAATAATGAGAAGAGGGGTCTTCAGACTCCTGTACCTCAGACACCTGTACCTCCTCGTTGACACTAGTAATGAGAAGAGGGGTCTTCAGACACCTGTAGCTCCTCCTTGACTGTAGTAATGAGAAGACTGTTCTTCAGACACCTGTACCTCCTCCTTGACGGTAGTAATGTGAAGAGGGGTCTTCAGATTCCTGTACCTCCGCCTTGACTGTAGTCATGAGAGGAGGGGTCCTCAGATTCTTGTACCTCCTCATTGACGCTAGTAATGAGAACAGTGGTCCTCAGACTCCTGTACCTCCTCCTTGATGGTAGTAATGAGAAGAGGGGTCCTCAGATTGCTGTACCTCCTCCTTGACGGTTGTAATGAGAAGAGGGGTCCTCAGATTCCTGTACCTCCTCCTTGACGTTAGTAATGAGAAGAGGGGTCCTCATATTCCTGTACCTCCTCCTTGACGGTAGTAATGAGAAGAGGGGTCCTCAGATTCCTGTACCTCCTCCTTGACAGTGGCAATGAGAAGAGGGGTCTTCAGACTCCTGTACTTCAGACACCTGTACCTCCTCCTTGACACTGGTAATGAGAAGAGTGGTCTTCAGACACCAGTACCTCCTCCTTGACAGTGGTAATGAGAAGAGGGGTCTTCAGATTCCTGTACCTCCTCCTTGACGGTAGTAATGAGAAGAGTGGTCCTCAGATTCCAGTACCTCCTCCTTGATGGTAGTAATGAGAAGAGGGGTCTTCAGACACCTGTACCTCCTCCTTGATGGTAGTAATGAGAAGAGGGGTCTTCAGATTCCTGTACCTCCTCCTTGACGGTAGTAATGAGAGGAGGGGTCCTCAGATTCCGGTACCTCCTCATTGACGCTAGTAATGAGAAGAGGTGTCCTCAGATTCCTGTACCTCCTTGATGGGAGTAATGAGAAGAGGGGTCCTCAGATTCCTGTACCTCCTCCTTGACGGTAGAAATGAGAAGAGGGGTCTTCAGATTCCTGTACCTCCTCCTTGACGGTAGTAATGAGAAGAGGGGTCTTCAGACTCCTGTACCTCCTCCTTGACGGTAGTAATGAGAAGAGTGTTCTTCAGACTCCTGTACCTGCTCCTTGACAGTAGTAATGAGAAGAGGGGTCTTCAGACACCAGTACCTCCTCCTTGACAGTCGTAATGAGAAGAGTGTTCTTCAGATTCCTGTACCTCCTCCTTGACATTAGTAATGAGAAGATGGGTCTTCTGATTCCTGTACCTCCTCCTTGACAGTAGTAATGAGAAGAGGGGTCTTCAGACACCAGTACCTCCTCCTTGACGGTAGTAATGTGAACAGGGGTCATCAGATTCCTGTACCTCCTCCTTGACAGTAGTAATGAGAACAGTCGTCCTCAGATTACTGTACCTCCTCCTTGATGGTAGTAATGAGAAGAGGGGTCCACAGATTCCTTTACCTCCTCCTTGACGGTAGTAATGAGAAGAGGGGTCCTCAGATTCCTGTACCTCCTCCTTGACGTTAGTAATGAGAAGAGGGGTCCTCATATTCCTGTACCTCCTCCTTGACGGTAGTAATGAGAAGAGGGGTCCTCAGATTCCTGTACCTCCTCCTTGACAGTGGTAATGAGAAGAGGGGTCATCAGACTCCTGTACTTCAGACACCTGTACCTCCTCCTTGACACTAGTAATGAGAAGAAGGGTCTTCAGACTCCTGTACTTCAGACACCTGTACCTCCTCCTTGACACTAGTAATGAGAAGAGGGGTCTTCAGACACCTGTACCTCCTCCTTGACAGTGGTAATGAGAAGAGGGGTCTTCAGACACCTGTACCTCCTCCTTGACAGTGGTAATGAGAAGAGGGGTCTTCAGATTCCTGTACCTCATCCTTGACGGTAGTAATGAGAAGAGGGTCTTCAGATTCCTGTACCTCCTCCTTGACAGTAGTAAAGAGAAGAGGGGTCTTCAGACACCTGTACCTCCACCTTGACGGTAATAATGAGAAGAGGGGTCTTCAGACTCCTGTACCTCAGACACCTGTACCTCCTCGTTGACACTAGTAATGAGAAGAGGGGTCTTCAGACACCTGTAGCTCCTCCTTGACTGTAGTAATGAGAAGACTGTTCTTCAGACACCTGTACCTCCTCCTTGACGGTAGTAATGTGAAGAGGGGTCTTCAGATTCCTGTACCTCCGCCTTGACTGTAGTCATGAGAGGAGGGGTCCTCAGATTCTTGTACCTCCTCATTGACGCTAGTAATGAGAACAGTGGTCCTCAGACTCCTGTACCTCCTCCTTGATGGTAGTAATGAGAAGAGGGGTCCTCAGATTGCTGTACCTCCTCCTTGACGGTTGTAATGAGAAGAGGGGTCCTCAGATTCCTGTACCTCCTCCTTGACGTTAGTAATGAGAAGAGGGGTCCTCATATTCCTGTACCTCCTCCTTGACGGTAGTAATGAGAAGAGGGGTCCTCAGATTCCTGTACCTCCTCCTTGACAGTGGCAATGAGAAGAGGGGTCTTCAGACTCCTGTACTTCAGACACCTGTACCTCCTCCTTGACACTAGTAATGAGAAGAGTGGTCTTCAGACACCAGTACCTCCTCCTTGACAGTGGTAATGAGAAGAGGGGTCTTCAGATTCCTGTACCTCCTCCTTGACGGTAGTAATGAGAAGAGTGGTCCTCAGATTCCAGTACCTCCTCCTTGATGGTAGTAATGAGAAGAGGGGTCTTCAGACACCTGTACCTCCTCCTTGATGGTAGTAATGAGAAGAGGGGTCCTCAGATTCCTGTACCTCCTCCTTGACAGTGGCAATGAGAAGAGGGGTCTTCAGACTCCTGTACTTCAGACACCTGTACCTCCTCCTTGACACTAGTAATGAGAAGAGTGGTCTTCAGACACCAGTACCTCCTCCTTGACAGTGGTAATGAGAAGAGGGGTCTTCAGATTCCTGTACCTCCTCCTTGACGGTAGTAATGAGAAGAGTGGTCCTCAGATTCCAGTACCTCCTCCTTGATGGTAGTAATGAGAAGAGGGGTCTTCAGACACCTGTACCTCCTCCTTGATGGTAGTAATGAGAAGAGGGGTCTTCAGATTCCTGTACCTCCTCCTTGACGGTAGTAATGAGAGGAGGGGTCCTCAGATTCCGGTACCTCCTCATTGACGCTAGTAATGAGAAGAGGTGTCCTCAGATTCCTGTACCTCCTTGATGGGAGTAATGAGAAGAGGGGTCCTCAGATTCCTGTACATCCTCCTTGACGGTAGAAATGAGAAGAGTGGTCCTCAGATTCCTGTACCTCCTCCTTGACGGTAGTAATGAGAAGAGGTGTCCTCATATTCCTGTACCTCCTCCTTGACGGTAGTAATGAGAAGAGGTGTCCTCAGATTCCTGTACCTCCTCATTGACGCTAGTAATGAGAAGAGGGGTCCTCAGATTCCTGTACCTCCTCCTTGATGGTAGTAATGAGAGGAGGGGTCCTCAGATTCCTGTACCTCCTCATTGATGCTAGTAATGAGAAGAGGGTTCCTCAGATTCCTGTACCTCCTCCTTGACACTAGTAATGAGAAGAGGGGTCTTCAGACACCAGTACCTCCACCTTGACGGTAATAATGAGAAGAGTGGTCTTCAGCCTCCTGTACCTCCTCCTTGACACTAGTAATGAGAAGAGGGGTCTTCAGACACCAGTTCTTCCTCCTTGACGGTAGTAATGAGAAGAGGGGTCTTCAGATTCCTGTACCTCCTCCTTGACGGTAGTAATGAGAAGAGGGGTCTTCAGACTCCTGTACCTCCTCCTTGACGGTAGTAATGAGAAGAGTGTTCTTCAGACTCCTGTACCTCCTCCTTGACAGTAGTAATGAGAAGAGGGGTCTTCAGACACCAGTACCTCCTCCTTGACAGTCGTAATGAGAAGAGTGTTCTTCAGATTCCTGTACCTCCTCCTTGACATTAGTAATGAGAAGATGGGTCTTCTGATTCCTGTACCTCCTCCCTGACAGTAGTAATGAGAAGAGGGGTGTTCAGACACCAGTACCTCCTCCTTGACGGTAGTAATGTGAACAGGGGTCATCAGATTCCTGTACCTCCTCCTTGACAGTAGTAATGAGAACAGTGGTCCTCAGATTCCTGTACCTCCTCCTTGATGGTAGTAATGAGAAGAGGGGTCCACAGATTCCTTTACCTCCTCCTTGACGGTAGTAATGAGAAGAGGGGTCCTCAGATTCCTGTACCTCCTCCTTGACGTTAGTAATGAGAAGAGGGGTCCTCATATTCCTGTACCTCCTCCTTGACGGTAGTAATGAGAAGAGGGGTCCTCAGATTCCTGTACCTCCTCCTTGACAGTGGTAATGAGAAGAGGGGTCTTCAGACTCCTGTACTTCAGACACCTGTACCTCCTCCTTGACACTAGTAATGAGAAGAAGGGTCTTCAGACTCCTGTACTTCAGACACCTGTACCTCCTCCTTGACACTAGTAATGAGAAGAGGGGTCTTCAGACACCTGTACCTCCTCCTTGACAGTGGTAATGAGAAGAGGGGTCTTCAGATTCCTGTACCTCCTCCTTGACAGTAGTAAAGAGAAGAGGGGTCTTCAGACACCTGTACCTCCACCTTGACGGTAATAATGAGAAGAGGGGTCTTCAGACTCCTGTACCTCAGACACCTGTACCTCCTCGTTGACACTAGTAATGAGAAGAGGGGTCTTCAGACACCTGTAGCTCCTCCTTGACTGTAGTAATGAGAAGACTGTTCTTCAGACACCTGTACCTCCTCCTTGACGGTAGTAATGTGAAGAGGGGTCTTCAGATTCCTGTACCTCCGCCTTGACTGTAGTCATGAGAGGAGGGGTCCTCAGATTCTTGTACCTCCTCATTGACGCTAGTAATGAGAACAGTGGTCCTCAGACTCCTGTACCTCCTCCTTGATGGTAGTAATGAGAAGAGGGGTCCTCATATTCCTGTACCTCCTCCTTGACGGTAGTAATGAGAAGAGGGGTCCTCAGATTCCTGTACCTCCTCCTTGACAGTGGCAATGAGAAGAGGGGTCTTCAGACTCCTGTACTTCAGACACCTGTACCTCCTCCTTGACACTGGTAATGAGAAGAGTGGTCTTCAGACACCAGTACCTCCTCCTTGACAGTGGTAATGAGAAGAGGGGTCTTCAGATTCCTGTACCTCCTCCTTGACGGTAGTAATGAGAAGAGTGGTCCTCAGATTCCAGTACCTCCTCCTTGATGGTAGTAATGAGAAGAGGGGTCTTCAGACACCTGTACCTCCTCCTTGATGGTAGTAATGAGAAGAGGGGTCTTCAGATTCCTGTACCTCCTCCTTGACGGTAGTAATGAGAGGAGGGGTCCTCAGATTCCGGTACCTCCTCATTGACGCTAGTAATGAGAAGAGGTGTCCTCAGATTCCTGTACCTCCTTGATGGGAGTAATGAGAAGAGGGGTCCTCAGATTCCTGTACCTCCTCCTTGACGGTAGAAATGAGAAGAGGGGTCCTCAGATTCCTGTACCTCCTCCTTGACGGTAGTAATGAGAAGAGGTGTCCTCATATTCCTGTACCTCCTCCTTGACGGTAGTAATGAGAAGAGGTGTCCTCAGATTCCTGTACCTCCTCATTGACGCTAGTAATGAGAAGAGGGGTCCTCAGATTCCTGTACCTCCTCCTTGATGGTAGTAATGAGAGGAGGGGTCCTCAGATTCCTGTACCTCCTCATTGATGCTAGTAATGAGAAGAGGGTTCCTCAGATTCCTGTACCTCCTCCTTGACACTAGTAATGAGAAGAGGGGTCTTCAGACACCAGTACCTCCACCTTGACGGTAATAATGAGAAGAGTGGTCTTCAGCCTCCTGTACCTCCTCCTTGACACTAGTAATGAGAAGAGGGGTCTTCAGACACCAGTTCTTCCTCCTTGATGGTAGTAATGAGAATAGGGGTCTTCAGATTCCTGTACCTCCTCCTTGACGGTAGTAATGAGAAGAGGGGTCTTCAGACTCCTGTACCTCCTCCTTGACGGTAGTAATGAGAAGAGTGTTCTTCAGACTCCTGTACCTGCTCCTTGACAGTAGTAATGAGAAGAGGGGTCTTCAGACACCAGTACCTCCTCCTTGACAGTCGTAATGAGAAGAGTGTTCTTCAGATTCCTGTACCTCCTCCTTGACATTAGTAATGAGAAGATGGGTCTTCTGATTCCTGTACCTCCTCCTTGACAGTAGTAATGAGAAGAGGGGTCTTCAGACACCAGTACCTCCTCCTTGACGGTAGTAATGTGAACAGGGGTCATCAGATTCCTGTACCTCCTCCTTGACAGTAGTAATGAGAACAGTGGTCCTCAGATTCCTGTACCTCCTCCTTGATGGTAGTAATGAGAAGAGGGGTCCACAGATTCCTTTACCTCCTCCTTGACGGTAGTAATGAGAAGAGGGGTCCTCAGATTCCTGTACCTCCTCCTTGACGTTAGTAATGAGAAGAGGGGTCCTCATATTCCTGTACCTCCTCCTTGACGGTAGTAATGAGAAGAGGGGTCCTCAGATTCCTGTACCTCCTCCTTGACAGTGGTAATGAGAAGAGGGGTCTTCAGACTCCTGTACTTCAGACACCTGTACCTCCTCCTTGACACTAGTAATGAGAAGAGGGGTCTTCAGACACCTGTACCTCCTCCTTGACAGTGGTAATGAGAAGAGGGGTCTTCAGACACCTGTACCTCCTCCTTGACAGTGGTAATGAGAAGAGGGGTCTTCAGATTCCTGTACCTCATCCTTGACGGTAGTAATGAGAAGAGGGGTCTTCAGATTCCTGTACCTCCTCCTTGACGGTAGTAATGTGAAGAGGGGTCTTCAGATTCCTGTACCTCCGCCTTGACTGTAGTCATGAGAGGAGGGGTCCTCAGATTCTTGTACCTCCTCATTGACGCTAGTAATGAGAACAGTGGTCCTCAGACTCCTGTACCTCCTCCTTGATGGTAGTAATGAGAAGAGGGGTCCTCAGATTGCTGTACCTCCTCCTTGACGGTTGTAATGAGAAGAGGGGTCCTCAGATTCCTGTACCTCCTCCTTGACGTTAGTAATGAGAAGAGGGGTCCTCATATTCCTGTACCTCCTCCTTGACGGTAGTAATGAGAAGAGGGGTCCTCAGATTCCTGTACCTCCTCCTTGACAGTGGCAATGAGAAGAGGGGTCTTCAGACTCCTGTACTTCAGACACCTGTACCTCCTCCTTGACACTAGTAATGAGAAGAGTGGTCTTCAGACACCAGTACCTCCTCCTTGACAGTGGTAATGAGAAGAGGGGTCTTCAGATTCCTGTACCTCCTCCTTGACGGTAGTAATGAGAAGAGTGGTCCTCAGATTCCAGTACCTCCTCCTTGATGGTAGTAATGAGAAGAGGGGTCTTCAGACACCTGTACCTCCTCCTTGATGGTAGTAATGAGAAGAGGGGTCCTCAGATTCCTGTACCTCCTCCTTGACAGTGGCAATGAGAAGAGGGGTCTTCAGACTCCTGTACTTCAGACACCTGTACCTCCTCCTTGACACTAGTAATGAGAAGAGTGGTCTTCAGACACCAGTACCTCCTCCTTGACAGTGGTAATGAGAAGAGGGGTCTTCAGATTCCTGTACCTCCTCCTTGACGGTAGTAATGAGAAGAGTGGTCCTCAGATTCCAGTACCTCCTCCTTGATGGTAGTAATGAGAAGAGGGGTCTTCAGACACCTGTACCTCCTCCTTGATGGTAGTAATGAGAAGAGGGGTCTTCAGATTCCTGTACCTCCTCCTTGACGGTAGTAATGAGAGGAGGGGTCCTCAGATTCCGGTACCTCCTCATTGACGCTAGTAATGAGAAGAGGTGTCCTCAGATTCCTGTACCTCCTTGATGGGAGTAATGAGAAGAGGGGTCCTCAGATTCCTGTACATCCTCCTTGACGGTAGAAATGAGAAGAGGGGTCCTCAGATTCCTGTACCTCCTCCTTGACGGTAGTAATGAGAAGAGGTGTCCTCATATTCCTGTACCTCCTCCTTGACGGTAGTAATGAGAAGAGGTGTCCTCAGATTCCTGTACCTCCTCATTGACGCTAGTAATGAGAAGAGGGGTCCTCAGATTCCTGTACCTCCTCCTTGATGGTAGTAATGAGAGGAGGGGTCCTCAGATTCCTGTACCTCCTCATTGATGCTAGTAATGAGAAGAGGGTTCCTCAGATTCCTGTACCTCCTCCTTGACACTAGTAATGAGAAGAGGGGTCTTCAGACACCAGTACCTCCACCTTGACGGTAATAATGAGAAGAGTGGTCTTCAGCCTCCTGTACCTCCTCCTTGACACTAGTAATGAGAAGAGGGGTCTTCAGACACCAGTTCTTCCTCCTTGACGGTAGTAATGAGAAGAGGGGTCTTCAGATTCCTGTACCTCCTCCTTGACGGTAGTAATGAGAAGAGGGGTCTTCAGACTCCTGTACCTCCTCCTTGACGGTAGTAATGAGAAGAGTGTTCTTCAGACTCCTGTACCTCCTCCTTGACAGTAGTAATGAGAAGAGGGGTCTTCAGACACCAGTACCTCCTCCTTGACAGTCGTAATGAGAAGAGTGTTCTTCAGATTCCTGTACCTCCTCCTTGACATTAGTAATGAGAAGATGGGTCTTCTGATTCCTGTACCTCCTCCCTGACAGTAGTAATGAGAAGAGGGGTGTTCAGACACCAGTACCTCCTCCTTGATGGTAGTAATGTGAACAGGGGTCATCAGATTCCTGTACCTCCTCCTTGACAGTAGTAATGAGAACAGTGGTCCTCAGATTCCTGTACCTCCTCCTTGATGGTAGTAATGAGAAGAGGGGTCCACAGATTCCTTTACCTCCTCCTTGACGGTAGTAATGAGAAGAGGGGTCCTCAGATTCCTGTACCTCCTCCTTGACGTTAGTAATGAGAAGAGGGGTCCTCATATTCCTGTACCTCCTCCTTGACGGTAGTAATGAGAAGAGGGGTCCTCAGATTCCTGTACCTCCTCCTTGACAGTGGTAATGAGAAGAGGGGTCTTCAGACTCCTGTACTTCAGACACCTGTACCTCCTCCTTGACACTAGTAATGAGAAGAAGGGTCTTCAGACTCCTGTACTTCAGACACCTGTACCTCCTCCTTGACACTAGTAATGAGAAGAGGGGTCTTCAGACACCTGTACCTCCTCCTTGACAGTGGTAATGAGAAGAGGGGTCTTCAGATTCCTGTACCTCCTCCTTGACAGTAGTAAAGAGAAGAGGGGTCTTCAGACACCTGTACCTCCACCTTGACGGTAATAATGAGAAGAGGGGTCTTCAGACTCCTGTACCTCAGACACCTGTACCTCCTCGTTGACACTAGTAATGAGAAGAGGGGTCTTCAGACACCTGTAGCTCCTCCTTGACTGTAGTAATGAGAAGACTGTTCTTCAGACACCTGTACCTCCTCCTTGACGGTAGTAATGTGAAGAGGGGTCTTCAGATTCCTGTACCTCCGCCTTGACTGTAGTCATGAGAGGAGGGGTCCTCAGATTCTTGTACCTCCTCATTGACGCTAGTAATGAGAACAGTGGTCCTCAGACTCCTGTACCTCCTCCTTGATGGTAGTAATGAGAAGAGGGGTCCTCAGATTGCTGTACCTCCTCCTTGACGGTTGTAATGAGAAGAGGGGTCCTCAGATTCCTGTACCTCCTCCTTGACGTTAGTAATGAGAAGAGGGGTCCTCATATTCCTGTACCTCCTCCTTGACGGTAGTAATGAGAAGAGGGGTCCTCAGATTCCTGTACCTCCTCCTTGACAGTGGCAATGAGAAGAGGGGTCTTCAGACTCCTGTACTTCAGACACCTGTACCTCCTCCTTGAAACTAGTAATGAGAAGAGTGGTCTTCAGACACCAGTACCTCCTCCTTGACAGTGGTAATGAGAAGAGGGGTCTTCAGATTCCTGTACCTCCTCCTTGACGGTAGTAATGAGAAGAGTGGTCCTCAGATTCCAGTACCTCCTCCTTGATGGTAGTAATGAGAAGAGGGGTCTTCAGACACCTGTACCTCCTCCTTGATGGTAGTAATGAGAAGAGGGGTCTTCAGATTCCTGTACCTCCTCCTTGACGGTAGTAATGAGAGGAGGGGTCCTCAGATTCCGGTACCTCCTCATTGACGCTAGTAATGAGAAGAGGTGTCCTCAGATTCCTGTACCTCCTTGATGGGAGTAATTAGAAGAGGGGTCCTCAGATTCCTGTACCTCCTCCTTGACGGTAGAAATGAGAAGAGGGGTCCTCAGATTCCTGTACCTCCTCCTTGACGGTAGTAATGAGAAGAGGTGTCCTCATATTTTGTACCTCCTCCTTGACGGTAGTAATGAGAAGAGGTGTCCTCAGATTCCTGTACCTCCTCATTGACGCTAGTAATGAGAAGAGGGGTCCTCAGATTCCTGTACCTGCTCCTTGATGGTAGTAATGAGAGGAGGGGTCCTCAGATTCCTGTACCTCCTCATTGATGCTAGTAATGAGAAGAGTGTTCCTCAGATTCCTGTACCTCCTCCTTGACACTAGTAATGAGAAGAGGGGTCTTCAGACACCAGTACCTCCACCTTGACGGTAATAATGAGAAGAGTGGTCTTCAGCCTCCTGTACCTCCTCCTTGACACTAGTAATGAGAAGAGGGGTCTTCAGACACCAGTTCTTCCTCCTTGACGGTAGTAATGAGAAGAGGGGTCTTCAGATTCCTGTACCTCCTCCTTGACAGTAGTAATGAGAAGAGGGGTCTTCAGATACCTTTACCTCCTCCTTGACGGTAGTAATGAGAAGAGGGGTCTTCAGATTCCTTTACCACCTCCTTGACAGTAGTAATTGGAGGAGGGGTCCTCAGATTCCTGTACCTCCTCATTGACGCTAGTAATGAGAAGGGGGGTCCTCAGATTCCTGTACCTCCTCTTTGATGGTAGTAATGAGAAGAGGGGTCCTCAGATTCCTGTACCTCCTCCTTGACTGTAGTAATGAGAAGAGGGGTCCTCAGATTCCTGTATCTCCTCCTTGACAGTAGTAATGAGAAGAGTGGTCTTCAGACTCCTGTACCTCCTCCTTGACAGTAGTAATGAGAAGAGGTGTCTTCAGACACCTATACCTCCTCCTTGACGGTATTAATGAGAAGCGGGGTCTTTTGACACCTGTACCTCCTCCTTGACGGTATTAATGAGAAGAGGGGTCTTCAGACACCTGTACCTCCACCTTGATGGTAATAATGAGACGAGTGGTCTTCAGCCTCCTGTACCTCCTCCTTGACAGTAGTAATGAGAAGAGAGGTCTTCAGACTCCTGTACCTCAGACACCTGTACCTCCTCCTTGACACTAATAATGAGAAGAGGGGTCTTCAGACTCCTGTACCTCAGATTCCTGTACCTCCTCCTTGACGGTAGTAATGAGAAGAGTGTTCTTTAGACTGCTGTACCTCCTCCTTGACAGTAGTAATGAGAAGAGGGGTCTTCAGACACCTGTACATCCCCCTTGACAGTTGTAATGAGAAGAGGAGTCTTCGGAGTCCTGTACCTCCTCCTTGATGGTAGTAATGAGAATAGTGGTCTTCAGACAACTGTACCTCCTTCTTGACGGTAGTAATGAGAAGAGGGATCTTCAGAGTCCTGTACCACCTCCTTGATGGTAGTAATGAGAAGAGGGGTCTTCAGAGTGCTGTACCTCCTCCTTGACGGTATTAATGAGAAGCGGGGTCTTCAGACACCTGTACCTCCACCTTGACGGTAATAATGAGAAGAGTGGTCTTCAGCCTCCTGTACCTCCTCCTTGACAGTAATAATGAGAAGAGGGGTCTTCAGACTCCTGTACCTCAGACACCTGTACCTCCTCCTTGAAACTAGTAATGAGAAGAGGGGTCTTCAGACACCAGTTCTTCCTCCTTGACGGTAGTAATGAGAAGAGGGGTCTTCAGACACCAGTTCTTCCTCCTTGACGGTAGTAATGAGAAGAGGGGTCTTCAGATTCCTGTACCTCCTCCTTGACAGTAGTAATGAGAAGAGGGGTCTTCAGATACCTTTACCTCCTCCTTGACGGTAGTAATGAGAAGAGGGGTCTTCAGATTCCTTTACCTCCTCCTTGACAGTAGTAATGGGAGGAGGGGTCCTCAGATTCATGTACCTCCTCATTGACGCTAGTAATGAGAAGGGGGGTCCTCAGATTCATGTACCTCCTCCTTGATGGTAGTAATGAGAAGAGGGGTCCTCAGATTCCTGTACCTCCTCCTTGACTGTAGTAATGAGAAGAGGGGTCCTCAGATTCCTGTACCTCCTCCTTGACAGTAGTAATGAGAAGAGTGGTCTTCAGACTCCTGTAGCTCCTCCTTGACAGTAGTAATGAGAAGAGGTGTCTTCAGACACCTGTACCTCCACGTTGACGGTAATAATGAGAAGAGGGGTCTTCAGGCTCCTGTAGCTCAGATTCCTGTACCTCCTCCTTGACAGTAGTATTGAGAAGAGGGATCTTCAGACACCTGTACCTCCTCCTTGACAGTAGTAATGAGAAGAGGGGTCTTCAGATTCCTGTACCTCCTCCTTGACAGTAGTAATGAGAAGAGGGGTCTTCAGACTCCTGTACTTCAGACACCTGTACCTCCTCCTTGACACTAGTAATGAGAAGAAGGGTCTTCAGACTCCTGTACTTCAGACACCTGTACCTCCTCCTTGACACTAGTAATGAGAAGAGGGGTCTTCAGACACCTGTACCTCCTCCTTGACGGTAGTAATGAGAAGAGGGGTCTTCAGATTCCTGTACCTCCTCCTTGACGGTAGTAATGTGAAGAGGGGTCTTCAGATTCCTGTACCTCCGCCTTGACTGTAGTCATGAGAGGAGGGGTCCTCAGATTCTTGTACCTCCTCATTGACGCTAGTAATGAGAACAGTGGTCCTCAGACTCCTGTACCTCCTCCTTGATGGTAGTAATGAGAAGAGGGGTCTTCAGACTCCTGTACCTCAGACACCTGTACCTCCTCGTTGACACTAGTAATGAGAAGAGGGGTCTTCAGACACCTGTAGCTCCTCCTTGACTGTAGTAATGAGAAGACTGTTCTTCAGACACCTGTACCTCCTCCTTGACGGTAGTAATGTGAAGAGGGGTCTTCAGATTCCTGTACCTCCGCCTTGACTGTAGTCATGAGAGGAGGGGTCCTCAGATTCTTGTACCTCCTCATTGACGCTAGTAATGAGAACAGTGGTCCTCAGACTCCTGTACCTCCTCCTTGATGGTAGTAATGAGAAGAGGGGTCCTCAGATTGCTGTACCTCCTCCTTGACGGTTGTAATGAGAAGAGGGGTCCTCAGATTCCTGTACCTCCTCCTTGACGTTAGTAATGAGAAGAGGGGTCCTCATATTCCTGTACCTCCTCCTTGACGGTAGTAATGAGAAGAGGGGTCCTCAGATTCCTGTACCTCCTCCTTGACAGTGGCAATGAGAAGAGGGGTCTTCAGACTCCTGTACTTCAGACACCTGTACCTCCTCCTTGACACTAGTAATGAGAAGAGTGGTCTTCAGACACCAGTACCTCCTCCTTGACAGTGGTAATGAGAAGAGGGGTCTTCAGATTCCTGTACCTCCTCCTTGACGGTAGTAATGAGAAGAGTGGTCCTCAGATTCCAGTACCTCCTCCTTGATGGTAGTAATGAGAAGAGGGGTCTTCAGACACCTGTACCTCCTCCTTGATGGTAGTAATGAGAAGAGGGGTCCTCAGATTCCTGTACCTCCTCCTTGACAGTGGCAATGAGAAGAGGGGTCTTCAGACTCCTGTACTTCAGACACCTGTACCTCCTCCTTCACACTAGTAATGAGAAGAGTGGTCTTCAGACACCAGTACCTCCTCCTTGACAGTGGTAATGAGAAGAGTGTTCTTCAGACTCCTGTACCTCCTCCTTGACAGTAGTAATGAGAAGAGGGGTCTTCAGACACCAGTACCTCCTCCTTGACAGTCGTAATGAGAAGAGTGTTCTTCAGATTCCTGTACCTCCTCCTTGACATTAGTAATGAGAAGATGGGTCTTCTGATTCCTGTACCTCCTCCCTGACAGTAGTAATGAGAAGAGGGGTGTTCAGACACCAGTACCTCCTCCTTGATGGTAGTAATGTGAACAGGGGTCATCAGATTCCTGTACCTCCTCCTTGACAGTAGTAATGAGAACAGTGGTCCTCAGATTCCTGTACCTCCTCCTTGATGGTAGTAATGAGAAGAGGGGTCCACAGATTCCTTTACCTCCTCCTTGACGGTAGTAATGAGAAGAGGGGTCCTCAGATTCCTGTACCTCCTCCTTGACGTTAGTAATGAGAAGAGGGGTCCTCATATTCCTGTACCTCCTCCTTGACGGTAGTAATGAGAAGAGGGGTCCTCAGATTCCTGTACCTCCTCCTTGACAGTGGTAATGAGAAGAGGGGTCTTCAGACTCCTGTACTTCAGACACCTGTACCTCCTCCTTGACACTAGTAATGAGAAGAAGGGTCTTCAGACTCCTGTACTTCAGACACCTGTACCTCCTCCTTGACACTAGTAATGAGAAGAGGGGTCTTCAGACACCTGTACCTCCTCCTTGACAGTGGTAATGAGAAGAGGGGTCTTCAGATTCCTGTACCTCCTCCTTGACAGTAGTAAAGAGAAGAGGGGTCTTCAGACACCTGTACCTCCACCTTGACGGTAATAATGAGAAGAGGGGTCTTCAGACTCCTGTACCTCAGACACCTGTACCTCCTCGTTGACACTAGTAATGAGAAGAGGGGTCTTCAGACACCTGTAGCTCCTCCTTGACTGTAGTAATGAGAAGACTGTTCTTCAGACACCTGTACCTCCTCCTTGACGGTAGTAATGTGAAGAGGGGTCTTCAGATTCCTGTACCTCCGCCTTGACTGTAGTCATGAGAGGAGGGGTCCTCAGATTCTTGTACCTCCTCATTGACGCTAGTAATGAGAACAGTGGTCCTCAGACTCCTGTACCTCCTCCTTGATGGTAGTAATGAGAAGAGGGGTCCTCAGATTGCTGTACCTCCTCCTTGACGGTTGTAATGAGAAGAGGGGTCCTCAGATTCCTGTACCTCCTCCTTGACGTTAGTAATGAGAAGAGGGGTCCTCATATTCCTGTACCTCCTCCTTGACGGTAGTAATGAGAAGAGGGGTCCTCAGATTCCTGTACCTCCTCCTTGACAGTGGCAATGAGAAGAGGGGTCTTCAGACTCCTGTACTTCAGACACCTGTACCTCCTCCTTGACACTAGTAATGAGAAGAGTGGTCTTCAGACACCAGTACCTCCTCCTTGACAGTGGTAATGAGAAGAGGGGTCTTCAGATTCCTGTACCTCCTCCTTGACGGTAGTAATGAGAAGAGTGGTCCTCAGATTCCAGTACCTCCTCCTTGATGGTAGTAATGAGAAGAGGGGTCTTCAGACACCTGTACCTCCTCCTTGATGGTAGTAATGAGAAGAGGGGTCTTCAGATTCCTGTACCTCCTCCTTGACGGTAGTAATGAGAGGAGGGGTCCTCAGATTCCGGTACCTCCTCATTGACGCTAGTAATGAGAAGAGGTGTCCTCAGATTCCTGTACCTCCTTGATGGGAGTAATTAGAAGAGGGGTCCTCAGATTCCTGTACCTCCTCCTTGACGGTAGAAATGAGAAGAGGGGTCCTCAGATTCCTGTACCTCCTCCTTGACGGTAGTAATGAGAAGAGGTGTCCTCATATTCCTGTACCTCCTCCTTGACGGTAGTAATGAGAAGAGGTGTCCTCAGATTCCTGTACCTCCTCATTGACGCTAGTAATGAGAAGAGGGGTCCTCAGATTCCTGTACCTGCTCCTTGATGGTAGTAATGAGAGGAGGGGTCCTCAGATTCCTGTACCTCCTCATTGATGCTAGTAATGAGAAGAGGGTTCCTCAGATTCCTGTACCTCCTCCTTGACACTAGTAATGAGAAGAGGGGTCTTCAGACACCAGTACCTCCACCTTGACGGTAATAATGAGAAGAGTGGTCTTCAGCCTCCTGTACCTCCTCCTTGACACTAGTAATGAGAAGAGGGGTCTTCAGACACCAGTTCTTCCTCCTTGACGGTAGTAATGAGAAGAGGGGTCTTCAGATTCCTGTACCTCCTCCTTGACAGTAGTAATGAGAAGAGGGGTCTTCAGATACCTTTACCTCCTCCTTGACGGTAGTAATGAGAAGAGGGGTCTTCAGATTCCTTTACCACCTCCTTGACAGTAGTAATTGGAGGAGGGGTCCTCAGATTCCTGTACCTCCTCATTGACGCTAGTAATGAGAAGGGGGGTCCTCAGATTCCTGTACCTCCTCTTTGATGGTAGTAATGAGAAGAGGGGTCCTCAGATTCCTGTACCTCCTCCTTGACTGTAGTAATGAGAAGAGGGGTCCTCAGATTCCTGTATCTCCTCCTTGACAGTAGTAATGAGAAGAGTGGTCTTCAGACTCCTGTACCTCCTCCTTGACAGTAGTAATGAGAAGAGGTGTCTTCAGACACCTATACCTCCTCCTTGACGGTATTAATGAGAAGCGGGGTCTTCAGACTCCTGTACCTCCTCCTTGACAGTAGTAATGAGAAGAGGGGTCTTCAGATTACTGTACCTCCTCCTTGACGCTAGTAATGAGAAGAGTGGTCCTCAGATTCCTGTACCTCCTCCTTGACAGTAGTAATGAGAAGAGGGGTCTTTTGACACCTGTACCTCCTCCTTGACGGTATTAATGAGAAGAGGGGTCTTCAGATTCCTGTACCTCCTCCTTGACGGTAGTAATGTGAAGAGGGGTCTTCAGATTCCTGTACCTCCGCCTTGACTGTAGTCATGAGAGGAGGGGTCCTCAGATTCTTGTACCTCCTCATTGACGCTAGTAATGAGAACAGTGGTCCTCAGACTCCTGTACCTCCTCCTTGATGGTAGTAATGAGAAGAGGGGTCTTCAGACTCCTGTACCTCAGACACCTGTACCTCCTCGTTGACACTAGTAATGAGAAGAGGGGTCTTCAGACACCTGTAGCTCCTCCTTGACTGTAGTAATGAGAAGACTGTTCTTCAGACACCTGTACCTCCTCCTTGACGGTAGTAATGTGAAGAGGGGTCTTCAGATTCCTGTACCTCCGCCTTGACTGTAGTCATGAGAGGAGGGGTCCTCAGATTCTTGTACCTCCTCATTGACGCTAGTAATGAGAACAGTGGTCCTCAGACTCCTGTACCTCCTCCTTGATGGTAGTAATGAGAAGAGGGGTCCTCAGATTGCTGTACCTCCTCCTTGACGGTTGTAATGAGAAGAGGGGTCCTCAGATTCCTGTACCTCCTCCTTGACGTTAGTAATGAGAAGAGGGGTCCTCATATTCCTGTACCTCCTCCTTGACGGTAGTAATGAGAAGAGGGGTCCTCAGATTCCTGTACCTCCTCCTTGACAGTGGCAATGAGAAGAGGGGTCTTCAGACTCCTGTACTTCAGACACCTGTACCTCCTCCTTGACACTAGTAATGAGAAGAGTGGTCTTCAGACACCAGTACCTCCTCCTTGACAGTGGTAATGAGAAGAGGGGTCTTCAGATTCCTGTACCTCCTCCTTGACGGTAGTAATGAGAAGAGTGGTCCTCAGATTCCAGTACCTCCTCCTTGATGGTAGTAATGAGAAGAGGGGTCTTCAGACACCTGTACCTCCTCCTTGATGGTAGTAATGAGAAGAGGGGTCCTCAGATTCCTGTACCTCCTCCTTGACAGTGGCAATGAGAAGAGGGGTCTTCAGACTCCTGTACTTCAGACACCTGTACCTCCTCCTTCACACTAGTAATGAGAAGAGTGGTCTTCAGACACCAGTACCTCCTCCTTGACAGTGGTAATGAGAAGAGGGGTCTTCAGATTCCTGTACCTCCTCCTTGACGGTAGTAATGAGAAGAGTGGTCCTCAGATTCCAGTACCTCCTCCTTGATGGTAGTAATGAGAAGAGGGGTCTTCAGACACCTGTACCTCCTCCTTGATGGTAGTAATGAGAAGAGGGGTCTTCAGATTCCTGTACCTCCTCCTTGACGGTAGTAATGAGAGGAGGGGTCCTCAGATTCCGGTACCTCCTCATTGACGCTAGTAATGAGAAGAGGTGTCCTCAGATTCCTGTACCTCCTTGATGGGAGTAATGAGAAGAGGGGTCCTCAGATTCCTGTACATCCTCCTTGACGGTAGAAATGAGAAGAGGGGTCCTCAGATTCCTGTACCTCCTCCTTGACGGTAGTAATGAGAAGAGGTGTCCTCATATTCCTGTACCTCCTCCTTGACGGTAGTAATGAGAAGAGGTGTCCTCAGATTCCTGTACCTCCTCATTGACGCTAGTAATGAGAAGAGGGGTCCTCAGATTCCTGTACCTCCTCCTTGATGGTAGTAATGAGAGGAGGGGTCCTCAGATTCCTGTACCTCCTCATTGATGCTAGTAATGAGAAGAGGGTTCCTCAGATTCCTGTACCTCCTCCTTGACACTAGTAATGAGAAGAGGGGTCTTCAGACACCAGTACCTCCACCTTGACGGTAATAATGAGAAGAGTGGTCTTCAGCCTCCTGTACCTCCTCCTTGACACTAGTAATGAGAAGAGGGGTCTTCAGACAGCAGTTCTTCCTCCTTGACGGTAGTAATGAGAAGAGGGGTCTTCAGATTCCTGTACCTCCTCCTTGACGGTAGTAATGAGAAGAGGGTTCTTCAGACTCCTGTACCTCCTCCTTGACGGTAGTAATGAGAAGAGTGTTCTTCAGACTCCTGTACCTCCTCCTTGACAGTAGTAATGAGAAGAGGGGTCTTCAGACACCAGTACCTCCTCCTTGACAGTCGTAATGAGAAGAGTGTTCTTCAGATTCCTGTACCTCCTCCTTGACATTAGTAATGAGAAGATGGGTCTTCTGATTCCTGTACCTCCTCCCTGACAGTAGTAATGAGAAGAGGGGTGTTCAGACACCAGTACCTCCTCCTTGATGGTAGTAATGTGAACAGGGGTCATCAGATTCCTGTACCTCCTCCTTGACAGTAGTAATGAGAACAGTGGTCCTCAGATTCCTGTACCTCCTCCTTGATGGTAGTAATGAGAAGAGGGGTCCACAGATTCCTTTACCTCCTCCTTGACGGTAGTAATGAGAAGAGGGGTCCTCAGATTCCTGTACCTCCTCCTTGACGTTAGTAATGAGAAGAGGGGTCCTCATATTCCTGTACCTCCTCCTTGACGGTAGTAATGAGAAGAGGGGTCCTCAGATTCCTGTACCTCCTCCTTGACAGTGGTAATGAGAAGAGGGGTCTTCAGACTCCTGTACTTCAGACACCTGTACCTCCTCCTTGACACTAGTAATGAGAAGAAGGGTCTTCAGACTCCTGTACTTCAGACACCTGTACCTCCTCCTTGACACTAGTAATGAGAAGAGGGGTCTTCAGACACCTGTACCTCCTCCTTGACAGTGGTAATGAGAAGAGGGGTCTTCAGATTCCTGTACCTCCTCCTTGACAGTAGTAAAGAGAAGAGGGGTCTTCAGACACCTGTACCTCCACCTTGACGGTAATAATGAGAAGAGGGGTCTTCAGACTCCTGTACCTCAGACACCTGTACCTCCTCGTTGACACTAGTAATGAGAAGAGGGGTCTTCAGACACCTGTAGCTCCTCCTTGACTGTAGTAATGAGAAGACTGTTCTTCAGACACCTGTACCTCCTCCTTGACGGTAGTAATGTGAAGAGGGGTCTTCAGATTCCTGTACCTCCGCCTTGACTGTAGTCATGAGAGGAGGGGTCCTCAGATTCTTGTACCTCCTCATTGACGCTAGTAATGAGAACAGTGGTCCTCAGACTCCTGTACCTCCTCCTTGATGGTAGTAATGAGAAGAGGGGTCCTCAGATTGCTGTACCTCCTCCTTGACGGTTGTAATGAGAAGAGGGGTCCTCAGATTCCTGTACCTCCTCCTTGACGTTAGTAATGAGAAGAGGGGTCCTCATATTCCTGTACCTCCTCCTTGACGGTAGTAATGAGAAGAGGGGTCCTCAGATTCCTGTACCTCCTCCTTGACAGTGGCAATGAGAAGAGGGGTCTTCAGACTCCTGTACTTCAGACACCTGTACCTCCTCCTTGACACTAGTAATGAGAAGAGTGGTCTTCAGACACCAGTACCTCCTCCTTGACAGTGGTAATGAGAAGAGGGGTCTTCAGATTCCTGTACCTCCTCCTTGACGGTAGTAATGAGAAGAGTGGTCCTCAGATTCCAGTACCTCCTCCTTGATGGTAGTAATGAGAAGAGGGGTCTTCAGACACCTGTACCTCCTCCTTGATGGTAGTAATGAGAAGAGGGGTCTTCAGATTCCTGTACCTCCTCCTTGACGGTAGTAATGAGAGGAGGGGTCCTCAGATTCCGGTACCTCCTCATTGACGCTAGTAATGAGAAGAGGAGTCCTCAGATTCCTGTACCTCCTTGATGGGAGTAATTAGAAGAGGGGTCCTCAGATTCCTGTACCTCCTCCTTGACGGTAGAAATGAGAAGAGGGGTCCTCAGATTCCTGTACCTCCTCCTTGACGGTAGTAATGAGAAGAGGTGTCCTCATATTCCTGTACCTCCTCCTTGACGGTAGTAATGAGAAGAGGTGTCCTCAGATTCCTGTACCTCCTCATTGACGCTAGTAATGAGAAGAGGGGTCCTCAGATTCCTGTACCTGCTCCTTGATGGTAGTAATGAGAGGAGGGGTCCTCAGATTCCTGTACCTCCTCATTGATGCTAGTAATGAGAAGAGGGTTCCTCAGATTCCTGTACCTCCTCCTTGACACTAGTAATGAGAAGAGGGGTCTTCAGACACCAGTACCTCCACCTTGACGGTAATAATGAGAAGAGTGGTCTTCAGCCTCCTGTACCTCCTCCTTGACACTAGTAATGAGAAGAGGGGTCTTCAGACACCAGTTCTTCCTCCTTGACGGTAGTAATGAGAAGAGGGGTCTTCAGATTCCTGTACCTCCTCCTTGACAGTAGTAATGAGAAGAGGGGTCTTCAGATACCTTTACCTCCTCCTTGACGGTAGTAATGAGAAGAGGGGTCTTCAGATTCCTTTACCACCTCCTTGACAGTAGTAATTGGAGGAGGGGTCCTCAGATTCCTGTACCTCCTCATTGACGCTAGTAATGAGAAGGGGGGTCCTCAGATTCCTGTACCTCCTCTTTGATGGTAGTAATGAGAAGAGGGGTCCTCAGATTCCTGTACCTCCTCCTTGACTGTAGTAATGAGAAGAGGGGTCCTCAGATTCCTGTATCTCCTCCTTGACAGTAGTAATGAGAAGAGTGGTCTTCAGACTCCTGTACCTCCTCCTTGACAGTAGTAATGAGAAGAGGTGTCTTCAGACACCTATACCTCCTCCTTGACGGTATTAATGAGAAGCGGGGTCTTCAGACTCCTGTACCTCCTCCTTGACAGTAGTAATGAGAAGAGGGGTCTTCAGATTACTGTACCTCCTCCTTGACGCTAGTAATGAGAAGAGTGGTCCTCAGATTCCTGTACCTCCTCCTTGACAGTAGTAATGAGAAGAGGGGTCTTTTGACACCTGTACCTCCTCCTTGACGGTATTAATGAGAAGAGGGGTCTTCAGACACCTGTACCTCCACCTTGATGGTAATAATGAGACGAGTGGTCTTCAGCCTCCTGTACCTCCTCCTTGACAGTAGTAATGAGAAGAGAGGTCTTCAGACTCCTGTACCTCAGACACCTGTACCTCCTCCTTGACACTAATAATGAGAAGAGGGGTCTTCAGACTCCTGTACCTCAGATTCCTGTACCTCCTCCTTGACGGTAGTAATGAGAAGAGTGTTCTTTAGACTGCTGTACCTCCTCCTTGACAGTAGTAATGAGAAGAGGGGTCTTCAGACACCTGTACCTCCCCCTTGACAGTTGTAATGAGAAGAGGAGTCTTCGGAGTCCTGTACCTCCTCCTTGATGGTAGTAATGAGAATAGTGGTCTTCAGACAACTGTACCTCCTTCTTGACGGTAGTAATGAGAAGAGGGATCTTCAGAGTCCTGTACCACCTCCTTGATGGTAGTAATGAGAAGAGGGGTCTTCAGAGTGCTGTACCTCCTCCTTGACGGTATTAATGAGAAGCGGGGTCTTCAGACACCTCTACCTCCACCTTGACGGTAATAATGAGAAGAGTGGTCTTCAGCCTCCTGTACCTCCTCCTTGACAGTAATAATGAGAAGAGGGGTCTTCAGACTCCTGTACCTCAGACACCTGTACCTCCTCCTTGAAACTAGTAATGAGAAGAGGGGTCTTCAGACACCAGTTCTTCCTCCTTGACGGTAGTAATGAGAAGAGGGGTCTTCAGACACCAGTTCTTCCTCCTTGACGGTAGTAATGAGAAGAGGGGTCTTCAGATTCCTGTACCTCCTCCTTGACAGTAGTAATGAGAAGAGGGGTCTTCAGATACCTTTACCTCCTCCTTGACGGTAGTAATGAGAAGAGGGGTCTTTAGATTCCTTTACCTCCTCCTTGACAGTAGTAATGGGAGGAGGGGTCCTCAGATTCATGTACCTCCTCATTGACGCTAGTAATGAGAAGGGGGGTCCTCAGATTCATGTACCTCCTCCTTGATGGTAGTAATGAGAAGAGGGGTCCTCAGATTCCTGTACCTCCTCCTGGACTGTAGTAATGAGAAGAGGGGTCCTCAGATTCCTGTACCTCCTCCTTGACAGTAGTAATGAGAAGAGTGGTCTTCAGACTCCTGTACCTCCTCCTTGACAGTAGTAATGAGAAGAGGTGTCTTCAGACACCTGTACCTCCACCTTGACGGTAATAATGAGAAGAGGGGTCTTCAGGCTCCTGTAGCTCAGATTCCTGTACCTCCTCCTTGACAGTAGTAATGAGAAGAGGGATCTTCAGACACCTGTACCTCCTCCTTGACAGTAGTAATGAGAAGAGGGGTCTTCAGATTCCTGTACCTCCTCCTTGACAGTAGTAATGAGAAGAGGGGTCTTCAGACACCTGTACCTCCTCCTTGACGGAAGTAATGAGAAGAGGGGTCTTCAGATTCCTGTACCTCCTCCTTGACGGTAGTAATGAGAAGAGTGGTCCTCAGATTCCTGTACCTCCTCCTTGACAGTAGTAATGAGAAGAGGGGTCTTCAGACACCTGTACCTCCTCCTTGACAGTAGTAATGAGAGGAGGAGTCCTCAGATTCCTGTACCTCCTCATTGACGCTAGAAATGAGAAGAGGAGTCCTCAGATTCCTGTACCTCCTCCTTGATGATAGTAATGAGAAGAGGGGTCCTCTGATTCCTGTACCTCCTCCTTGACAGTAGTAATGAGAAGAGGGGTCCTCAGATTCCTGTACCTCCTCCTTGACGGTAGTAATGAGAAGAGGGTTTCTCAGATTCCTGTACCTGCTCCTTGACGGTAGTAATGAGAAGAGCGGTCTTCAGACTCCTGTACCTCCTCCTTGACGGGAGTAATGAGAAGAGTGTTCTTCATACTCCTGCACCTCCTCCTTGACAGTAGTAATGAGAAGAGGGGTCTTCAGACACCAGTACCTCCTCCTTGACAGTTGTAATGAGAAGAGTGTTCTTCAGATTCCTGTACCTCCACCTTGACATTAGTAATGAGAAGATGGGTCTTCAGATTCCTGTACCTCCACCTTGACAGTAGCAATGAGAAGAGGTGTCTTCAGACACCGGTACCACCTCCTTGACAGTAGTAATAAGAAGAGGGGTCTTTGGAGTCCTGTATCTCCTCCTTGACGGTATTAATGAGAAGAGGGGTCTTCAGACACCTGTACCTCCACCTTGACGGTAGTAATGAGAAGAGTGTTCTTCAGACTCCTGTACCTCCTCCTTGACAGTAGTAATGAGAAGAGGGGTTTTCAGATTCCTGTACCTCCTCCTTGACGGTAGTAATGAGAAGAGTGGTCCTCAGATTCCTGTACCTCCTCCTTGACAGTAGGAATGAGAAGAGGGGTCTTTTGACACCTGTACCTCCTCCTTGACAGTATTAATGAGAAGAGGGGTCTTCAGACACCTGTACCTCCACCTTGACGGTAATAATGAGACGAGTGGTCTTCAGCCTCCTGTACCTCCTCCTTGACAGTAGTAATGAGAAGAGGGGTCTTCAGACTCCTGTACGTCAGACACCTGTACCTCCTCCTTGACACTAATAATGAGAAGAGGGGTTTTCAGACACCAGTACTTCCTCCTTGACGGTAGTAATGAGAAGAGGGATCTTCAGATTCCTGTACCTCCTCCTTGATGGTAGTAATGAGAAGAGGAGTCCTCAGATTCCTGTACCTCCTCCTTGACAGTAGTAATGAGAAGAGGGGTCTTCAGATACCTTTACCTCCTCCTTGACAGTAGTAATGGGAGGAGGGGTCCTCAGATTCCTGTACCTCCTCATTGATGCTAGTAATGAGAAAGGGGGTCCTCAGATTCCTGTACCTCCTCCTTGATGGTAGTAATGAGAAGAGGGGTCCTCAGATTCCTGTACCTCCTCCTTGACAGTAGTAATGAGAAGAGGGGTCCTCAGATTTCTGTACCTCCTCCTTGACGGTAGTAATGAGAAGAGTGGTCTTCAGACTCCTGTACCTCCTCCTTGACAGTATTAATGAGAAGAGGGGTCTTCAGACACCTGTACCTCCACCTTGACGGTAATAATGAGAAGAGGGGTCTTCAGACTCCTGTACCTCCTCCTTGACGTTAGTAATGAGAAGAGGGGTCCTCATATTCCTGTACCTCCTCCTTGACAGTAGTAATGAGAAGAGGGGTCCTCAGATTCCTGTACCTCCTACTTGACAGTGGTAATGAGAAGAGGGGTCTTCAGACTCCTGTACTTCAGACACCTGTACCTCCTCCTTGACACTAGTAATGAGAAGAGTGGTCTTCAGGCACCAGTACCTCCTCCTTGACAGTGGTAATGAGAAGAGGGGTCTTCAGATTCCTGTACCTCCTCCTTGACGGTAGTAATGAGAAGAGTGGTCCTCAGATTCAAGTACCTCCTCCTTGATGGTAGTAATGAGAAGAGGGGTCTTCAGACACCTGTACCTCCTCCTTGATGGTAGTAATGAGAAGAGGGGTCTTCAGATTCCTGTACCTCCTCCTTGACGGTAGTAATGAGAGGAGGGGTCCTCAGATTCCGGTACCTCCTCATTGACGCTAGTAATGAGAAGAGGTGTCCTCAGATTCCTGTACCTCCTTGATGGGAGTAATTAGAAGAGGGGTCCTCAGATTCCTGTACCTCCTCCTTGACGGTAGAAATGAGAAGAGGGGTCCTCAGATTCCTGTACCTCCTCCTTGACGGTAGTAATGAGAAGAGGTGTCCTCATATTCCTGTACCTCCTCCTTGACGGTAGTAATGAGAAGAGGTGTCCTCAGATTCCTGTACCTCCTCATTGACGCTAGTAATGAGAAGAGGGGTCCTCAGATTCCTGTACCTGCTCCTTGATGGTAGTAATGAGAGGAGGGGTCCTCAGATTCCTGTACCTCCTCATTGATGCTAGTAATGAGAAGAGGGTTCCTCAGATTCCTGTACCTCCTCCTTGACACTAGTAATGAGAAGAGGGGTCTTCAGACACCAGTACCTCCACCTTGACGGTAATAATGAGAAGAGTGGTCTTCAGCCTCCTGTACCTCCTCCTTGACACTAGTAATGAGAAGAGGGGTCTTCAGACACCAGTTCTTCCTCCTTGACGGTAGTAATGAGAAGAGGGGTCTTCAGATTCCTGTACCTCCTCCTTGACAGTAGTAATGAGAAGAGGGGTCTTCAGATACCTTTACCTCCTCCTTGACGGTAGTAATGAGAAGAGGGGTCTTCAGATTCCTTTACCACCTCCTTGACTGTAGTAATTGGAGGAGGGGTCCTCAGATTCCTGTACCTCCTCATTGACGCTAGTAATGAGAAGGGGGGTCCTCAGATTCCTGTACCTCCTCTTTGATGGTAGTAATGAGAAGAGGGGTCCTCAGATTCCTGTACCTCCTCCTTGACTGTAGTAATGAGAAGAGGGGTCCTCAGATTCCTGTATCTCCTCCTTGACAGTAGTAATGAGAAGAGGGGTCTTCAGACTCCTGTACCTCCTCCTTGACAGTAGTAATGAGAAGAGGTGTCTTCAGACACCTATACCTCCTCCTTGACGGTATTAATGAGAAGCGGGGTCTTCAGACTCCTGTACCTCCTCCTTGACAGTAGTAATGAGAAGAGGGGTCTTCAGATTACTGTACCTCCTCCTTGACGCTAGTAATGAGAAGAGTGGTCCTCAGATTCCTGTACCTCCTCCTTGACAGTAGTAATGAGAAGAGGGGTCTTTTGACACCTGTACCTCCTCCTTGACGGTATTAATGAGAAGAGGGGTCTTCAGACACCTGTACCTCCACCTTGATGGTAATAATGAGACGAGTGGTCTTCAGCCTCCTGTACCTCCTCCTTGACAGTAGTAATGAGAAGAGGGGTCTTCAGACTCCTGTACCTCAGACACCTGTACCTCCTCCTTGACACTAATAATGAGAAGAGGGGTCTTCAGACTCCTGTACCTCAGATTCCTGTACCTCCTCCTTGACGGTAGTAATGAGAAGAGTGTTCTTTAGACTGCTGTACCTCCTCCTTGACAGTAGTAATGAGAAGAGGGGTCTTCAGACACCTGTACCTCCCCCTTGACAGTTGTAATGAGAAGAGGAGTCTTCGGAGTCCTGTACCTCCTCCTTGACGGTAGTAATGAGAATAGTGGTCTTCAGACAACTGTACCTCCTTCTTGACGGTAGTAATGAGAAGAGGGATCTTCAGAGTCCTGTACCACCTCCTTGATGGTAGTAATGAGAAGAGGGGTCTTCAGAGTGCTGTACCTCCTCCTTGACGGTATTAATGAGAAGCGGGGTCTTCAGACACCTGTACCTCCACCTTGACGGTAATAATGAGAAGAGTGGTCTTCAGCCACCTGTACCTCCTCCTTGACAGTAATAATGAGAAGAGGGGTCTTCAGACTCCTGTACCTCAGACACCTGTACCTCCTCCTTGAAACTAGTAATGAGAAGAGGGGTCTTCAGACACCAGTTCTTCCTCCTTGACGGTAGTAATGAGAAGAGGGGTCTTCAGACACCAGTTCTTCCTCCTTGACGGTAGTAATGAGAAGAGGGGTCTTCAGATTCCTGTACCTCCTCCTTGACAGTAGTAATGAGAAGAGGGGTCTTCAGATACCTTTACCTCCTCCTTGACGGTAGTAATGAGAAGAGGGGTCTTCAGATTCCTTTACCTCCTCCTTGACAGTAGTAATGGGAGGAGGGGTCCTCAGATTCATGTACCTCCTCATTGACGATAGTAATGAGAAGGGGGGTCCTCAGATTCATGTACCTCCTCCTTGATGGTAGTAATGAGAAGAGGGGTCCTCAGATTCCTGTACCTCCTCCTTGACTGTAGTAATGAGAAGAGGGGTCCTCAGATTCCTGTACCTCCTCCTTGACAGTCGTAATGAGAAGAGTGGTCTTCAGACTCCTGTACCTCCTCCTTGACAGTAGTAATGAGAAGAGGTGTCTTCAGACACCTGTACCTCCACCTTGACGGTAATAATGAGAAGAGGGGTCTTCAGGCTCCTGTAGCTCAGATTCCTGTACCTCCTCCTTGACAGTAGTAATGAGAAGAGGGATCTTCAGACACCTGTACCTCCTCCTTGACAGTAGTAATGAGAAGAGGGGTCTTCAGATTCCTGTACCTCCTCCTTGACAGTAGTAATGAGAAGAGGGGTCTTCAGACACCTGTACCTCCTCCTTGACGGAAGTAATGAGAAGAGGGGTCTTCAGATTCCTGTACCTCCTCCTTGACGGTAGTAATGAGAAGAGTGGTCCTCAGATTCCTGTACCTCCTCCTTGACAGTAGTAATGAGAAGAGGGGTCTTCAGACACCTGTACCTCCTCCTTGACAGTAGTAATGAGAGGAGGAGTCCTCAGATTCCTGTACCTCCTCATTGACGCTAGAAATGAGAAGAGGAGTCCTCAGATTCCTGTACCTCCTCCTTGATGATAGTAATGAGAAGAGGGGTCCTCTGATTCCTGTACCTCCTCCTTGACAGTAGTAATGAGAAGAGGGGTCCTCAGATTCCTGTACCTCCTCCTTGACGGTAGTAATGAGAAGAGGGTTTCTCAGATTCCTGTACCTGCTCCTTGACGGTAGTAATGAGAAGAGCGGTCTTCAGACTCCTGTACCTCCTCCTTGACGGGAGTAATGAGAAGAGTGTTCTTCATACTCCTGCACCTCCTCCTTGACAGTAGTAATGAGAAGAGGGGTCTTCAGACACCAGTACCTCCTCCTTGACAGTTGTAATGAGAAGAGTGTTCTTCAGATTCCTGTACCTCCACCTTGACATTAGTAATGAGAAGATGGGTCTTCAGATTCCTGTACCTCCACCTTGACAGTAGTAATGAGAAGAGGTGTCTTCAGACACCGGTACCACCTCCTTGACAGTAGTAATAAGAAGAGGGGTCTTTGGAGTCCTGTATCTCCTCCTTGACGGTATTAATGAGAAGAGGGGTCTTCAGACACCTGTACCTCCACCTTGACGGTAGTAATGAGAAGAGTGTTCTTCAGACTCCTGTACCTCCTCCTTGACAGTAGTAATGAGAAGAGGGGTTTTCAGATTCCTGTCCCTCCTCCTTGACGGTAGTAATGAGAAGAGTGGTCCTCAGATTCCTGTACCTCCTCCTTGACAGTAGGAATGAGAAGAGGGGTCTTTTGACACCTGTACCTCCTCCTTGACAGTATTAATGAGAAGAGGGGTCTTCAGACACCTGTACCTCCACCTTGACGGTAATAATGAGACGAGTGGTCTTCAGCCTCCTGTACCTCCTCCTTGACAGTAGTAATGAGAAGAGGGGTCTTCAGACTCCTGTACGTCAGACACCTGTACCTCCTCCTTGACACTAATAATGAGAAGAGGGGTTTTCAGACACCAGTACTTCCTCCTTGACGGTAGTAATGAGAAGAGGGATCTTCAGATTCCTGTACCTCCTCCTTGATGGTAGTAATGAGAAGAGGAGTCCTCAGATTCCTGTACCTCCTCCTTGACAGTAGTAATGAGAAGAGGGGTCTTCAGATACCTTTACCTCCTCCTTGACAGTAGTAATGGGAGGAGGGGTCCTCAGATTCCTGTACCTCCTCATTGATGCTAGTAATGAGAAAGGGGGTCCTCAGATTCCTGTACCTCCTCCTTGATGGTAGTAATGAGAAGAGGGGTCCTCAGATTCCTGTACCTCCTCCTTGACAGTAGTAATGAGAAGAGGGGTCCTCAGATTTCTGTACCTCCTCCTTGACGGTAGTAATGAGAAGAGTGGTCTTCAGACTCCTGTACCTCCTCCTTGACAGTATTAATGAGAAGAGGGGTCTTCAGACACCTGTACCTCCACCTTGACGGTAATAATGAGAAGAGGGGTCTTCAGACTCCTGTACCTCCTCCTTGACGTTAGTAATGAGAAGAGGGGTCCTCATATTCCTGTACCTCCTCCTTGACGGTAGTAATGAGAAGAGGGGTCCTCAGATTCCTGTACCTCCTACTTGACAGTGGTAATGAGAAGAGGGGTCTTCAGACTCCTGTACTTCAGACACCTGTACCTCTTCCTTGACACTAGTAATGAGAAGAGGGGTCTTCGGACACCAGTACCTCCCCCTTGACTGTAGTAATGAGAAGAGGGGTCTTCAGATTCCTGTACCTCCTCCTTGACGGTAGTAATGAGAAGAGTGGTCCTCAGATTCCAGTACCTCCTCCTTGACAGTTGTAATGAGAAGAGGGGTCTTCAGACACCTGTACCTCCTCCTTGACGGTAGTAATGAGAAGAGGGGTCTTCAGATTCCTGTACCTCCTCCTTGACGGTAGTAATGAGAGGAGGGGTCCTCAGATTCCTGTACCTCCTCATTGATGCTAGTAATGAGAAGAGGTGTCCTCAGATTCCTGTACCTCCTCCTTGATGGGAGTAATGAGAAGAGGGGTCCTCAGATTCCTGTACCTCCTCCTTGACGGTAGTAATGAGAAGAGGGGTCCTCAGATTCCTGTACCTCCTCCTTGACGGTTGTAATGAGAAGAGGGGTCCTCATATTCCTGTACCTCCTCCTTGACGGTAGTAATGAGAAGAGGTGTCCTCAGATTCCTGTACCTCCTCCTTGACGGTAGTAATGAGAAGAGGGTTCCTCAGATTCCTGTACCTGCTCCTTGACGGTAGTAAAGAGAAGAGGGGTTTTCAGCCTCCTACCTCAGATTCCTGTACCTCCACCTTGACGGTAGTAATGAGAAGAGGGGTCTTCAGACTCCTGTACCTCCTCCTTGACGGTAGTAATGAGAAGAGTGTTCTTCAGACTCCTGTACCTCCTCCTTGACAGTAGTAATGAGAAGAGGGGTCTTCAGACACCAGTACCTCCTCCTTGACAGTCGTACTGAGAAGAGTGTTCTTCAGATTCCTGTACCTCCTCCTTGACATTAGTAATGAGAAGATGGGTCTTCTGATTCCTGTACCTCCTCCTTGACAGTAGTAATGAGAAGAGGGATCTTCAGACACCAGTACCTCTTCCTTGACGGTAGTAATCTGAACAGGGGTCCTCAGATTCCTGTACCTCCTCCTTGACAGTAGTAATGAGAACAGTGGTCCTCAGATTCCTGTACCTCCTCCTTGATGGTAGTAATGAGAAGAGGGGTCCACAGATTCCTTTACCTCCTCCTTGGCGGTAGTAATAAGAAGAGGGGTCCTCAGATTCCTGTACCTCCTCCTTGACGTTAGTAATGAGAAGAGGGGTCCTCATATTCCTGTACCTCCTCCTTGACGGTAGTAATGAGAAGAGGGGTCCTCAGATTCCTGTACCTCCTCCTTGACAGTGGTAATGAGAAGAGGGGTCTTCAGACTCCTGTACTTCAGACACCTGTACCTCCTCCTTGACACTAGTAATGAGAAGAAGGGTCTTCAGAATCCTGTACTTCAGACACCTGTACCTCCTCCTTGACACTAGTAATGAGAAGAGGGGTCTTCAGACTCCTGTACTTCAGACACCTGTACCTCCTCCTTGAAACTAGTAATGAGAAGAGGGGTCTTCAGACACCAGTACCTCCTCCTTGACAGTGGTAATGAGAAGAGGGGTCTTCAGATTCCTGTACCTCATCCTTGACGGTAGTAATGAGAAGAGGGGTCTTCAGATTCCTGTACCTCCTCCTTGACGGTAGTAATGAGAGGAGGGGTCCTCACATTCCTGTACCTCCTCATTGACGCTAGTAATGAAAAGAGGTGTCCTCAGATTCCTGTACCTCCTTGATGGGAGTAATGAGAAGAGAGGTCCTCATATTCCTGTACCTCCTCCTTGACGGTAGTAATGAGAAGAGGTGTCCTCAGATTCCTGTACCTCCTCCTTGACGGTAGTAATGAGAAGAGGGTTCCTCAGATTCCTGTACCTGCTCCTTGACGGTAGTAAAGAGAAGAGGGGTTTTCAGCCTCCTACCTCAGATTCCTGTACCTCCACCTTGACGGTAGTAATGAGAAGAGGGGTCTTCAGACTCCTGTACCTCCTCCTTGACGGTAGTAATGAGAAGAGTGTTCTTCAGACTCCTGTACCTCCTCCTTGACAGTAGTAATGAGAAGAGGGGTCTTCAGACACCAGTACCTCCTCCTTGACAGTCGTACTGAGAAGAGTGTTCTTCAGATTCCTGTACCTCCTCCTTGACATTAGTAATGAGAAGATGGGTCTTCTGATTCCTGTACCTCCTCCTTGACAGTAGTAATGAGAAGAGGGATCTTCAGACACCAGTACCTCTTCCTTGACGGTAGTAATGTGAACAGGGGTCCTCAGATTCCTGTACCTCCTCCTTGACAGTAGTAATGAGAACAGTGGTCCTCAGATTCCTGTACCTCCTCCTTGATGGTAGTAATGAGAAGAGGGGTCCACAGATTCCTTTACCTCCTCCTTGGCGGTAGTAATAAGAAGAGGGGTCCTCAGATTCCTGTACCTCCTCCTTGACGTTAGTAATGAGAAGAGGGGTCCTCATATTCCTGTACCTCCTCCTTGACGGTAGTAATGAGAAGAGGGGTCCTCAGATTCCTGTACCTCCTCCTTGACAGTGGTAATGAGAAGAGGGGTCTTCAGACTCCTGTACTTCAGACACCTGTACCTCCTCCATGACACTAGTAATGAGAAGAAGGGTCTTCAGACTCCTGTACTTCAGACACCTGTACCTCCTCCTTGACACTAGTAATGAGAAGAGGGGTCTTCAGACTCCTGTACTTCAGACACCTGTACCTCCTCCTTGAAACTAGTAATGAGAAGAGGGGTCTTCAGACACCAGTACCTCCTCCTTGACAGTGGTAATGAGAAGAGGGGTCTTCAGATTCCTGTACCTCATCCTTGACGGTAGTAATGAGAAGAGGGGTCTTCAGATTCCTGTACCTCCTCCTTGACGGTAGTAATGAGAGGAGGGGTCCTCACATTCCTGTACCTCCTCATTGACGCTAGTAATGAAAAGAGGTGTCCTCAGATTCCTGTACCTCCTTGATGGGAGTAATGAGAAGAGAGGTCCTCAGATTCCTGTACCTCCTCTTTGACGGTAATAATGAGAAGAGTGGTCCTCAGATTCCTGTACCTCCTCCTTGACGGTAGTAATGAGAAGAGGTGTCCTCATATTCCTGTACCTCCTCCTTGACGGTAGTAATGAGAAGAGGGTTCCTCAGATTCCTGTACCTGCTCCTTGACGGTAGTAATGAGAAGAGGGGTCTACAGAGTCCTGTACGTCAGATTCCTGTACCTCCACCTTGACGGTAGTAATGAGAAGAGGGGTCTTCAGACACCAGTACCTCCTCCTTGACGGTAGTAATGTGAAGAGTGTTCTTCAGACACCTGTACCTCCTCCTTGACAGTAGTAATGAGAAGAGGGGTCTTCAGACACCTGTACCTCCTCCTTGACGGTAGTAATGAGAAGAGGGGTCCTCAGATTCCTGTACCTCCTCCTTGACGGTAGTAATGAGAAGAGGGGTCTTCAGATTCCTGTAGCTCCTCCTTGACGGTAGTAATGAGAAGAGTGGTCCTCATATTCCTGTACCTCCTCCTTGACAGTTGTAATGAGAAGAGGGGTCTTCAGACCCCTGTACCTCCTCCTTGACGGTAGTAATGAGAAGAGGGGTCTTCAGATTCCTGTACCTCCTCCTTGACGGTAGTAATGAGAGGAGGGGTCCTCAGATTCCTGTACCTCCTCATTGACGCTAGTAATGAGAAGAGGTGTCCTCAGATTCCTGTACCTCCTCCTTGATGGGAGTAATGAGAAGAGGGGTCCTCAGATTCCTGTACCTCCTCCTTGACGGTAGTAATGAGAAGAGGGGTCCTCAGATTCCTGTACCTCCTCCTTGACGGTAGTAATGAGAAGAGGGGTCCTCAGATTCCTGTACCTCCTCCTTGACGGTAGTAATGAGAAGAGGTGTCCTCAGATTCCTGTACCTCCTCCTTGACGGTAGTAATGTGAATAGGGTTCCTCAGATTCCTGTACCTGCTCCTTGACGGTAGTAATGAGAAGAGGGGTTTTCAGACTCCTACCTCAGATTCCTGTACCTCCAGCTTGACGGTAGTAATGAGAAGAGGGGTCTTCAGACTCGTGTACCTCCTCCTTGACACTAGTAATGAGAAGAGGGGTCTTCGGACACCAGTACCTCCCCCTTGACTGTAGTAATGAGAAGAGGGGTCTTCAGATTCCTGTACCTCCTCCTTGACGGTAGTAATGAGAAGAGTGGTCCTCAGATTCCAGTACCTCCTCCTTGACAGTTGTAATGAGAAGAGGGGTCTTCAGACACCTGTACCTCCTCCTTGACGGTAGTAATGAGAAGAGGGGTCTTCAGATTCCTGTACCTCCTCCTTGACGGTAGTAATGAGAGGAGGGGTCCTCAGATTCCTGTACCTCCTCATTGATGCTAGTAATGAGAAGAGGTGTCCTCAGATTCCTGTACCTCCTCCTTGATGGGAGTAATGAGAAGAGGGGTCCTCAGATTCCTGTACCTCCTCCTTGACGGTAGTAATGAGAAGAGGGGTCCTCAGATTCCTGTACCTCCTCCTTGACGGTTGTAATGAGAAGAGGGGTCCTCATATTCCTGTACCTCCTCCTTGACGGTAGTAATGAGAAGAGGTGTCCTCAGATTCCTGTACCTCCTCCTTGACGGTAGTAATGAGAAGAGGGTTCCTCAGATTCCTGTACCTGCTCCTTGACGGTAGTAAAGAGAAGAGGGGTTTTCAGCCTCCTACCTCAGATTCCTGTACCTCCACCTTGACGGTAGTAATGAGAAGAGGGGTCTTCAGACTCCTGTACCTCCTCCTTGACTGTAGTAATGAGAAGAGTGTTCTTCAGACTCCTGTACCTCCTCCTTGACAGTAGTAATGAGAAGAGGGGTCTTCAGACACCAGTACCTCCTCCTTGACAGTCGTAATGAGAAGAGTGTTCTTCAGATTCCTGTACCTCCTCCTTGACATTAGTAATGAGAAGATGGGTCTTCTGATTCCTGTACCTCCTCCTTGACAGTAGTAATGAGAAGAGGGATTTTCAGACACCAGTACCTCCTCCTTGACGGTAGTAATGTGAACAGGGGTCCTCAGATTCCTGTACCTCCTCCTTGACAGTAGTAATGAGAACAGTGGTCCTCAGATTCCTGTACCTCCTCCTTGATGGTAGTAATGAGAAGAGGGGTCCACAGATTCCTTTACCTCCTCCTTGGCGGTAGTAATAAGAAGAGGGGTCCTCAGATTCCTGTACCTCCTCCTTGACGTTAGTAATGAGAAGAGGGGTCCTCATATTCCTGTACCTCCTCCTTGACGGTAGTAATGAGAAGAGGGGTCCTCAGATTCCTGTACCTCCTCCTTGACAGTGGTAATGAGAAGAGGGGTCTTCAGACTCCTGTACTTCAGACACCTGTACCTCCTCCTTGACACTAGTAATGAGAAGAAGGGTCTTCAGACTCCTGTACTTCAGACACCTGTACCTCCTCCTTGACACTAGTAATGAGAAGAGGGGTCTTCAGACTCCTGTACTTCAGACACCTGTACCTCCTCCTTGACACTAGTAATGAGAAGAGGGGTCTTCAGACACCAGTACCTCCTCCTTGACAGTGGTAATGAGAAGAGGGGTCTTCAGATTCCTGTACCTCATCCTTGACGGTAGTAATGAGAAGAGGGGTCTTCAGATTCCTGTACCTCCTCCTTGACGGTAGTAATGAGAGGAGGGGTCCTCACATTCCTGTAGCTCCTCATTGACGCTAGTAATGAAAAGAGGTGTCCTCAGATTCCTGTACCTCCTTGATGGGAGTAATGAGAAGAGAGGTCCTCAGATTCCTGTACCTCCTCTTTGACGGTAATAATGAGAAGAGTGGTCCTCAGATTCCTGTACCTCCTCCTTGACGGTAGTAATGAGAAGAGGTGTCCTCATATTCCTGTACCTCCTCCTTGACGGTAGTAATGAGAAGAGGGTTCCTCAGATTCCTGTACCTGCTCCTTGACGGTAGTAATGAGAAGAGGGGTCTTCAGAGTCCTGTACGTCAGATTCCTGTACCTCCACCTTGACGGTAGTAATGAGAAGAGGGGTCTTCAGACACCAGTACCTCCTCCTTGACGGTAGTAATGTGAAGAGTGTTCTTCAGACACCTGTACCTCCTCCTTGACAGTAGTAATGAGAAGAGGGGTCTTCAGACACCTGTACCTCCTCCTTGACGGTAGTAATGAGAAGAGGGGTCCTCAGATTCCTGTACCTCCTCCTTGACGGTAGTAATGAGAAGAGGGGTCTTCAGATTCCTGTACCTCCTCCTTGACGGTAGTAATGAGAAGAGTGGTCCTCATATTCCTGTACCTCCTCCTTGACAGTTGTAATGAGAAGAGGGGTCTTCAGACCCCTGTACCTCCTCCTTGACGGTAGTAATGAGAAGAGGGGTCTTCAGATTCCTGTACCTCCTCCTTGACGGTAGTAATGAGAGGAGGGGTCCTCAGATTCCTGTACCTCCTCATTGACGCTAGTAATGAGAAGAGGTGTCCTCAGATTCCTGTACCTCCTCCTTGATGGGAGTAATGAGAAGAGGGGTCCTCAGATTCCTGTACCTCCTCCTTGACGGTAGTAATGAGAAGAGGGGTCCTCAGATTCCTGTACCTCCTCCTTGACGGTAGTAATGAGAAGAGGGGTCCTCAGATTCCTGTACCTCCTCCTTGACGGTAGTAATGAGAAGAGGTGTCCTCAGATTCCTGTACCTCCTCCTTGACGGTAGTAATGTGAATAGGGTTCCTCAGATTCCTGTACCTGCTCCTTGACGGTAGTAATGAGAAGAGGGGTTTTCAGACTCCTACCTCAGATTCCTGTACCTCCAGCTTGACGGTAGTAATGAGAAGAGGGGTCTTCAGACTCCTGTACCTCCTCCTTGACACTAGTAATGAGAAGAGGGGTCTTCAGACACCAGTACCTCCTCCTTGACAGTGGTAATGAGAAGAGGGGTCTTCAGATTCCTGTACCTCATCCTTGACGGTAGTAATGAGAAGAGGGGTCTTCAGATTCCTGTACCTCCTCCTTGACGGTAGTAATGAGAGGAGGGGTCCTCACATTTCTGTACCTCCTCATTGACGCTAGTAATGAAAAGAGGTGTCCTCAGATTCCTGTACCTCCTTGATGCGAGGAATGAGAAGAGAGGTCCTCAGATTCCTGTACCTCCTCCTTGACGGTAATAATGAGAAGAGGGGTCCTCAGATTCCTGTACCTCCTCCTTGACGGTAGTAATGAGAAGAGCTGTCCTCATATTCCTGTACCTCCTCCTTGATGGTAGTAATGAGAAGAGGGTTCCTCAGATTCCTGTATCTGCTCCTTGACGGTAGTAATGAGAAGAGGGGTCTTCAGACTCCTGTACGTCAGATTCCTGTACCTCCACCTTGATGGTAGTAATGAGAAGAGGGGTCTTCAGACACCAGTACCTCCTCCTTGACGGTAGTAATGAGAAGAGTGTTCTTCAGACACCTGTACCTCCTCCTTGACAGTAGTAATGAGAAGAGGGGTCTTCAGACACCTGTACCTCCTCCTTGACGGTAGTAATGAGAAGAGGGGTCCTCAGATTCCTGTACCTCCTCCTTGACGTTAGTAATGAGAAGAGGGGTCCTCATATTCCTGTACCTCCTCCTTGACGGTAGTAATGAGAAGAGGGGTCCTCAGATTCCTGTACCTCCTCCTTGACAGTGGTAATGAGAAGAGGGGTCTTCAGACTCCTGTACTTCAGACACCTGTACCTCTTCCTTGACACTAGTAATGAGAAGAGGGGTCTTCAGACACCAGTACCTCCTCCTTGACCGTAGTAATGAGAAGAGAGGTCTTCAGATTCCTGTACCTCCTCCTTGACGGTAGTAATGAGAAGAGTGGTCCTCAGATTCCAGTACCTCCTCCTTGACAGTTGTAATGAGAAGAGGGGTCTTCAGACCCCTGTACCTCCTCCTTGACGGTAGTAATGAGAAGAGGGTTCTTCAGATTCCTGTACCTCCTCCTTGACGGTAGTAATGAGAGGAGGGGTCCTCAGATTCCTGTACCTCCTCATTGACGCTAGTAATGAGAAGAGGTGTCCTCAGATTCCTGTACCTCCTCCTTGATGGGAGTAATGAGAAGAGGGGTCCTCAGATTCCTGTACCTCCTCCTTGACGGTAGTAATGAGAAGAGGGGTCCTCAGATTCCTGTACCTCCTCCTTGACGGTAGTAATGAGAAGAGGGGTCCTCATATTCCTGTACCTCCTCCTTGACGGTAGTAATGAGAAGAGGTGTCCTCAGATTCCTGTACCTCCTCCTTGACGGTAGTAATGAGAAGAGGGTTCCTCAGATTCCTGTACCTGCTCCTTGACGGTAGTAATGAGAAGAGGGGTTTTCAGACTCCTACCTCAGATTCCTGTACCTCCACCTTGACGGTAGTAATGAGAAGAGGGGTCTTCAGACTGCTGTACCTCCTCCTTGACGGTAGTAATGAGAAGAGTGTTCTTCAGACTCCTGTACCTCCTGCTTGACAGTGGTAATGAGAAGAGGGGTCTTCAGACTCCTGTACTTCAGACACCTGTACCTCCTCCTTGACACTAGTAATGAGAAGAAGGGTCTTCAGACACCAGTACCTCCTCCTTGACAGTGGTAATGAGAAGAGGGGTCTTCAGATTCCTGTACCTCATCCTTGACGGTAGTAATGAGAAGAGGGGTCTTCAGATTCCTGTACCTCCTCCTTGACGGTAGTAATGAGAGGAGGGGTCCTCACATTCCTGTACCTCCTCATTGACGCTAGTAATGAAAAGATGTGTCCTCAGATTCCTGTACCTCCTTGATGGGAGTAATGAGAAGAGAGGTCCTCAGATTCCTGTACCTCCTCTTTGACGGTAATAATGAGAAGAGTGGTCCTCAGTTTCCTGTACCTCCTCCTTGACGGTAGTAATGAGAAGAGGTGTGCTCATATTCCTGTACCTCCTCCTTGACGGTAGTAATGAGAAGAGGGTTCCTCAGATTCCTGTACCTGCTCCTTGACGGTAGTAATGAGAAGAGGGGTCTTCAGAGTCCTGTACGTCAGATTCCTGTACCTCCACCTTGACGGTAGTAATGAGAAGAGGGGTCTTCAGACACCAGTACCTCCTCCTTGACGGTAGTAATGTGAAGAGTGTTCTTCAGACACCTGTACCTCCTCCTTAACAGTAGTAATGAGAAGAGGGGTCTTCAGACACCTGTACCTCCTCCTTGACGGTAGTAATGAGAAGAGGGGTCCTCAGATTCCTGTACCTCCTCCTTGACGTTAGTAATGAGAAGAGGGGTCCTCATATTCCTGTACCTCCTCCTTGACGGTAGTAATGAGAAGAGGGGTCCTCAGATTCCTGTACCTCCTCCTTGACAGTGGTAATGAGAAGAGGGGTCTTCAGACTCCTGTACTTCAGACACCAGTACCTCCTCCTTGACCGTAGTAATGAGAAGAGAGGTCTTCAGATTCCTGTACCTCCTCCTTGACGGTAGTAATGAGAAGAGTGGTCCTCAGATTCCAGTACCTCCTCCTTGACAGTTGTAATGAGAAGAGGGGTCTTCAGACCCCTGTACCTCCTCCTTGACGGTAGTAATGAGAAGAGGGGTCTTCAGATTCCTGTACCTCCTCCTTGACGGTAGTAATGAGAGGAGGGGTCCTCAGATTCCTGTACCTCCTCATTGACGCTAGTAATGAGAAGAGGTGTCCTCAGATTCCTGTACCTCCTCCTTGATGGGAGTAATGAGAAGAGGGGTCCTCAGATTCCTGTACCTCCTCCTTGACGGTAGTAATGAGAAGAGGGGTCCTCAGATTCCTGTACCTCCTCCTTGACGGTAGTAATGAGAAGAGCGGTCCTCAGATTCCTGTACCTCCTCCTTGACGGTAGTAATGAGAAGAGGTGTCCTCAGATTCCTGTACCTCCTCCTTGACGGTAGTAATGTGAATAGGGTTCCTCAGATTCCTGTACCTGCTCCTTGACGGTAGTAATGAGAAGAGGGGTTTTCAGACTCCTACCTCAGATTCCTGTACCTCCAGCTTGACGGTAGTAATGAGAAGAGGGGTCTTCAGACTCCTGTACCTCCTCATTGACACTAGTAATGAGAAGAGGGGTCTTCAGACACCAGTACCTCCTCCTTGACAGTGGTAATGAGAAGAGGGGTCTTCAGATTCCTGTACCTCATCCTTGACGGTAGTAATGAGAAGAGGGGTCTTCAGATTCCTGTACCTCCTCCTTGACGGTAGTAATGAGAGGAGGGTTCCTCACATTCCTGTACCTCCTCATTGACGCTAGTAATGAAAAGAGGTGTCCTCAGATTCCTGTACCTCCTTGATGCGAGTAATGAGAAGAGAGGTCCTCAGATTCCTGTACCTCCTCCTTGACGGTAATAATGAGAAGAGGGGTCCTCAGATTCCTGTACCTCCTCCTTGACGGTAGTAATGAGAAGAGCTGTCCTCATATTCCTGTACCTCCTCCTTGATGGTAGTAATGAGAAGAGGGTTCCTCAGATTCCTGTACCTGCTCCTTGACGGTAGTAATGAGAAGAGGGGTCTTCAGACTCCTGTACGTCAGATTCCTGTACCTCCACCTTGATGGTAGTAATGAGAAGAGGGGTCTTCAGACACCAGTACCTCCTCCTTGACGGTAGTAATGAGAAGAGTGTTCTTCAGACACCTGTACCTCCTCCTTGACAGTAGTAATGAGAAGAGGGGTCTTCAGACACCTGTACCTCCTCCTTGACGGTAGTAATGAGAAGAGGGGTCCTCAGATTCCTGTACCTCCTCCTTGACGTTAGTAATGAGAAGAGGGGTCCTCATATTCCTGTACCTCCTCCTTGACGGTAGTAATGAGAAGAGGGGTCCTCAGATTCCTGTACCTCCTCCTTGACAGTGGTAATGAGAAGAGGGGTCTTCAGACTCCTGTACTTCAGACACCTGTACCTCTTCCTTGACACTAGTAATGAGAAGAGGGGTCTTCAGACACCAGTACCTCCTCCTTGACCGTAGTAATGAGAAGAGAGGTCTTCAGATTCCTGTACCTCCTCCTTGACGGTAGTAATGAGAAGAGTGGTCCTCAGATTCCTGTACCTCCTCCTTGACAGTGGTAATGAGAAGAGGGGTCTTCAGACTCCTGTACTTCAGACACCAGTACCTCCTCCTTGACCGTAGTAATGAGAAGAGAGGTCTTCAGATTCCTGTACCTCCTCCTTGACGGTAGTAATGAGAAGAGTGGTCCTCAGATTCCAGTACCTCCTCCTTGACAGTTGTAATGAGAAGAGGGGTCTTCAGACCCCTGTACCTCCTCCTTGACGGTAGTAATGAGAAGAGGGGTCTTCAGATTCCTGTACCTCCTCCTTGACGGTAGTAATGAGAGGAGGGGTCCTCAGATTCCTGTACCTCCTCATTGACGCTAGTAATGAGAAGAGGTGTCCTCAGATTCCTGTACCTCCTCCTTGATGGGAGTAATGAGAAGAGGGGTCCTCAGATTCCTGTACCTCCTCCTTGACGGTAGTAATGAGAAGAGGGGTCCTCAGATTCCTGTACCTCCTCCTTGACGGTAGTAATGAGAAGAGCGGTCCTCAGATTCCTGTACCTCCTCCTTGACGGTAGTAATGAGAAGAGGTGTCCTCAGATTCCTGTACCTCCTCCTTGACGGTAGTAATGTGAATAGGGTTCCTCAGATTCCTGTACCTGCTCCTTGACGGTAGTAATGAGAAGAGGGGTTTTCAGACTCCTACCTCAGATTCCTGTACCTCCAGCTTGACGGTAGTAATGAGAAGAGGGGTCTTCAGACTCCTGTACCTCCTCATTGACACTAGTAATGAGAAGAGGGGTCTTCAGACACCAGTACCTCCTCCTTGACAGTGGTAATGAGAAGAGGGGTCTTCAGATTCCTGTACCTCATCCTTGACGGTAGTAATGAGAAGAGGGGTCTTCAGATTCCTGTACCTCCTCCTTGACGGTAGTAATGAGAGGAGGGTTCCTCACATTCCTGTACCTCCTCATTGACGCTAGTAATGAAAAGAGGTGTCCTCAGATTCCTGTACCTCCTTGATGCGAGTAATGAGAAGAGAGGTCCTCAGATTCCTGTACCTCCTCCTTGACGGTAATAATGAGAAGAGGGGTCCTCAGATTCCTGTACCTCCTCCTTGACGGTAGTAATGAGAAGAGCTGTCCTCATATTCCTGTACCTCCTCCTTGATGGTAGTAATGAGAAGAGGGTTCCTCAGATTCCTGTACCTGCTCCTTGACGGTAGTAATGAGAAGAGGGGTCTTCAGACTCCTGTACGTCAGATTCCTGTACCTCCACCTTGATGGTAGTAATGAGAAGAGGGGTCTTCAGACACCAGTACCTCCTCCTTGACGGTAGTAATGAGAAGAGTGTTCTTCAGACACCTGTACCTCCTCCTTGACAGTAGTAATGAGAAGAGGGGTCTTCAGACACCTGTACCTCCTCCTTGACGGTAGTAATGAGAAGAGGGGTCCTCAGATTCCTGTACCTCCTCCTTGACGTTAGTAATGAGAAGAGGGGTCCTCATATTCCTGTACCTCCTCCTTGACGGTAGTAATGAGAAGAGGGGTCCTCAGATTCCTGTACCTCCTCCTTGACAGTGGTAATGAGAAGAGGGGTCTTCAGACTCCTGTACTTCAGACACCTGTACCTCTTCCTTGACACTAGTAATGAGAAGAGGGGTCTTCAGACACCAGTACCTCCTCCTTGACCGTAGTAATGAGAAGAGAGGTCTTCAGATTCCTGTACCTCCTCCTTGACGGTAGTAATGAGAAGAGTGGTCCTCAGATTCCAGTACCTCCTCCTTGACAGTTGTAATGAGAAGAGGGGTCTTCAGACCCCTGTACCTCCTCCTTGACGGGAGTAATGAGAAGAGGGTTCTTCAGATTCCTGTACCTCCTCCTTGATGGTAGTAATGAGAGGAGGGGTCCTCAGATTCCTGTACCTCCTCATTGACGCTAGTAATGAGAAGAGGTGTCCTCAGATTCCTGTACCTCCTCCTTGATGGGAGTAATGAGAAGAGGGGTCCTCAGATTCCTGTACCTCCTCCTTGACGGTAGTAATGAGAAGAGGGGTCCTCAGATTCCTGTACCTCCTCCTTGACGGTAGTAATGAGAAGAGGGGTCCTCATATTCCTGTACCTCCTCCTTGACGGTAGTAATGAGAAGAGGTGTCCTCAGATTCCTGTACCTCCTCCTTGACGGTAGTAATGAGAAGAGGGTTCCTCAGATTCCTGTACCTGCTCCTTGACGGTAGTAATGAGAAGAGGGGTTTTCAGACTCCTACCTCAGATTCCTGTACCTCCACCTTGACGGTAGTAATGAGAAGAGGGGTCTTCAGACTGCTGTACCTCCTCCTTGACGGTAGTAATGAGAAGAGTGTTCTTCAGACTCCTGTACCTCCTCCTTGACAGTAGTAATGAGAAGAGGGGTCTTCAGACACCAGTACCTCCTCCTTGACAGTCGTAGTGAGAAGAGTGTTCTTCAGATTCCTGTACCTCCTCCTTGACATTAGTAATGAGAAGATGGGTCTTCAGATTGCTGTACCTCCACCTTGACAGTAGTAATGAGAAGAGGGATCTTCGGAGTTCTGTACCTCCTCCTTGACGGTATTAATGAGAAGAGGGGTCTTCAGACACCTGTACCTCCACCTTGACGGTAGTAATGAGAAGAGTGGTCTTCAGACTCCTGTACCTCCTCCTTGACAGTAGTAATGAGAAGAGGGGTCTTCAGACACCAGTACCTCCTCCTTGACGGTAGTAATGTGAACAGGGGTCCTCAGGTTCCTGTACCTCCTCCTTGACAGTAGTAATGAGAAGAGGGGTCCTCAGATTACTGTACCTCCTCCTTGACGGTAGTAATGTGAACAGGGGTCCTCAGATTCCTGTACCTCCTCCTTGACAGTAGTAATGAGAAGAGGGGTCCTCAGATTCCTGTACCTCTTCCTTGATGGTAGTAATGAGAGGAGGGTTCCTCAGATTCCTGTACCTCCTCATTGATGCTAGTAATGAGAAGAGGGTTCCTCAGATTCCTGTACCTCCTCCTTGATGGTAATAATGAGAAGAGGGGTCCTCAGATTCCTGTACCTCCTCCTTGACGGTAGTAATGAGAAGAGCTGTCCTCATATTCCTGTACCTCCTCCTTGATGGTAGTAATGAGAAGAGGGTTCCTCAGATTCCTGTACCTGCTCCTTGACGGTAGTAATGAGAAGAGGGGTCTTCAGACTCCTGTACGTCAGATTCCTGTACCTCCACCTTGATGGTAGTAATGAGAAGAGGGGTCTTCAGACACCAGTACCTCCTCCTTGACGGTAGTAATGAGAAGAGTGTTCTTCAGACACCTGTACCTCCTCCTTGACAGTAGTAATGAGAAGAGGGGTCTTCAGACACCTGTACCTCCTCCTTGACGGTAGTAATGAGAAGAGGGGTCCTCAGATTCCTGTACCTCCTCCTTGACGTTAGTAATGAGAAGAGGGGTCCTCATATTCCTGTACCTCCTCCTTGACGGTAGTAATGAGAAGAGGGGTCCTCAGATTCCTGTACCTCCTCCTTGACAGTGGTAATGAGAAGAGGGGTCTTCAGACTCCTGTACTTCAGACACCTGTACCTCTTCCTTGACACTAGTAATGAGAAGAGGGGTCTTCAGACACCAGTACCTCCTCCTTGACCGTAGTAATGAGAAGAGAGGTCTTCAGATTCCTGTACCTCCTCCTTGACGGTAGTAATGAGAAGAGGGGTCCTCAGATTCCTGTACCTCCTCCTTGACAGTGGTAATGAGAAGAGGGGTCTTCAGACTCCTGTACTTCAGACACCAGTACCTCCTCCTTGACCGTAGTAATGAGAAGAGAGGTCTTCAGATTCCTGTACCTCCTCCTTGACGGTAGTAATGAGAAGAGTGGTCCTCAGATTCCAGTACCTCCTCCTTGACAGTTGTAATGAGAAGAGGGGTCTTCAGACCCCTGTACCTCCTCCTTGACGGTAGTAATGAGAAGAGGGGTCTTCAGATTCCTGTACCTCCTCCTTGACGGTAGTAATGAGAGGAGGGGTCCTCAGATTCCTGTACCTCCTCATTGACGCTAGTAATGAGAAGAGGTGTCCTCAGATTCCTGTACCTCCTCCTTGATGGGAGTAATGAGAAGAGGGGTCCTCAGATTCCTGTACCTCCTCCTTGACGGTAGTAATGAGAAGAGGGGTCCTCAGATTCCTGTACCTCCTCCTTGACGGTAGTAATGAGAAGAGCGGTCCTCAGATTCCTGTACCTCCTCCTTGACGGTAGTAATGAGAAGAGGTGTCCTCAGATTCCTGTACCTCCTCCTTGACGGTAGTAATGTGAATAGGGTTCCTCAGATTCCTGTACCTGCTCCTTGACGGTAGTAATGAGAAGAGGGGTTTTCAGACTCCTACCTCAGATTCCTGTACCTCCAGCTTGACGGTAGTAATGAGAAGAGGGGTCTTCAGACTCCTGTACCTCCTCATTGACACTAGTAATGAGAAGAGGGGTCTTCAGACACCAGTACCTCCTCCTTGACAGTGGTAATGAGAAGAGGGGTCTTCAGATTCCTGTACCTCATCCTTGACGGTAGTAATGAGAAGAGGGGTCTTCAGATTCCTGTACCTCCTCCTTGACGGTAGTAATGAGAGGAGGGTTCCTCACATTCCTGTACCTCCTCATTGACGCTAGTAATGAAAAGAGGTGTCCTCAGATTCCTGTACCTCCTTGATGCGAGTAATGAGAAGAGAGGTCCTCAGATTCCTGTACCTCCTCCTTGACGGTAATAATGAGAAGAGGGGTCCTCAGATTCCTGTACCTCCTCCTTGACGGTAGTAATGAGAAGAGCTGTCCTCATATTCCTGTACCTCCTCCTTGATGGTAGTAATGAGAAGAGGGTTCCTCAGATTCCTGTACCTGCTCCTTGACGGTAGTAATGAGAAGAGGGGTCTTCAGACTCCTGTACGTCAGATTCCTGTACCTCCACCTTGATGGTAGTAATGAGAAGAGGGGTCTTCAGACACCAGTACCTCCTCCTTGACGGTAGTAATGAGAAGAGTGTTCTTCAGACACCTGTACCTCCTCCTTGACAGTAGTAATGAGAAGAGGGGTCTTCAGACACCTGTACCTCCTCCTTGACGGTAGTAATGAGAAGAGGGGTCCTCAGATTCCTGTACCTCCTCCTTGACGTTAGTAATGAGAAGAGGGGTCCTCATATTCCTGTACCTCCTCCTTGACGGTAGTAATGAGAAGAGGGGTCCTCAGATTCCTGTACCTCCTCCTTGACAGTGGTAATGAGAAGAGGGGTCTTCAGACTCCTGTACTTCAGACACCTGTACCTCTTCCTTGACACTAGTAATGAGAAGAGGGGTCTTCAGACACCAGTACCTCCTCCTTGACCGTAGTAATGAGAAGAGAGGTCTTCAGATTCCTGTACCTCCTCCTTGACGGTAGTAATGAGAAGAGTGGTCCTCAGATTCCAGTACCTCCTCCTTGACAGTTGTAATGAGAAGAGGGGTCTTCAGACCCCTGTACCTCCTCCTTGACGGGAGTAATGAGAAGAGGGTTCTTCAGATTCCTGTACCTCCTCCTTGATGGTAGTAATGAGAGGAGGGGTCCTCAGATTCCTGTACCTCCTCATTGACGCTAGTAATGAGAAGAGGTGTCCTCAGATTCCTGTACCTCCTCCTTGATGGGAGTAATGAGAAGAGGGGTCCTCAGATTCCTGTACCTCCTCCTTGACGGTAGTAATGAGAAGAGGGGTCCTCAGATTCCTGTACCTCCTCCTTGACGGTAGTAATGAGAAGAGGGGTCCTCATATTCCTGTACCTCCTCCTTGACGGTAGTAATGAGAAGAGGTGTCCTCAGATTCCTGTACCTCCTCCTTGACGGTAGTAATGAGAAGAGGGTTCCTCAGATTCCTGTACCTGCTCCTTGACGGTAGTAATGAGAAGAGGGGTTTTCAGACTCCTACCTCAGATTCCTGTACCTCCACCTTGACGGTAGTAATGAGAAGAGGGGTCTTCAGACTGCTGTACCTCCTCCTTGACGGTAGTAATGAGAAGAGTGTTCTTCAGACTCCTGTACCTCCTCCTTGACAGTAGTAATGAGAAGAGGGGTCTTCAGACACCAGTACCTCCTCCTTGACAGTCGTAGTGAGAAGAGTGTTCTTCAGATTCCTGTACCTCCTCCTTGACATTAGTAATGAGAAGATGGGTCTTCAGATTGCTGTACCTCCACCTTGACAGTAGTAATGAGAAGAGGGATCTTCGGAGTTCTGTACCTCCTCCTTGACGGTATTAATGAGAAGAGGGGTCTTCAGACACCTGTACCTCCACCTTGACGGTAGTAATGAGAAGAGTGGTCTTCAGACTCCTGTACCTCCTCCTTGACAGTAGTAATGAGAAGAGGGGTCTTCAGACACCAGTACCTCCTCCTTGACGGTAGTAATGTGAACAGGGGTCCTCAGGTTCCTGTACCTCCTCCTTGACAGTAGTAATGAGAAGAGGGGTCCTCAGATTACTGTACCTCCTCCTTGACGGTAGTAATGTGAACAGGGGTCCTCAGATTCCTGTACCTCCTCCTTGACAGTAGTAATGAGAAGAGGGGTCCTCAGATTCCTGTACCTCTTCCTTGATGGTAGTAATGAGAGGAGGGTTCCTCAGATTCCTGTACCTCCTCATTGATGCTAGTAATGAGAAGAGGGTTCCTCAGATTCCTGTACCTCCTCCTTGATGGTAGTAATGAGAAGAGGGGTCCTCAGATTCCTGTACCTCCTCCTTGACGGTAGTAATGAGAAGAGGGGTCCTCATATTCCTGTACCTCCTCCTTGACGGTAGTAATGAGAAGAGGGGTCCTCAGATTCCTGTACCTCCTCCTTGACGGTAGTAATGAGAAGTGGGGTCCTCAGATTCCTGTACCTCCTCCTTGACGGTAGTAATGAGAAGAGGGGTCCTCAGATTCCTGTACCTCCTCCTTGACGGTAGTAATGAGAAGAGGTGTCCTCAGATTCCTGTACCTCCTCCTTGACGGTAGTAATGTGAATAGGGTTCCTCAGATTCCTGTACCTGCTCCTTGACGGTAGTAATGAGAAGAGGGGTTTTCAGACTCCTACCTCAGATTCCTGTACCTCCTCCTTGACGGTAGTAATGAGAAGAGGGGTCCTCAGATTCCTGTACCTCCTCCTTGACAGTGGTAATGAGAAGAGGGGTCTTCAGACTCCTGTACTTCAGACACCTGTACCTCTTCCTTGACACTAGTAATGAGAAGAGGGGTCTTCAGACACCAGTACCTCCTCCTTGACCGTAGTAATGAGAAGAGAGGTCTTCAGATTCCTGTACCTCCTCCTTGACGGTAGTAATGAGAAGAGTGGTCCTCAGATTCCAGTACCTCCTCCTTGACAGTTGTAATGAGAAGAGGGGTCTTCAGACCCCTGTACCTCCTCCTTGACGGTAGTAATGAGAAGAGGGTTCTTCAGATTCCTGTACCTCCTCCTTGACGGTAGTAATGAGAGGAGGGGTCCTCAGATTCCTGTACCTCCTCATTGACGCTAGTAATGAGAAGAGGTGTCCTCAGATTCCTGTACCTCCTCCTTGATGGGAGTAATGAGAAGAGGGGTCCTCAGATTCCTGTACCTCCTCCTTGACGGTAGTAATGAGAAGAGGGGTCCTCAGATTCCTGTACCTCCTCCTTGACGGTAGTAATGAGAAGAGGGGTCCTCATATTCCTGTACCTCCTCCTTGACGGTAGTAATGAGAAGAGGTGTCCTCAGATTCCTGTACCTCCTCCTTGACGGTAGTAATGAGAAGAGGGTTCCTCAGATTCCTGTACCTGCTCCTTGACGGTAGTAATGAGAAGAGGGGTTTTCAGACTCCTACCTCAGATTCCTGTACCTCCACCTTGACGGTAGTAATGAGAAGAGGGGTCTTCAGACTGCTGTACCTCCTCCTTGACGGTAGTAATGAGAAGAGTGTTCTTCAGACTCCTGTACCTCCTCCTTGACAGTAGTAATGAGAAGAGGGGTCTTCAGACACCAGTACCTCCTCCTTGACAGTCGTAGTGAGAAGAGTGTTCTTCAGATTCCTGTACCTCCTCCTTGACATTAGTAATGAGAAGATGGGTCTTCAGATTGCTGTACCTCCACCTTGACAGTAGTAATGAGAAGAGGGATCTTCGGAGTTCTGTACCTCCTCCTTGACGGTATTAATGAGAAGAGGGGTCTTCAGACACCTGTACCTCCACCTTGACGGTAGTAATGAGAAGAGTGGTCTTCAGACTCCTGTACCTCCTCCTTGACAGTAGTAATGAGAAGAGGGGTCTTCAGACACCAGTACCTCCTCCTTGACGGTAGTAATGTGAACAGGGGTCCTCAGGTTCCTGTACCTCCTCCTTGACAGTAGTAATGAGAAGAGGGGTCCTCAGATTACTGTACCTCCTCCTTGACGGTAGTAATGTGAACAGGGGTCCTCAGATTCCTGTACCTCCTCCTTGACAGTAGTAATGAGAAGAGGGGTCCTCAGATTCCTGTACCTCTTCCTTGATGGTAGTAATGAGAGGAGGGTTCCTCAGATTCCTGTACCTCCTCATTGATGCTAGTAATGAGAAGAGGGTTCCTCAGATTCCTGTACCTCCTCCTTGATGGTAGTAATGAGAAGAGGGGTCCTCAGATTCCTGTACCTCCTCCTTGACGGTAGTAATGAGAAGAGGGGTCCTCATATTCCTGTACCTCCTCCTTGACGGTAGTAATGAGAAGAGGGGTCCTCAGATTCCTGTACCTCCTCCTTGACGGTAGTAATGAGAAGTGGGGTCCTCAGATTCCTGTACCTCCTCCTTGACGGTAGTAATGAGAAGAGGGGTCCTCAGATTCCTGTACCTCCTCCTTGACGGTAGTAATGAGAAGAGGTGTCCTCAGATTCCTGTACCTCCTCCTTGACGGTAGTAATGTGAATAGGGTTCCTCAGATTCCTGTACCTGCTCCTTGACGGTAGTAATGAGAAGAGGGGTTTTCAGACTCCTACCTCAGATTCCTGTACCTTTAGCTTGACGGTAGTAATGAGAAGAGGGGTCTTCAGACTCCTGTACCTCCTCCTTGACACTAGTAATGAGAAGAGGGGTCTTCAGACACCAGTACCTCCTCCTTGACAGTGGTAATGAGAAGAGGGGTCTTCAGATTCCTGTACCTCATCCTTGACGGTAGTAATGAGAAGAGGGGTCTTCAGATTCCTGTACCTCCTCCTTGACGGTAGTAATGAGAGGAGGGTTCCTCACATTCCTGTACCTCCTCATTGACGCTAGTAATGAAAAGAGGTGTCCTCAGATTCCTGTACCTCCTTGATGCGAGTAATGAGAAGAGAGGTCCTCAGATTCCTGTACCTCCTCCTTGACGGTAATAATGAGAAGAGGGGTCCTCAGATTCCTGTACCTCCTCCTTGACGGTAGTAATGAGAAGAGCTGTCCTCATATTCCTGTACCTCCTCCTTGATGGTAGTAATGAGAAGAGGGTTCCTCAGATTCCTGTACCTGCTCCTTGACGGTAGTAATGAGAAGAGGGGTCTTCAGACTCCTGTACGTCAGATTCCTGTACCTCCACCTTGATGGTAGTAATGAGAAGAGGGGTCTTCAGACACCAGTACCTCCTCCTTGACGGTAGTAATGAGAAGAGTGTTCTTCAGACACCTGTACCTCCTCCTTGACAGTAGTAATGAGAAGAGGGGTCTTCAGACACCTGTACCTCCTCCTTGACGGTAGTAATGAGAAGAGGGGTCCTCAGATTCCTGTACCTCCTCCTTGACGTTAGTAATGAGAAGAGGGGTCCTCATATTCCTGTACCTCCTCCTTGACGGTAGTAATGAGAAGAGGGGTCCTCAGATTCCTGTACCTCCTCCTTGACAGTGGTAATGAGAAGAGGGGTCTTCAGACTCCTGTACTTCAGACACCTGTACCTCTTCCTTGACACTAGTAATGAGAAGAGGGGTCTTCAGACACCAGTACCTCCTCCTTGACCGTAGTAATGAGAAGAGAGGTCTTCAGATTCCTGTACCTCCTCCTTGACGGTAGTAATGAGAAGAGTGGTCCTCAGATTCCAGTACCTCCTCCTTGACAGTTGTAATGAGAAGAGGGGTCTTCAGACCCCTGTACCTCCTCCTTGACGGGAGTAATGAGAAGAGGGTTCTTCAGATTCCTGTACCTCCTCCTTGACGGTAGTAATGAGAGGAGGGGTCCTCAGATTCCTGTACCTCCTCATTGACGCTAGTAATGAGAAGAGGTGTCCTCAGATTCCTGTACCTCCTCCTTGATGGGAGTAATGAGAAGAGGGGTCCTCAGATTCCTGTACCTCCTCCTTGACGGTAGTAATGAGAAGAGGGGTCCTCAGATTCCTGTACCTCCTCCTTGACGGTAGTAATGAGAAGAGGGGTCCTCATATTCCTGTACCTCCTCCTTGACGGTAGTAATGAGAAGAGGTGTCCTCAGATTCCTGTACCTCCTCCTTGACGGTAGTAATGAGAAGAGGGTTCCTCAGATTCCTGTACCTGCTCCTTGACGGTAGTAATGAGAAGAGGGGTTTTCAGACTCCTACCTCAGATTCCTGTACCTCCACCTTGACGGTAGTAATGAGAAGAGGGGTCTTCAGACTGCTGTACCTCCTCCTTGACGGTAGTAATGAGAAGAGTGTTCTTCAGACTCCTGTACCTCCTCCTTGACAGTAGTAATGAGAAGAGGGGTCTTCAGACACCAGTACCTCCTCCTTGACAGTCGTAGTGAGAAGAGTGTTCTTCAGATTCCTGTACCTCCTCCTTGACATTAGTAATGAGAAGATGGGTCTTCAGATTGCTGTACCTCCACCTTGACAGTAGTAATGAGAAGAGGGATCTTCGGAGTTCTGTACCTCCTCCTTGACGGTATTAATGAGAAGAGGGGTCTTCAGACACCTGTACCTCCACCTTGACGGTAGTAATGAGAAGAGTGGTCTTCAGACTCCTGTACCTCCTCCTTGACAGTAGTAATGAGAAGAGGGGTCTTCAGACACCAGTACCTCCTCCTTGACGGTAGTAATGTGAACAGGGGTCCTCAGGTTCCTGTACCTCCTCCTTGACAGTAGTAATGAGAAGAGGGGTCCTCAGATTACTGTACCTCCTCCTTGACGGTAGTAATGTGAACAGGGGTCCTCAGATTCCTGTACCTCCTCCTTGACAGTAGTAATGAGAAGAGGGGTCCTCAGATTCCTGTACCTCTTCCTTGATGGTAGTAATGAGAGGAGGGTTCCTCAGATTCCTGTACCTCCTCATTGATGCTAGTAATGAGAAGAGGGTTCCTCAGATTCCTGTACCTCCTCCTTGATGGTAGTAATGAGAAGAGGGGTCCTCAGATTCCTGTACCTCCTCCTTGACGGTAGTAATGAGAAGAGGGGTCCTCATATTCCTGTACCTCCTCCTTGACGGTAGTAATGAGAAGAGGGGTCCTCAGATTCCTGTACCTCCTCCTTGACGGTAGTAATGAGAAGTGGGGTCCTCAGATTCCTGTACCTCCTCCTTGACGGTAGTAATGAGAAGAGGGGTCCTCAGATTCCTGTACCTCCTCCTTGATGCTAGTAATGAGAAGGGGGGTCCTCAGATTCCTGTACCTCTTCCCCCCCCCCCCCCCCCGATGGTAGTAATGAGAAGAATCATGTTTTGTTCTCGATGGTGCGTGCCCCAATTGGGCCCAATTATACCCATGTGAACGATTAACCCGCTAACCCATACAGATTTGGAATGTGGGAGGAAACCAGAGCACCCGGAGGAAATGCTCACTGTGACACTGAGAATGTGTAAATTCCTTACAGACTGTGATGGGAATTGAACCCGGCTTCTGGGCACTGTGACAGTGTCACTACCCTACTATAGTATCTACACTACCATAATGATGCTGCTTTCTTGAGGCATCATCTTTTGAAGACACAGTACCTTTAAAAAGTATTAAGCCCCCAACCCTTTGTTCACATAAATGAGTTTTACAACCAGGTGTTTTGATCAATTTAACTGAGAATGTTTATTTGTCAATCACATGCTCCTTTTATCACAGGGTTGTCCAGGGAAAATTTTAAAGCATGAAAAACTGAAAATTCAAAAACTGAAATATCAGCTGTTCAGAAGTATGCATTCCCCATTGCTCAGTACTAAACTGAACTACCTCTCACAGTTATGCCCTTTTGGATAAGTCTCTATTAGCTTTGCACGATGTGATGGAACAAGTTTTTCCCATTCCTTTTTGCTAAATAGCTCAAGCTGTGCCAGGTTGTTTGGGGAGCGCCAGTGGACAGCAATCTTGAGGCCTTGCCAGAGATGTCCAGTTGGGTTAAGGTCAGGACTCTGACTGAGTCACTCAAATACATGAATTTTCCTTATTTGAAGCCTCTCCATGGTTGCTCTGGCAGTGTGCTATGGGTTGTTGACCTGCTGAAAGACAAACTTCCTCTCCAGTTTAATCTTTCTGGCAGAGGCTAGCAGATTTTAATCTAGGATCTCTCTGTATTTAGCAGCATTCATCTTCCCATCAATCCTGACCAGGTTTCCAGTCCCTGCTGCTGAAAAGCATTCCCATAGAATGATGCTACCTTCACCATACTTTACAGGAGAAATGGTGTTATGCACAGTTTTAGATTTATGTCACATATACTGCTAAAAAATGCATATCCTTCCCTGTAAAGTCTCTGCAAACCGTCACTTAGAAGATATTGTAAAGATATACAACGTTTTGTGGTCGGAGGAGAGCAACGTGGAATTTTTGGCCTCAACACTAAGTGATATGCTAAATACATTGTCTTGTGATGATAGGACTGATGTTTGAAAGTTACAGAGAATGAAAGGGGACCTCATTTAAACCTCGATGGACATTAAAGATAAAAGTCAAGATGAAAGGGTCTTGAACATAAGTGCTAGCTGTCCGCAGATTTTGCCTGACCACAAAGTTCTTCCAGTGATTTGTGTGTTGCTACAAAATCCTGGTGGAACTGGACAGAGTAGATGCAGGTAGAGTGCTTCTCAATGGTTGGGAAGCCTAGAATCAGGGGTCATAGAATGATACAGCCTAGAAACAGGCCCCTTGGTCCATCTCATTCTTAACAACCAAGCTGTCCTTAACCTTGCCCCTAAGGATACGAGATAGGCTAGATAGCACAGACCAAAGGAGAAACTTCTTCACCCTGTCAGAGGTAGATCTATAACAGTCTCTACCAAGCCACTAAATTGAATTTGTGTTCAGGCTCAATGAAAAGAGGGCATGTCTTGATGAGACTAAAATGGATGATCACATTTAATTGCAGAACAGGCTCAATGGGCTGAATGGTCTTCTGCTACTTTCTGTCTCCACGTCAGACCCCATTAATGTGTCAGAAGGACATTTTCCATGACTTTATGCTTACAACTGCAAGTCACACTGGGCTTGATCTGCTGATTTACTTTGTTTAACAAAAGAAATTTAAAAAAATTGTTCCTGCTCTTCAAAGAAGTTATTAACATAGGATACTAGAATGCCGACTTACAAACTGCGGTGAATGGGAAAATGACGGTGCTTATGTAAACCCTACCAACTCTGTATAATCAGTGTTCATCACAACAGGAAGGAATGCTTATTTCAAATACTCACTATTAGAAAACCAGCTGGTCATTAACCTTTTGTGAGCCATTTTCAGACATCCTTGTCTCCAATTCATTCGTAAGCTGAATTAATTTGTCATCGAGCAGCTGGCTTGCTTGGCCTTTTCAAATGAGGCTCCTGAACCAGCATGGCTAACTTCACTCACACCGACACTGAAAAGATTGCACAATCTATTGACCCACTGTCAAGGGCTCAACAACTTAAGTTCTCTGTTTTATTTACTTATTTATTTCTTATCTTTTTTTTGTATTTGCATAGTTTGTCTTCTTTTGCACATTGGTTGTTTGTCAGTCCTTGTAAATAGTTTTTCATTAGTTCTGTTCTATTTCTTTGTTCTATGAATCTCAAGACATTATATGGTGACTTTAGTTCCTGAAGGTTTTCATAGCCAGGGTGGGGAGGAGGGTTGGGGGGTGGGGTAGTAGGGACAAGCTCCCACTACCTATGAAATGTTCTCAGTGTTGTGTGTCTCAGCTAGCCTCTGCCAACCAAGGCCAGCTCCTGGCCTTCACATGTGGCTCATCTACTAAGCCTAGCAGAACCGTTTCTACTGACAGGAGAAGGGGCAAACTGCAAAGATACCTTAAAACCTGTTGCTTCAGGGATATGGGGCTGATCCACCATGGCTGGAGCTCATCTAGGAGAAGGAAGTCTCTGATGCCTTGCAGCTATACCCAGTCATGGGGAAGGCTTCGGGAGTAAACCCCGAGGAAAAATATGGTGCTGAAGTCCCTAAGGCGGCCTTATGTTGAGTTCAATGTTGACTGGCAACTCCTGTGAAGCCACTGGTGCCAGACTATATCTGTCACAGACATTCCTCTGGACCCAGCAGCTGCGTGGAGGGAGAGCTATGTAACTGGCTGCATCACTGTCTGGTATGGAAGCTCCAATGTACAAGATCGGAAGAGACTCAGCCAGCTCCATCACTGATACAACACTCCTCACCCTCTTCACAAGGCATTGCCTCAAGGTGGCGGCACCCATGATTAAAGACACTCATCAGCCAGGACATGCCTTCTTCTCATGGCTATCATCGGGAAGGAGGTACAGGAGCCTGAAGACACACTCTCAGAGTTTCAGGAACAAGAGTTTTCTCTCTGCCGTCGGGTTACAAAACAGTGCACGAATGCATGAACAGCACCTCATTTTTCCACCTTTGCACTGTTTGCTTATCTAGCTTTTACTGTAACTTATCGTAATTTTTATGTATTACACTGCACTGTTGCCACAAAACAATGAATTTCATGACATGTATCAGTGATTCTGATGTAATGGGATTTGAACTCAGTTCTCCAGCCCATGCTTCTGAATTATTATCCCAATAGCATAACCTCCACTGCTACCACATTTCCTGATACCCTTGAGATGTTACGTCACCAGTCTGATGTTAATAAGGCCCAATTATCTGATGGCCAACAGTGAGTAAGATGATTTTGGCTTTTTTGTGGGGCCAGAGGATTGAAGGAGTCACAGGAGACTACAGCTGTTGCAGTCTGGAACAACATACGATCTGCTGGAGGTCACTGAGCTTGAGGCTTGAATACTGATTCCATGCCAACTGTCCCAATGGAGGGACACCTGCTCAGAGGGGGTATCTTCAAACTGGCTTGATTCCAGTACAGAACTTGATCCAAGTTCCAGGCACTTCAGATTAGTTTTATTTATCACATGTACTGTACATCGAAACATTGAAACTTACAGTGAAATGTGTCATTTGTATCAATGACCAACACGATCTGAGGATGTGCCGGTGGCAGCCCCAAACTGTCACTGGTCTTCCAGTGCCAATATAGCATACCCACAGCTCACTAACCCTAACCCACATGTCTTGGGAATGTGGGAGGAAAGCAGAGAACCCAGAGGAAACCCGCTCAGTTACAAGGAGATGGCTGGGAACTGAACCCTGGTCTCTGGCACTGTAGAACGTTACACCAAAATGCTGTGCTACTGTCTATACAAGAGGTTCTGCAGATGCTGGAAATCTTGAGCAAGACACAAAATGCTGGAGATACTCTGCAGATCAGGCAGCAACTATAGAGGGGAATAAGCAGTCGAGGTTATTGACTCCTCAACTAATTCCCTAGAGACATATTGATTTTTGTACCCTTCTGGATTCTAAATGGTAGAAAGTGCCTGTGAGATGATTGTAGTCTTTGTTTGGCCAGCTGCTTGTCTGATATTATGGAAACCATCGCACTGTGAAGGCCCCATCTGAGTAACAAAATGATTTGCAAAGGCAATGACTCTGCTTGTTCAATGTGGGGAGTGTATAAGTCCATAAAATATAGAAGAATTAGGCCACTTGGCCCATCGAGTCTGCTCCATGAGCTCATAACTGATTTATTATCCCTCTCACCCCCAGTCTCCTACCTTCTCCCCATAGCCTTTGACACCCTAACTAATTAAGAAAGCATCAACCTCCACTTTAAATATACCCAATGACTTGGCCTCCATAGCTGCCTGTGGCAATTAATTCTACAGATTCACCACCCTCTGGCTAAAGAAATTGCACATCATCTCAGATCTAAAGGGACATTTTTTCCATTCTGGGGCTGTACTGTCTGGTCTTTCACTCCCCCTTTATAATAAACATTCTCTCCACATCCACTTTATCTATGCCTTTCAATATTCAATAGGCATCAATGATAGTCATTCTTCTGAACTCCAGCTAGTACAGTCCATGAGCCATCAAGCACTCCTTATATGTTAAGTCTTTCATTGCTGGGATTATTCTTGTGAAATTCCTATGGACTTCTCCCACCAAGAGCACGGCGCACCTACTTCCACTCAGACAACTTTGTTTCAGGCTGGCACTTCTAAAGCTAGGATGATGCTAGCACGAGAGGGCACAGTTTTGTGGGCCAAAGTATTGTGCTGTAGGTTTTCTATGTTTCTATGATGCCCCTTAAGGAAGACCCACATTGATTTCGCCCATGCACGATCCTTTTAGAGCTTCCCAAAGCTCATGCTTTGTCAAGAGTTGATGCATTGGTTAAGAAGGGGTATGGTGTGTTGGTCTTCATTAGTCAGGGAATTAAGTTCAAGAACTGTGAGGAAATGTTGCAGCTCTATAAAACCCCTGGTTAGACTTGGAGGTTTGTGTTCAGTACTGGTCAGCTCATTAGAGAGGAAATTTAACAGGATGCTGCCTGGATTAGAGACCATGCCTTATGAGGACAGGTTGAGTGAGTTGGGGCTTTTCTCTTTGCTGTGAAGAAGGATGAGAGGTAAGTCGATAGAGATGTATACAGTGGCATGCAAAAGTTTGGGCACCCCGGTCAAAATTTCTGTTACTGTGAATAGCTAAGCAAGTAAAAGATGACCTGAGGTATAAAGTTAAAGATGACACACTCCTTTAATATTTTAAGCAAGATTACTTTTTTATTTCCATCTTTTACAGTTTCAAAATAACAAAAAAGGAAAAGGGCCCGAAACAAAAGTTTGGGTACCCTGCATGGTCAGTACTTAGTAACACCCCCTTTGGCAAATATCACAGGTTGTAAACACTTTCTGTAGCCAGCTAAGAGTCTTTCAATTCTTGTTTGGAGGATTTTCGCCCATTCTGCCTTGCAAAAGGCTTCTAGTTCTGTGAGATTCTTGGGCCGTCTCTTTTGAGGTCTATACACAGATTTTCGATGATGTTTAGGATGGGGACTGTGAGGGCCATGGCAAAACCTTCAGCTTGTGCCTCTTGAGGTAGTCTATTGTAGATTTTGAGGTGTGTTTATGATCATTATCCTGTTGTAGAAGCCATCCTCTTTTCATCTTCAGCTTTTTTTTTACAGACGGTGTGATGTTTGCTTCCAGAATTTGCTGGTATTTAATTGAATTCATTCTTCCCTCTACCAGTGAAATGTTCCACGTGCCACTGGCCGCAACACAAGCCCAAAGCATGATCAATCCACCCCCATGCTTAGCAGTTGGAGAGGTGTTCTTTTCATGAAATTCTGCACCTTTTTCCTCCAAACATCCCTTTGCTCATTGTGGCCAAAAAGTTCTATTTTAACTTCATCAGTCCACAGGACTTGTTTCCAAAATGCATCAGGCTTATTTACATGTTCCTTTGCAAACTTCTGATGCTGAATTTTGTGGTGAGGATGCAGGAAAGGTTTTATTCTGATGACTCTTCCATGAAGGTCATATTTGTGCAGGTGTCACTGCACAGTAGAACAGTGCACCACCACTCCAGAGTCTGCTAAATCTTCCTGAAGGTCTTTTGCTGTCAAACGGGGGTTTTGATTTGCCTTTCTAGCAATCCTACGAGCAGTTCTCTCGGAAAGTTTCCTTGGTCTTCCAGACTTCAACTTGACCTCCACCATTCCTGTTGACTGCCATTTCTTAATTACATTACGAACTGAGCAAATGGCTCCTGAAAACGCTTTGCTATCTTCTTATAGCCATCTCCTGCTTTGTGGGCGTCATTTAAATTTTCAGAGTGCCAGGCAGCTACTTAGAGGAGCCCATGGCTGCTGATTGTTGGGACAAGGTTTGAGGAGTCAGGGTATTTCTAAAGCTTTGAAATTTGTATCACCTGGCCTTTCCTAATGATGACTGTGAACAAGCTAATTAAGGTCTGAGACTTTGGTAAAAGTTATCTGAGAGCTCAAGTCTCTTGGGGTGCCCAAACTTTTGCATGGTGCTCCTGTCTTTTTTTATCACTCTGAAATTGTACAAAACAAAAATAATACACTAATCTTGCTTAAAATGTTGAAAAGAATAACTTTATGACTTTTGGAGATCAGTTCATCTTCTACTCACTTAACTATTCACAGTAACAGAAATTTTGACCAGGGGTGCCCAAACTTTTGCATGCCACTGTATGTAAGATGATGAGAGGCACAGATCAAGTGCCAAGACTGCCAGTGATGCCGATACATTTGGGAGACTCTTAGATAATTACATGCATGATAGAAAAATGGAGGGCCATGTAAGAAGGAAGAGTTTGATTGATCTTGGAGTAGGGTAAAGGGTCAGCACAACATCGGAGGCTGAAGAGCCTGTACTGTGCTGTGTTCTAAATGCCAAACCCCATATATATCTTGAATATAAATCTTGGATCTCTCTCTCCAGTACACGAGTATAAAGGAGAATGAAATAATTGTTACTCCAGATCCGGCACAGCACAAAAAAACACACAATAAGATAAAGATCACAAAAATAAATAAAAATACACTAAGTATAAATATATAAGATAAAGATCAAGGACATGGATACAGAAAGGTGCTGGAAAAGGGTCAGTAACATCATAAAGGAACCCACCCACCCTGCTCATGGACTGTTTATCCCACTGCCATCGGGGGGAGGCTACGTAGCATCCACACCAGGACCACCAGACTCAAAAACAGTTACTTTCCCCAAGCAGTAAGGCTGATCAACACCTCTACCCATTAACTCATCACTTACTTCCCATCAATCACCTGATGTACAGCCCAACATCACCCTGTGGACGTACAATCAATCTATGTAAGCACAGTGCCTATAAAAGGTATTCACTCCCCCCCCCCCCCAGAAGTTTTCATGTTTTATTGTTTTGCAACACTGAATCACAGTAGATTTAATTTGGCGTTTTGACACTCGTCAACAGAGAAGGATTCTTTCATGTCAAAGCGAAAACAGATCTTTTCACAGTGAGCAAAGTTAATAACAAATATAAAACACAAAATAATTGATTGCATAAGTATTCACCCCCTTTAATATGACACACCAAATCATCACTGGTGCAGCCAATTGGTTTTAGAAATCACGTAATTTAGTTAAATGGAGATCACTGTGTACAGTCAAAGTGCTTCAATTGATTTTGTAGTAAAAATACACCTGTGTATGGAAGGTCCAACTGCTGGTAAGTCCGTTTCCTGGCAAAAACTACACCATGAAGACAAAAGCACACTCCAAGCAACTTGGTAAAAAGGTTATTGAAAAGCACAAGTCAGGAGAAGGATACAAGAAACTGAATATCCCTTGGAGTGCAGTTAAATCAATCATCAAGAAATGGAAAGAATATGGCACAGCTGTAAGCCTGCCTAGAGTAGGCCACCCTCAAAAACTGAGTGAAAGTGCAAGGGGACTAGTGAAGTAGGCCACCAAGGGACCTATGACAACTCTGGTAGGGTTACAAGCTTCAGTGGCTGAGATGGGAGAGACTGCACATACAACAACTGTTGCAGCTTTATGGGAGAGTGGTAAAGAAAGCCACTGTTGGAAAAAAACTCATGTGTATTGATGCACCATCAATAACTCTCAGAGGCAGGAAGTGAACGATAGGCTTTTATTAGCAGCAAAAAAGGAGCCCACTACATCTCGGAGACTGAGGGAGGAGCAGTGCTTCAATCGCCTTTATACAGGGGTCTGTGGGAGGAACCACAGGAGCAGTCAGCAGGGGGCGTGTCCAGACAGGTATACATAGTTTACCACATTCACCCCCCCTTTGTTTTAAAAGAGAGTCCCCATGGGGTGAAGTTTCTTACAAGTATATTTACAGGTTAAGTCTATCAGGCGGTCGAGTCTGTCGCTGCGATCTACGTAGCACCGGTGGTGATTGCACCGGTGACGGTGGTTGTGCTGGCTCCGGCCTGACTTGAGGTGCCAGCCCGTTAGGCGTCAGTTATCCCTCATGCGTGTGCGTAGCGCCCGGTATGGGAGTGTCGTGAGGAGTCTGTGTAGGGCTTGGCGTGCGCGGTGTCTCGTGGGTATACACATCGGTGGGTACAGGGTTCATAGTCACCGTGGAGTGATCGGGGTAGGGGTCTGGTGCTCCTGCGGGCGCCAGGTCGCGGACGGAGACCGTGTCCTCCCACCCATCAGGTAAGACCACATAGGCAAACTGGGGGTTCGCATGAAGTAAGTGAACCCTCTCGACCATCGGGGAGCATTTATTGCTCCTCGCATGTTTCCGGAGCAGCACTGGCCCTGGGGATGTCAGCCAAGCCAGTAGGGTGGTCCCAGTATCAGACTTCCTGGGAAAAGTAAAGAGTCGCTCATGAGGGGTGGCATTGGTGGACGTGCATAACAGGGAGCGGATGGAGTGGAGTACCTCGGGGAGGACCTCCTGCCAGCGAGAGACCGGCAATCCCTTTGACCTAAGGGCTAAGAGTGTGGCCTTCCACACAGTGGCATTCTCCCTCTCCACCTGTCCATTCCCCCGGGGATTATAGCTCGTGGTCCTACTAGTAGCAATACCCCTAGCCAGCAGATATTGGCGCAGCTCGACACTCATAAACAAGGACCCTCTATCACTGTGGATATAGCAGGGATATCCGAACAGAGTGAAGAGCTGGCGCAGGGCTTTTATGACGGACGTGGCAGTGGTATCGGGGCAGGGGATGGCAAAGGGGAACCGCGAGTACTCGTCGATTATGTTAAGAAAGTACGCATTGCGGTCGGTGGAGGGAAGGGGGCCCTTAAAATCAACGCTCAGTCACTCAAAGGGGCGGGTGGCCTTGATAAGTTGTGCCTTTTCAGGACGGTAGAAGTGCGGTTTGCACTCAGCGCAGACTTGACAGTCCCTGGTCATCGTCCTGATGTCCTCCAGGGAGTTCGGCAGGTTCCGGGCTTTCACAAAATGGAAAAGCCGGGTGACCCCCGGGTGGCAAAGATCTGCATGGAGGGCGTATAGCCGGTTGAGTTGTGCTCTGGCACACATTCCCCGGGATAGGGCATCAGGGGGCTCATTGAGCCTTCCAGGCCGGTACAGGATGTCATAGTTGTAGGTGGAGAGTTCTATTCTCCACCTTCAAAATTTTAACATTTTTGATTTTGCCCCGCTGTTGGTTGCTGAACATGAACGCAACTGAGCGCTGGTCGGTCAGCAAGGTGAACTTTTTGCCGGCAAGATAGTGCCTCCAGTGCCTAATAGCTTCCACTATGGCCTGGGCTTCTTTCTCCACTGCAGAGTGCCAAATTTCAGGGCCTTGAAGGGTACGAGAGAAGAATGCTACCGGCCTTCCTGCCTGATTGAGGGTAGCAGCCAGCGCGAAGTCGGAGGCGTCACTCTCTACTTGGAATGGTCTCGTCTACCGCATGCATCGTTGCTTTGGAAATGTCCCCTTTAATGCGGCTGAAGGCCTCGTGGGCCTCGGCTGAGAGGGGAAATGTGGTGGACTTGACCAGGGGGCGGGCCTTGTCTGCGTAATGGGGGACCCATTGGGCGTAATAGGAAAAGAAGCCCAGGCACCGTTTGAGGTCTCTGAGGGTTGTGGGAAGAGGGAGTTCCAATAGGGGGCACATTCGGTCGGGGTCAGGGCCAATGACTCCGTTCTCCACGACATAACCAAGGATAGCAAGTCGGGTGGTACCGAACACACACTTGTCCCTGTTATAGGTAAGGTTAAGAGCTTTGGCCGCTTGGAAAAATCGTAGGAGGTTAGTGTTGTGATCCTGCCAGTCGTGACCGCAGATGGTGATGTTATCCAGATATGGGAACGTGGCCTTCAGTTGGCACTGGTCCACCATCCAGTCCATTTCCCTCTGGAAGACAGAGACACCATTCGTGACACCGAAGGGGATGCGCAGGAAGTGATAGAGCCTGCCGCCTGCCTCAAAGGTGGTGTAGGGGTGGTCCTCCGGGCGGATGGGGAGCTGATGGTAAGCGGATTTTAGGTCTATGGTTGAGTACACCTTGTACTGAGCTATCTGATTGACCATATCCGGCGATGCGGGATAGGGGGTACGCGTCAAGCTGCGTGAACTGATTGATGGTCCACGACCATCCTATTTTTCTGCCTGGTCCGAACAACGACCACCTGGGCCCTCCAAGGACTTGTGCTTGGCTCAATGATCCCCTCCCTGAGTAGCCGCTGCACCTCTGACTGAATGAAGGCCCTGTCCCCCACGCTGTACCTCCTGCTTTTAGTTGCCACAGGTTTACAGTCGGGGGTCAGGTTGGCGAACAGCGGTGGGGGAGGGATCTTGAGGGTGGAGAGGCTGCAAGTGGTGTCTGTAGCGTGGCTGTAGGCATGGAGTTGGGTGGGATGTGCGGGTCGGTGTGTGTGTGTGGTCAGTAGCGGGGTATGTGACGAAGTCCCACAGAACTGACGATTTCTGACAGTGATTGGTGGGAGGGGCCCATCATACTCCATTGTCACACTTTTCAGGTGGCTCTGGAAGTCCAGCCCCAATAGCACAGGCGCACACAGTTGAGGCATAACCAGTAGCGCAAAGTCCCGATATTCTGTGCCCTGCACCACCAATGTCACTACACAACCCCCCCGGATGTCTGTGGAATGCAATCCAGAAGCCATGGTGACCCTCTGGCTTACCGGCCGTGTCACGAGTCCGCAGCGTTGCACTGTGTCCGGGTGAATAAAACTCTCAGTACTGCCCGTGTCAAACAGGCAGCTAGTCCTGTGCCCCTCCACCAGGATGTCCATCATTTACCTTGCGAGTTGGTGTGGAGCGCTTTGGTCGAGGGTCACGGAGGCCAGAGTTGCATTGCCATCTTGGTGCCCGGTAAGCACCTGTGGGTCGGAGGCGGGGTGAGGTGGCGCCGACAAAGATGGCTGTCCCGTGCCTCGCATGTGGCGGGCAGGCAAGATGGTGACTCCCATGCCTCGCACGTGGGGCTGCTCGACCCCGCTCGTGGTTTGGACTTACAGGCCTTGGCAAAGTGGCCCTTCTTTCCGCAGCTGGAGCAAGTAGCTTCTCGGGCTAGGCAGCGTTTTGGGGGGGGGGGCTTTTCGAGTCTGCAGAAGTAACACTGCGCGGACGTGACTGACAGCAGCCGTGGTCGACTCGCCGGCGGGTTACGGGGTCTTCACGAATTCGCAACTGGCAGCAGCCGAGGTCGATTCGCCGGAGGGTTGCGGGGTCTGCGGCGTCCATGAGGCCGGCGGGAGATCATGTGCCTGGAGAACATCAGCGTTGTGCAGAGCGGCCTCCAGCATGTTGGCCAGCTCGATCACTGACTGTAATGTAAGATCGGTGCATTCCAGCAGCCGCTGGCGCACGTACACTGACCTGATCCCCGTAATGAAGGCGTTTCTTACTAGGAGCTCCGCATGCTGTTCCGCCGTCAGTCCCCTGCAGTCGCAAGCCCACCTGAGTGTCTGTAGGGCCCGGACAAACTCAGCGCTCGACTCTCTGGCCCGCTGCCGCCGTGTTGCTAAGCGATGTCTTGCGTAGACGGTGTTCACCGGCCGCTGGTATTGCCTTTTGAGGGCATCCATCACACCCCGGTAGTCCGTTTGGTCTCTGATCATGGAGTAGACCCTTGCACTGACTCTGGAGAGTAGAACCCTGTGCATCGTGGCAGGATCGGTCACATACATCTCCTCCAGGTACGATTCGAAGCATGCTAGCCAGAGTTCGAAAGTGTCGCCGGCTTCCTGAGATTGAGGGTCGAGATCCAATCTGTCGGGTCGTAAAATGCTCTCCATGTTTTAAAACTGCTGCTAATAAAATTGATGCACCATCAATAACTCTCAGAGGCAGGAAGTGAACGATAGGCTTTTATTAGCATCAAAAAGGGAGCATGACATCTTGGAGACTGAGCGAGGAGCAGTGCCCTAATCGCCTTTAAACAGGGGTCTGTGGGAGGAGCCACAGGAGCAGTCAGCAGAGGGGCATGTCCAGACAGGTATACATAGTTTACCACATGTATAAGATGATGAGAGTCATTGATCATGTGGATAGTCAGAGGCTTTTTCCCAAGGCTGAAATGGCTAACACAAGAGGCCACAGTTTTCAAGTGCTTGGAAGTAGGTACAGAGGAGATGTCAGGGGTAAGTTTTCTATGCAGAGAGTGGTGAGTTCATAGAATAGGCTGCCGGCAACGGTGGTGGAGGCGGATACGATAGGGTCTTTTAAGAGACTCCTGGACAGGTATATAGAGCTCAGAAAAATAGAGGGTTATGTGTAACCCTAGGTAACTTCTCAGGTAAGGACATGTTCGGCACAGCTTTGTGGGCTGAAGGGCTGGAGGTTTTCTATGTTTCTATGAAATCACAGCTAGAGTTTGCCAGAAGGCATGTGGGAAGCTCTAAAGTCAGCTTGAAGAAGATTCTATGGTCTGATGAAACCAAAATTGAGCTTTTTAGCCATCAGACTAAACATTATGTTTGGTGTAAGCCAAACATTGCACATCAAAAACATACCATCCCTGCTGTGAAGCATGTTGATGGCTGCGGTATGCTGTGGGGATGCTTCACTGCAGCAGGCCATGGAAACCTTCTGAAGGTAGAGGGTAAAATGAGTGCAGGGAAATCCTGATGCAGTCTGTAAGGGAACTGTGACTTGGGAGCAGATTTCTTTTCCAGCAAGACAATGGCCCCAAGCATAAAGCCAAAACTACACAGGAATGCCTTAAAAACAACAAAGTTTAAATTGTAGGAGGGAGTGGCAGGCACATTACGATGAAGTGTTAACTAATTTTAAAATCCCATTCCAAGTTTCCTCAGAAATTGAAATCTGTAAATCTTGTTCCCAAAGATTTTTAATTTTGTCTAAAGGCACGTTTCTCATTCCCAGCAACATGCCATAAATATTAGATATTGAAACATCGTGAAAAGGTTTCAAATTAGAAATAGCATCTAATAAGTTCTTATTGGGACTTTTAGGAAATATATATAATTGAGATCGCAGAAAGTCTCTAATTTGAAGATATTGAGAAAGGTGGGTTTTTGGTAAGCTATATTTAGCTGACAATTGCTCAAACAAAAGGAGACTTCCTCCAACAAGCAGGTCCTGGAAGCATTTAATACCCAATCTATCCTGTTCTTTTAAAACTGGATCGGTCATAGAAGGTTTAAAAAATAATTAGAAAAAATGGGACTTGAAAGAGAAAACCTCAATAAACCGAAGTATTTTCTAAATAATACCCAGATCCTCAAAGTATGTTTAACTACCAAATGGTCAGTTAGTTTACTTAAAGATAAAGGAAGTGAGAATCCAAGAAGAGAAATGACAGAAAATTTATTAACAGAATTAGCTTCTAAAGAAACCCATACCAGACGGTCCTCACGGTTAATATAATATGACCAAACCGTAAGATTTCATATATTGACTACCCAGTAATTTACTAAAATTTGGTAAAGCTAAACCTCCATTCTTTTTAACTTTTTGAAGATGAACTTTATTTAGTCGAGAATGTTTGTTTTTCCATATATAATAGAATCAAGAGAATCAAAAAAAGGATTTAGGAATAAAAATAGTAAGGCCTGAAAAAGGTATATAAATTTAGATAAGATATTCATAAGTGGTCCATAGGGCTCACATGACCAAGGATAAGCTATCTAGTTTTTATTCGGATATATCTCCCTATTGTGATGGATGTAACAATGGAGAAGCTTCACTAATTTGTATGTTTTGGACATGCCCGAGTATTGAAAAATACTGGAGTAAGTATTCCAAACTTTCTCTGTACTTTTCAAAGTAAGTTTTAAGCCTAACCCTTTGAGTGCCTTATTCGGTATTGTTGGAGGAAAAGATATTAGTTTGGAGACATCTGATTTGCACATTTTGGCTTTTATTTCTCTTATAGCTAGGAGGGTGCTCTTGCTTAAATGGAAGGATATCATTCCACCTATTCATGCTCAATAGTTACGTGATGTTACATCATGCTTAAATTTACAGAAGATCCATTGTTCAATTTCTGAATCTAGTCAAGACTTTCAAACATAGCGGGGACCATTTTTGAACTATTTTCAAAACCTTTGACTTGCTCTTACAGTACAGATGTTGCCTAATAACATATTTCACAATATGATAAGGATATTTTTCCTTTTTACTTTCTTTACCAAGCAGCTTCAATCTTGATAGGGGGCTTAGATTCTTTCTTTTGTATAATAAAATTATCACATTTCAATATTATGATTTAATTTAATTAACATGAATATAGGGTAATGAGATTCCAAGTGTGACTCAAATATAATGTATTGATAATATTTTATCCTTTTTTGACGTAATATATATCGTGTACTCTGTATTCTTCTATGTAGAAATTAATAAAAATATTGAAAGAGAAAAACAACAAAGTTAATGTCCTAAATCAGAGTCCAGACCTAAATCCAATTGAGAATTTGAGGCTGGACTCACCATCCCAATGCAATCTGACAGAGCTTGAGCAGGTTTGTAAAGAAGAATGGGGAAACATTGCAGTGTCCAGATGTGCAAAGCTGGTAGAGACCTATCCACACAGACTCAGGCTGTAATTGCTGCCAAAGATGCATCTACTAAATACTGTCTTGAAGGGGGTGAATACTTATGCAGTCAATTATTTTGTTTTATATTTGTAATTAATTTAGATCACTTTGTCGAGATCTATTTTAACTTTGACATGAAAGAGTACTTTTCTGTTGATCAGTCAAAAAAAGACAAATTAATTCCACTGATTCAATGTTGTGTAACAATCAAACATGAAAACACCCAAGGGAGGTGAATAGGCACTGTAAGCAGTCATATGTATTTATATTTACCTTGTGTTGTTGTTGTTATTATTATTATTATTATTGTGCTCTTTATCTTTTGTGGGTTTTTTTGTTCTCCCTACATTTGTGTACAGGGGATGATATTAAACCATCTATATACATGGATGAATTGTATGCCCACAAAATGCTGGTGGGCTGTACATAAGATGATTGGTAGGTCATGCTGAAACCTGGAGAAACAGTAAACAGCTTGTGGAGCTCGTGAGCTTGCATCTTATTGTTTACCTGCACCTCACTTTCTCTGTAGCTGTTACAAGTTATTCTGCATACTGTTTTTTTAACCTCAATGCACTGTTGTCATAAGTTAATTTGTATGAACAACATGCAAGATAATGACTTCAGCATATTTCAGTAGGTGACAGCAATAAACCAATTCCAATTCCACATTTGGTTGGTCAGTTGTTTGACCCCATTATCAGACATCCCTATGCCTCCACAGAGGCTGCGGCTTTTCTAGCAGTATACCTTTTGCTATTTTTTTTAGGTTTGCTGATTTTTAGTTTTGGAGATTGTTTAATTCCTTGAGAATCTGAGTGAACTCTGGTGTCAAGGTTAGCCAAGGAGAACACCCCAGGCAAGAGGCAATGTATTTTATTTTTGTACCTGTAGTGCCATTCAGTGGTGGTGCTGTAGAACTGCAGGTAGTAATTCATCCATAGATTTCTCAGATTCTGCTGATGATAGAAATTTCAGAATCAGGTTTATTATTAACTCAGCAGCAGTTCAATGTAATTCATAATATTGACCTGATAGAGGTGTATAAGATGATGAGAGGCATTGATTGTGTGGATCATCAAGAGGGTTTTTCCCAGGGCTGAAATGGTTGCCACAAGAGGACACGGATTTAAGGTGCTGGGGATAGGTACAGAGGAGATGTCAGGGTTAAGTTTTTTACTCAGAGAGTGGTGAATGCCTGGAATGGGCTGCTGGCAATGGTGGTGGAGGCAGATACGATAGTCTTTTAAGAGACTTTTAGATAGGTACATGGAGCTCAGTAAAATAGAGGGCTATTGGTAAGCAACACACACAAAATGCTGGTGGAACGCAGCAGGCCAGGCAACATCTATAGGAAGAAGCACAGTCACATTTCAGGCCGAGACTCTTTGTCAGGACTAACTGAAAGAAGAGATAGTAGGATAGAAAGGATCATGGGACGGGAGGCCTAGGGAGAGAGAAAGGGGGAGGGAAGCACCAGAGGGAATAGGCAAGGATTGTGAGAGGGACAGAGAGAGAAAAAAGAGAGGAAAGAAAAGGGAAAAGATAATAAATAAATACGGGGTGGGGTAAGAAGGGGAGGAGGGGCATTAACGGAAGTTAGAGAAATCAATGTTCATGCCATTAGGTTGGAGGCTACACAGACGGAATATAAGGTGTTGTTCCTTCAATCTGAATGTGGCCTCCTGTCCCATGATCCTCTGTATCCCTTTTGCCAATCAACTTTCCAGCTCTTAACTTCATCCCTCCCCCTCCTGTCTTCTCCTATCATTTCAGATCTCCCCCTCCCCCTCCCACTTTCAAATCTCTTACTATCTCTTCTTCCAGTTAGTCCTGACGAAGGGTCTCGGCCCAAAACGTCGACAGTGCTTCTCCCTATAGATGCTGCCTGGCCTGCTGTATTCCACCAGCATTTTGTGTGTGTTGTTTGAATTTCCAGCATCTGCAGATTTCCTCGTGTTTGGGCTATAGGTAAGCCTAGTAATTTCTAAGGTAGGGACATGTTCGGCACCACTTTGTGGGCTGAAGGGCCTGTATTATGCTGTAGGTTTTCTATGTTTCTATAATATAGAATAAATAAATTACAGTATATGTATACTTAATAGATTAGATTCAACTTTATTGTCATTGTGCCGAGTACAAGTACAAAGCCAATGAAATGCAGTGAGCATTGATATAGATGGGGACGTGATTGTGGCTCCTAGCATGCCTGAAGTCCACAATGATCTCCTTGGTCTTCTGGGTGTTAAGGGCCAGGTTGTTGTCGGCACACCACGCGGCCAGGTACTGGAACTCACCCCTGTAGGCCGTCTCGTCATCCCCTCTGATCAGGCCAACCACCATGGTGTTGTCTGCGAGCTTGATTATGGAGTTAGATCCATGTACAGGAACGCAGTCACAGGTGAAAAGGGAGTACAGAAGAGGGCTCAGCACACAGCCGGTGCTCAGGATGAGAGTGGAGGAGGAGAGGTTGTCTAACTTAACAGATTGGGGTCTGTTAGTCAGAAAGTCCAAGGTCCAATTGCAGAGGGATGAGCTGATACCAAGCTGGTGAAGTTTGACAATCAGCTTGGAGGGGGGTCACAGTATTGAATGCCAAACTAAAGTCAATGAACAGCTTTCTGACGTAAGAGTTGGGCTGTCCAGGTGGGTCAGGGCAGAGTGAAGTACCGTTGAGATGGCATCCTCTGTTGACCTGTTGGTGTGATAGGCAAATTACTTGGGGTCCAGGGTAGTGGGCAGACAGGATTTCAATCATGCAAAAACAGAAATTATATATATTTTTAAAATTTCAAGGGTTCAATGTCTCATTAGGAATGGGATGGCAGAGGGGAAGAAGCAAGTGTGTGCCTTCAGGCTTCTGTATCTCCTACCTGATGGTAACAGTGAGAAAAGGGCATGCCCTGGGTGCTGGAGGTCCTTAATAATGCACACTGCCTTTCTGAGACACCACTGCCTAAAGATTCTTGGGTACTTTGTAGGCTGGTACCCAAGATGGAGCTGACTAAATTTATGACCCTCTGCATCTTCTTTTGATCCCGTGCAGTAGGCACCACCACCCCCCCCACCCCCCGTACCAGACAGTGATGCAGCCTGTCAGAATGCTCTCCACGGTACAACTATAGAAGTATTTTGAGTGCTTTTGTTGACATATCTCTTCAAACTCCTAATGGAGCATAGCTGCTGTCTTGCGTTCTTTATAACTGCATCAATATATTGGGACCAGGTTAAGTCCTTAGAGATTTTGACACCCAGGAACTTGAAACTGCTCACTCTCTCCACTTCCAATCCCTTTATGAGGACTGGTATGTGTTCCTTCATCTTGCCTTTCCTGAAGTCCACAATCAGCTCTTTCATCTTACTGACATTGAGTGCCAGGTTGTTGCTGCAACACCATTACACTAGTTGGCATATCTCACTCCTGTACGCCCTCTCGTCACCACCTGAGATTTTACCAACAATGGTTGTATCATCAGCAAATTTATATATGGTATTTGAGCTATGCCTAGACACACAGTCGTATGTATACGGAGAGTAGAGCAGTGGGCTAAGCACACACCCCTGAGGTGTGCCAGTGGTGATCATCAGTGAGGAGAGTATATTATCACCAATCTGCACAGACTGTGGTCTTTCAGTGAGGAAGTAGAGGATCCAATTGCAGAGGGAGGTACAGAGGCCCAGGTTCTGCAACTTCTCAATCAGGGTTATAGGAACAATGGTGTTAAATGCTGAGCTATAGTTGATGAACAGCATCCTGACATAGGTGTTAGTATTGCCCAGGTGGTCTAAAGCCGTGTGAAGAGCTATTGAGATCGCATCTGCTGTTGACCTATTGTGGCGATAGGGAAATTGCAATGGGTACAGGTCCTTGCTGAGGCAGGAGTTCAGTCTAGTCATGACCAACCTCTCAAAGCATTTCATCACTGTAGATGTGAGCACTACTGGGTGATAGTCATTAAGGCAGCCCACGTTATTGTTCTTAGGCACTGGTATAATTGTTGTCTTTTTGAAGCAAGTGTGAACTTCCACCCATATCAGTGAGAGGTTGAAAATGTCCTTGAATACTTCTGCCAGTTGGTTGGCATAAGTTTCAGAGCCTTACCAGGTACTCTACTGGGACCCTCCACCTTGTGAGGGTTCACCCTCTTTAAAGATAGCCTAACATCATCCTCTGAGACAGAGATCACAGGGTCATCAGATGCAGCAGGGATATTCACAGCTGTAATTATATTCTCCCTTTCAAAGTGGACATAGAAGGCATTGAGTTCATGTGGTAGTGAAGCATCACTGCTATTGGGTTTCACTTTGTAGGAAGTAATGTTTTGCAGATCCTGCCAGAGTTGCCATGCATTTGATATCACCTCCAACCTAATTTGAAATTGTTTCTTCGCCCTTGAAATAGCCCTCCGAAAATCATACCTGGTTTTCTGGTACAGGCCTGGGTTGACAGACTTGAATGCCACCTATCTAGCCTTCAGCAGACGATGTACCTCCTGGTTCATCCATGGCTTTTGGTTTGGGAATGTACAGTAAGTCTTTGTGGGCACACACTCATCCACACAGGTTTTAATGTTGAGCAACACAAAAAAAAACTGGAATTAATTAATTCACCCACACACAGCTCAATGCATTTTCCAGCTTCCTTCTCCAGCCCCTCTGTGCCCCTGCCTGTATCCAAAGGTGAAGATCTGTGGCACCACGGTAGTATAGTGATTAGTGTACCACTATTACAGTGACTGCGCCCAGGTTCAATTCTGCCACCGTCTGTTCAGTCTGTGACCGCATGGGTTACCGCTGGGTGCTCTGGTTTCTTCGCATATTCCCAAGATGTAGTGGTTAGTAGGTAGGTAAAATGAATGTGGTGTGGGCTCGTTGGATAGAAGGGTCTGTTACCAGGCTGTATCTCTAAATAGTAAAAAACATTGCTTTTTGTCACATGTACATTGAAACATACCATGAAGAGCATCACATGCCAATGACCAACACAGTCCGAGAAGCACCACAACTCCAGAGCTCTTCCTGTGCATTTCCCCAGCTGTAGTGCCTGTCAGCCTCCATGTGGGTTAGTGGCCTTGGGTGAAGCCCAGCAGTTGACTTAGACCTGGTGTGGACCGGGGGATGCAACTGTTAATTAAAACAAAGCATCGTGAAATTCGCAGGGCAGTGGCAGCACTATGTCATTTCTGCTCTGAATTCAATGACAGGGCAGGTAAATGGTAAACGGCTTCATTTGCTGCGATGTGGTAAATGGGATTGAATACTATTCAACCATTGCAAAATATTTCCACTTCCAACTGGACAATGGAAAACTGACTGGTGAGGAGCTGGAGATGGTCACTGTTTTTGGCCAAATCAAAGGGGGTGACACATCAGCATATGGGAGAGCAATTGAAAATCTGGCTGAATTGCGCTACAACAACCACCTCTCACTCAATATCAGTGAGCTGATTACTGACTATGGAGGAAGAAACCAGAGGTCCATGAGCCAGTCCTCATCAGGGGATCAGAGGTGGAGAGGGTCAGGAAATTAACTTCCTTGGTGTTATCATTGCAGAGGATCTGTCCTGGGACCTGCATGTAAGTGCCATTATGAAGCCGTGCCTCTCTTTTTTTTGAAGTTTGCTCAGATTCAGTATGCCATCTAAAACTTTAACAAACTTTAATAGATGCACAGTAGAGAGTATCCTGACTGGTTGCATCACAGCCTGATATGGAAACATAAACACCCTAGAATGGAAACGCCTATAAAAATAGTGGATACCGCCTAGAGCGTCCCATTATTGAGCACATCTACAAGGAGCACTGCCACAAGAAGGCAGCATCCTTCATCAAGAACCCCCACCATCCAGACCATACTCTCTTCTTGCTGCAACATTGGAGCCCTACATTTCTTAAAATTCCTAATGTATCTGCCTTTACCACTACTCCTGGACATTCCATAAGACCATAAGATATAGGAGCAGAATTAGGTCATTTGGCCCATTAAGTCCACTCTACCATTTCAACATGGCTAATCCATTTTCATCTCAACTCCAATCTCCTGCTTTCTCCCCCATATCTCTTCATGTCCTGACTAATCAAGAGCCTATCAACCTTTGCCTTAAATACACCCAATGACTTGGCCTCCACAGCCACTTGTGATACAAATTCCACAGATTCACCACCCTCTGGCTATAGAAATTCCCCCTTAACTCCATTCTAAATAGATGTCCTTCTATTCTGAGGCTGTGTTCTCTGGACTTAAGACTCCCTCACCTGAGGAAACATCCTCTCCGCATCCAGCCTGTTGAGGCCTTTCAACATTTTATAGGTTTCAATGAGATCCCCACTCATTCTTCCAAATTCCAGTAATCATAGGCCCACAACCATCAAACCTTTCATAGAAAACCTACAGCACAATACAGGCCCTTCGGCCCATGAAGTTGTGCCGAACATGTCCCTACCTTAGAAATTACTAGGCTTACCCATAGCCCTCTATTTTCCTAAGCTCCATGTACCTTTAATCCCGTAATCATTTTTGTGAACCTCCTTTGAACCTTCTACAATGTCAGCACATCCTTTCTTCGATAAGGGCCCAAAACTGCTCTCAATACTCCAAATGAGATCTCACTAGTGATTTATAAAGCCTCAACATTACATCCTGGCTTTTATATTCTAGTTCTCTTAAAATGAATGCTAACATTGCATTTGCCTTCCTCAACACAGACTCAACGTGCAAATAAACCTTTAGGGAATCCTGCACAAGGACTCCCAAGACCTTTTGTGCCTCAAATTTTTGAATTTTCTCTTCATTTAGAAAATAGTCTATGCTTTTATTTCTTCTACCAAAGTGCATGATCATACATTTCCCAACATTATATTCTATCTGCCACTTCTGTGCCCATTCTCTTAATCTGTCTAAGTCCCTTCTGTAGCCACTCTACTTCATCAAAACTACCTGCCCCCTCCACTTATCTTTGTATTTTCCATAAACTTAGTCACAAAGCTATCAATTCCATCATCCAAATCATTGATATACTATAGTGTAAAAAGAATCTGTCCCAACACAGACCCTTGTAGAACACTACGAGTCAGCGGCAGCCAACCAGAAAAGGCTCCCTTTATTGCCACTCTTTGCCTCCTGCCAAACAAAAACACACTCTATCCATCTGGTATCTTTCTTGTAATACCATGGGCTCTTAACTTGTTAAGCAGCCTCATCTGTGGCACTTAGTCAAAGGCCTTCTGAAAATCCAAATACACAATATCCTCTGATTCTGCTTTGTCTATCCTGTTTATTCTGATACTTTCCTCCAATTACCTTAGAATTATGCCCTCTTGTATTGGCCATGCCCACCCTAGGAAAAAGACGCTGATTGTCTAGTCTATCTATGCCTCTTATTGTCTTATACACCTCTATCAGGCCATGAATCAGCCTCTCCACATTAAACAAAGTCATGCAAATACACTCTCCAGTAAGGAAACCCACCCTAACATGGATTAAGTCCCATTGCAATCAGTAAATGGTGAAGGGAGCAGGATTTACAAGGATGTTGCCTGGATTGGGGAGCATGCTTTATGAGAATAAATTGAGTGAACTTGGCCTCTTCTTCTTGAAGTGACGAAGAATGAGAGGTGACCTGATAGAAGTGTATAAGCTGATGAGAGGCATTGATCGTGTGGATAGGCAGAGGCTTTTTCCCAGAGTTGAAATGGCTAACACGAGGGGGCATAGTTTTAAGGTGCTTGGAAGTAGGTACAAGGGGATGTCAGAGGCAAGTTTTTCACACAGAGAGTGGTGTGTGGAATGCACTACCGGCAAAGGTGGTTGAGTTGGATACAATAGACTCTTACATGCATGGAGCTTAGAAAAATAGAGGGCTATGTGGTAGGGAAATTCTAGGCAGTTTCTAGAGTAGGTTACATGGTTGGCACAACATTGTGGGCTGAAGGGTAGATTTTTAAGTTCTATGATTGTGACGGGGTGTATATGGAGGGATAGCACCTTTGATGGGGGCCTGCTGTGCCTTTTTTCAGGGCAGCTCATCCACCTTTTGGTCTCCAGCTGGTGCTCAGCTCTCACCTGTGGTTCCAAGTAGCTTTAACATGCGCAGCAGCCACACCCCGGTAAACCATCTCGGCAGACGGGCCAAACCAGGTGAGGGTAGCTGATGAGTCTTTGACCCTCGGTGAGGTAGGGGATCTGCCTATCCCAGCGTGTGAAGTCTGGCCCTGGCTGATTGAGCAGAGGAGACCGATTAATGGTCAAGAAGGCAGGCCAGCAGGTGGTTATGGAGCGCTAAGAGCACGACAAGGCACTTAGACGTCCTGGTCATCCACTGCAAGAGATGGTGATCTCTTTAAATTCACCCGGCTGAAGGCATAGGCAAACCACTGCTGTAACGTGCCGAGTACAATTTCCCAATATGTCAGAGTGGCATGGAGGGAAATTGTCCACTAACTGGAAATTCCAGATGCAACCCAACGACAATGATTGTGAGGTCTGGAAGCTAGCACATTGGGTGGTAAGTGTTTTGATTTGGTCAATGGGCTTTTGGACTGAGGCAACTGCATCCATGACTGAGCAGCCCTATTTAGGATCCACTCTGCTCACCCCACTCAGAGAAGCTATCTGCCTTGAAACCTCCTGATAGGATTACTGTGTCCAGATGGATTACCACATATGGTCAAAAACAAAGAAACAGGACCTTTGGAGCCTAATATGTGCACACTCTGATGGATAGTGCAACCAGTGATTGACCAGAGAGGAAAACTATGATTATCACTAAAGAACTGAGGAGATATCTGATTCACCTAGCTGCTCTTTCTGAAAACCATCTGCACATGAAAGGCAACTGAAGGAGAAGGCTGGTTACACCTTCTTCTGGAAAGAGTAGGCAGCTGACAAGCCCAGGATCCATGGTGTTGGATTTGCAATAAAGAATCAGTATGCCAGTCAACTCTCTGAACTTCCTGTGGGGATCATTGCACTTGATCATGACAATTCATTTTATGCTTGCCAACAATGAGATGACAACTATTCTGAGTGCTTACGTACCAACTCTGGCTGTACATTAGTATGAAAAAGAAGCCTCTACTCTTGCCTAGATGTAATACTGTTGAGCATTGTGAATAAGATCATTATTCTTGGGGACTTCAGCCTTTGGAAGGGTGCCATAGGAAAGGAAGGCATTGACAACATCAACACAAATGGGAGAACTTCTCACCATACGAGTTGAACACAATCTTATCGTCACAAACACACAGTTCCACCTGAAAAACAAATTCAAGGCATCTTGGCAGAACCCTCAATCAAAACAGTGGCATCTCATTGTCTATGACACTGTCTGAGATAGGGACCATGATTCCTATCTCAAGGGACTGTGATGTGAATATTATTAGTGCCACAATTGGCACAGATGACTGCTGGACAGATCATCTCTTGATCCTCTCCACCACGTTGATCAGATTCATGAAACAGAGCAGGGTTCATAAGAAGCAGGCTAGGCCAAGACTAAAACTTCAGTGCTTGCTTGACATTGCCACCCAACACCACCTTCAGGGCACATTTGGAGAAAACCTCCAACAAGAAAATCTGGAGGATATTGAAAAACACTGGGGTCTGCTTAAGTCCAGCATCCTCTATATCTGCAAAAACATCCTAGGGTACAAGTGGAGAAAACACCAGGACTGGTGTGATAATGACATGAAGATAGAACAATTTATCTCCAAGAAAAGGAAAGCATTTTGTGTCCAGAAGAATTACACCAGCAGCAAGGCCAAAGGAGAAGCTTACTCCAGAGCCAAGGTAAATGTTCAGCACATGTTGAGGGAGCTATAAAATTTTTGGTGGACTGAGAAAGCCATGGAAATCCAGAGACAGGCAGACTCTGGTAACGAGAGACTTCTTCAGTGCCACCAGAGTCTATGGACTTGCTAAGGAATTGGAATGATATCAACAATCGATGGAGAGAACTCTTTCAAGAACTTCTTAACTGTGATAGCACTGCTGAACCAGAGGTTACTAACCAAATCTTCTGGAGACCTGAGAGAAGATGTGAGGGAACCTCCCAGTATAAAAGTGGTCCATGATGCCATCAGGAGCCTCAAAAACAAAAAAATCATGGGTCCTGAGGAGATCCCAGCAGAGATCCTTAAGGGAAGTGGATCAACACACATGCACCGCATGTATGCCCTGTCCTAGGTCTGGGGAAAATAACAACTGCCCTCAGAGCTCAAGGATGCCCTAATAGTGACATTCAAGAAGGGAAACATGTCAGATTTCAACAAGAGGCAAAATGTTTGCATGTATCCTTGTCAACCGATTCCTTCTGCCATCTGAAGAAGTACTCCCTGAATCACAATGTGATTTCCACCAATTTAAAGGAATCAGAGATACAAATTACAGAAAAAACTGCAGTGAAGACAACCCTTTCATAGATTTGACAAAGGATATCTGATACAGTAGACCACCTAGCTCTCTGGCGTATTCTATTGAGACATGACTTTGTACCTATAAACACTGAGGCGACTGCACGATGGCACGTTAGCCAGTGCTCAGTAATAGTGGCACTGAATCAGAATCCTTCACTGTCATGACAGGAGTCAAACTGGGCTGCATCATTACACTCACCCAATTACTGTCATTATTGCTGCCACCCTTCAATTCATTGGCTAAGACCTGCCACAGGAATCCCATTCTTGTGTAGAATAGACTGTAGACTTTCCAGCCTCAACTGGTTCAAGGCCAAGAACGAGGTCAGCACCACCACTATCATGCAGCTTGTTTGTAGATGACATTGCAGCACACTCTGAAGACCTCCAATGTATACCGAAAGGCTTTGCTAAAGCACTGGGGCCCTGAGTGTGGGATATTCTCAGGCATTACATTACAGAGTGGTCCACAGAACCTAATGTTTGTCCAATTCAAAAGCCTGACCTACTCTCATCGCTCCTCACACAACAGGAGTTGTGAAAATGGCACTTTGCATCCACAAGAACTGGGCGGCATGGTAACGCAACACTATTACTGCACCAGTGATCCAGGTTCAATTCCCACTGCTTTCTGTAAGTTTGTATGTTTTCTGCGTGACTGGGTAGTCTGGTTTCTTCTCTCATTATGAAGATATAGTGGTTTGACTTTATATCTTACATCCTTCACATACACGAGGAATCTTATTGTAATGTCTCTGTCTGAATGTGCAAATTATAGTAATTTGTAATGAACATTATGTACAGTAAGATGCATAATAGAAGTCAATATAGCTTTAGAAATACAATTGTGGCAGCGTAAATTAATCAGTCTGATGGCCTGGTGGAAAAAATTGTCTCAGAGCCTGTTGGTCCTGGCTTTAATGCTTTGGTTACCATTTCCGATGGTAGCAGCTGGAATAGATTGTGGTTGGTTGGGGTGACAGTGATCTTCGCGCCCTTTTTATGCACATGGTGTCGCTGTAAATGTCCTGAATAGTGGGATGTTCACATCCACATCCAGATGCGCTGGGCTGTTTGCATCACTCTCTGCAAGTCCTGCCACTGAGAGAAGTACAGTTCCCCTACCAGGCAGTGCTACAGCCAGTCAGGATGTTAGTAGGTTACTTGGTCCCATGGGTGTAATCTGAATTTTTAACCTCCTTTGGTCTTCTCAGGAAATTCTTTTCCCATCAACCTTTGGAATTTATTTGGGGATTCCTACCCTGATATTCTGCTTCCCAAACTTTCTTTAAATCAGGCCCCCATTCATTTTCTATCGATAACAGCTGCACCCACAGGTCCTCACAGATTATACAATTATACAGCTTGGGTCAGTGAGTGGATGCTTAAAATGGATTAATCAGTACAATTCTTTGGAGCAGGTCAATGAGAGGAGAGAAGACAGAGGTGTACATGATGATAAGAGGCACAGATCAAGTAGATAGCTGGAGACTTTATCCCAAGGCAGTATGGGGAGGGGGGGGGGGGGGAGAACAATTTTCAGGTGATTGGTATAAGGGGATGTAGAGACTGGTAGGTGCATGGCTGGCAGTGGAAGCAGACACATTAGGGACATTTAAGAGACTCTTAGATAGGTACATGGGTGATAGAACAATGGAGGGCTATGTAGAAGTGAAGGTCAGCACAACATCATGGGCCCAAGGGGCTATTCTGTTCTAGGCTCAATTAAGCACAATGCTTTACCCTGGCAGTGTTAAATTCTACTTCTCACTTCAGCCAAGATTTTACTTCTCCCAACAAAGGGCCAACTTTATCCATGACAGAAGGACAAACATCAACAGGTCATTCACTCGCATTAGTTCTCTCGTCAGCGACCATAAGCTAGGAGCAGGTTCATCAAGAAAGGAATGTTACTAGGACTCGAGGGCCTGAGTCATCACAATTTAATTCCTTACAATGTGGAAAACCCAAGGGGTGACCTTATAGATGGGCACAGATAGGGTGAATGCACACTGCACATGATCTTTTTCCCCAGGGAAAGCGAATCAAACATCAGTGGAAATAGGTTTAAGGTGTGAGGGGCAACTTCTTCATGGTGGCAGGTATGTGGAATGAGCTGCCAGAATTGTGCAGAGGGTGGTATAACATTTAAAGGACACTTGGACTGGTCTATGGGAAGAAGTTTAAAGGAATTAACATGGGCAAGTGGAATGAGCTTAGACAGGACAAAATGACATTTCAACAAAACTCTTTCCCTATGAAGAACAGTCTGTGATGTTGCTATTTCACAAGTTTATTAACATGGACTGCAGCACCTTTGACCTGATCTGTATCTGCAATATCATGCAAGAAAATTTCCTTTAAACTCTGGATCTAATCTACAATTTTGTCAGCAAGACAATTAAAAAAACAACTCAGAGGCCACTTTATTAGGTACAGGAGTGGAATCCAGCGTGGTTTTTTGTTGCTGTAGCTCAGGTTTGACGTGTTTGCATTCAGAGATGCTCTTCTGCACACTACTGTTGTAACGCGCAGTTATTTGAGTTACTGTCGCCTTCCTGTCAGCTTGAACCTGTCTGGCCATTCTCCTCTGAGCTCACTAATTAAAAAGGCATTTTTGCTCACAGAATTGGATATTTTCTTTGTCTTTCATACCATTCTCTGCGAACTGAACTGTCGTGCTTGAAAATCCCAAGAGATCAGCAGTTTCTGAGATCATATGGCACCAACAATCATTCCACAGTCAAAGTCACTTAGATCACATTTTTCTGAACAACAAATGAACCTCTTGACTATGTCTACATACTTTTATGCACCGAGTTGTTGCCACATGATTAGCTGATTAGATATTTGCAGGTATACAGGTGTACCTGATAAAGTGGCCAGTGAGTGCACATTAAAGCAAAGATGTCCTGCTCCCAGGTGCATCTTCATCTGCAAGGCTTGGCAACTGGACTGCAAAACATGCACTTTTCAATAGGAACATTAGTTTAGGAAAACATAATGTGCATTAATGAAAATCATGCTAATTTCATAAATGATTTACAAATAGGTGGATAATTTGCAGTAGTCACAAAATCCTGTTCGTTACACCCCAACCCCTGCCCCACACAACTACCAAGATATGCTTGCAAAAAAATTTCATTACAAATACACCCATGCAAAATTTTTGAAATGCCTAAGAGTTTAAATATTGTTAATTACAAAAAAACAATCCAGAACATACAAAAGAACTGAGAGTCTGTGTAGCAAGGGCTGAACCAGCCTTGTTCATAGACCTTTAGTTAAAAATTTTATTAACAGATTAGAGCCCTTGGGAGTTGCTTAAAAAACCTGGGGAGGAATTAGCAGTGCAGTCTGAATGTAAACTGAGCATTTAACATCTGGGTTGGTCAACACTGCTAGAGAAAATATCGACCAAACTGGGTTCCTCTAAACTAGTTGCATGTTGCTGTGTTTCTTCAACTCTGACATCAAAGTAGGGTGTAAAGGAATTATATTTTCAACATTTGCCAGCTGCTGGGAAATGGGAAAAAGGCTGAAGGGAACAGAAAACAATGGAGAATCTGAATAAGGCTCCTACAAAGAAAGAGTACGATAATGCTGCCATGGACAGTCCCAACCCCGATGCAAAATGAGAAGGATTCAGCATGGGGTTAGCAACCCTATCCTGTAAAAACCCAGAGCAACAAAAGCACTCCAAAGGCTCTGGAGACCTCATCCCTGGGTGAGGAAGGACCTTAGCCTAACACTTGGGGATAATTTGAAGGACTGGCCCAGGACAGAGGACTTTGGCAAGCTGCTGTCCATGGCTTATGCCCCAGTAGGGGCGATGGGCTTAAGTAAGTAAAATATAAACTATGGCCAGTGATACGCAGCCTAGGGTTGCTAACTTTTCAGGTTTGCTCTGAAGTCCTATGAAATGAAAATCTTCACGAGAATATAAACAATAGGAATTTTAAAATTTTCCACTGAATACTGGCTGTTATAAAAATATCAGGTGGTCAAGAATATCCACTGGGGAATAAAGAGGCTAGGTGCTTCTTGGTGGAGAGAGATGTTTCACCACTATATGCAGTTGTGTTGAATGGTCAGGGAGCAGTGAGCAGGAGGTCACATGATGATTCCAGGTACACATCCAACCTGAAGCACCAAAGAATCTACTGGAGGAACTCAGTGGGCTAAGCAGCATCTGAAGGGAGGAAAGGAACTACTGAAGCTTCGGAGTTAGGACCAGAAGCGTGGCCAATTCCTTTCCTACCACAGATACTGCTTGGCCCACTGTTCCTCCAGTGGATTGTTTGTTGCTCCAGATTCCAGCATCTGCATCCAACCTGAACTGACAACTCAACCAGGCTTGAGTCAACAAGCAGCAGGATTGTGTGCTACTGCTTGCTTATCTGTGCAACAGTGCAGAGCTCTGGCAGGCTTCTATTGTGACCATTTCATTTTTAGGGTATCTCCAAATCCTATCCTGATACTGATGCAAGTGACAGCGATAGACAATGAACATCCACTGCCAGTTCTTTGACAGTATCTGGCAGTAGAAAGGATCGGACCACACCACTGACATTTGACAGGTTATCTGCTGCAAGATTTCTACTTACAAATGTGGGAGATATGGTAAGGCAAGTGTTAAGGACAATGTTCAGGCTAGGATAGGCTGAGGCACTTGTAGTCAACCCAGTCCTTTGAAGTGAGACCACCAGAGCACCTCTGTTCACTGCAGATGAGATACGCGATGCCAATAACTAGATAAGTGGGCTTCTGAAGAGAGACCTTTAATGGAATGCTCTTTGAAGAAGATAGCTTCCCCTTACACAGCAGGGGGTACTGTAGACAGATGAGTTAGGAAAATAATAGAAGGATGCTAAACACACCCAAAACCTAAGGGACAATTGGTTTATGAACTTCCATGTATCATTGGTTGTCAGCTTGTACTTTCTATTGACTTTTAGCATCTCTATTGTGAATGGTGACTGATGTTGCAAGTAAGGAATTCAAACATACATATTTTACCAAATGGTCAATATTGTAACTGATAAGCCAATTCTGTACATATAAGAATAGCATTTTTCTGTCCTAGCTTCAGAAGAGCGTGGTGACAGAGGCCATACTGTTCTCCTTGTGCATAAGTAAAATGAAGTATGTTTGAGCAGCAAATGAGTGGTTGTTCTGAGTCCAGTTATCGGCAACGATACAACCAAAGGCTGAGAGTGAGATTCATTGCTCTTCAGTCTCTTGGAATGTGCTACGCCATGCAACACAATTGGGGCAAAATGTTACTGAAGAGGATGGCACACAGAACTCTGATAGACAGCACTCCCCAGGATATTTTATGACTGTGATTATAAGCAGATAGGAATTCCATCACTACTCCAACCTCTTCCAGACCCAACACGTTGACAGTACAATCTAAATTCTTGTGGCTGGGTGCAATGAGCACAGAATCTTTATGTCAAACACCAGTCACCAAGGGGCCCAATGAAAAACACTGGGGTTCATCAGACAGTGACAATTCAGTGGAACAGAAATCTTCTCGATCTGAGGGAAAAACCCTTCAACCAATGCCCATTTCCCTAGCAGGTGGCAGCAACTACTCGGTCTTCTTGCTCTGTTCGGCAGTGCTCAGGACCTTCCTCCTCTGGCGAAGCATGTGGAAGTAGAGCTGGGGAAAAACTGAGGCAGCAAGAGTAAGATGGGTGAGTGAACACACTTTCTAGACAGGACACAGCAATATTTTTGCTTAACTTTTCCCTCCACAGACATTCTGTCTTTATCACACAAATTTAAAGACATTACAAATATCGATTCATTCATCCATTAATCTACCCATTTATCTATTGATTTAAAAAGCAATCAGTCTTCTTTTGCACATTGTTTGTCAGTGTTTGTGTGCAAGTAGTTTTTCATTCATTCTATAGTATTTCTTTGTTCTACTGTGAATGCCTGCAAGAAAATGAATCCAGGGTAGTTTCTGATGACATATGTACTTTGATAATAATAAATATACTTCATTTAAAACATGATTTGGAAAGGAAAATGCCAGAAATTGAAGTAAAAACCTGTAGGTGCTGGAAATATGAAGTGAAAATAGAAAATGCTGGAAACAGTCAGCAGGCCAGGCAACAAACGATCCGCTGGAGGAACACAGCATCTGTGGGAGGAACAGAATCAGACATTTCGAGTTGATTCCTCTGTTTTGACCTCAACAACATTGACAACTCCGTTGCTCCCACAGATGCTGCTGGACCCACTGAGCTCCTACAGCAGACTGTTGCTCCAGAATCCAGCATCCATGGTCTCTTGTGTCTCTCTATGGAAAGAGAAACTGTCTCAGGTTGAGACCTTTCATCAAAAAGAGAGAATTGAGAAACACAGGTGATGTTTCAAGTTAAGGACCCGATGTCAATACAGGTAAGGTGAGTAAACAAATCTGTTTTAAACTGCATATGTCTGCCATAGGATGCAGACCAAATTGTCATGGGAGAAATTTTAAAAAAACACAGAAACTGGAGACAGAAAAGTAAAGGGCATCAAATTGAAACAAATTTGTGGAGTAAATAAGGATGGTTACCTGAAATTATCAAATTAAATATCAAGCCCAGAGGATTTCAATATACTCAAATGGAAGGTGAAGATTTGGAGGCAGAAGACAAGAGGTCAGAGCAGAAATGAAGCAGAGACTCAAAGCAACACATAACTGGAAGCAGAGGTCAACTTCGTAGCTTCTGTTTTTGAGGGTGAACATGTGTTTTTTTTTTTACGGCAAGAAATTAACTTATAAAAAACATAAAACAAAAGGGAACTGCATGAAAAAATTTGTGCATATGTAAAAATAGCAGGGGACTGGGATGAGGAGGTCAGCCCCTTCTTTGAACCAAGATAAGACAACTCCACTTGTGTTGAATAATCCTGATATGTATCTGAGAGATTTGACAACAGCTTCTTCCCCACTGCCATCAGGTTCTTAAACCAACCTGAAAAATTTCCACACCACCTCAGACAATATTTCTTTACCTCTCTCAACATACACTGATGTGGTATTTATTTTCACAGGCATGTATAATTTACGTTAATTTCCATTTCTCACGCACTGATCTGTTACTGCAAAAAACCTATTTTATGGCACTTATACCCTCTGACAATATAGTTGTAACCTGATATCCAGCTAGCAATAGAAATGTACTGTGGAGAGTTTTCTAACAGGTTGCATCACTCTCTGATCTGGAGTCGCCAATCCAGAGGATCAGAAAAAGCTGCAGAGGGTTGTAAACTCAGCAGCTCCATCATGAACACAAGCCTCACCACCATTGAGGACATCTTCAAAAGACAGTGCCTTAAGGCGGTGGCATCTGCCATTAAGGACCCTCACTATCCAGGACATGCCCTTTTCTCACTATTACCATCAGAGGTACAGCAGCCTGAAGGCATACACTCAATATTTTAGGAACAGCTTCTTCCCCTCCACCATCTGATTTCTGAATGGACAATGAACACCACTGCACTATTTTTCTTTTATTTGTTACTTAATTATTTCATTTTTTATATTTCTTATGGTAACTTACAGTATTTCTTTTCTGTGTTGCACTGTACTGCTGCCACCAAACAACAAAGTTCATGACTATGTCAGTGATAATAAACCCAATTTTGATTGTAGAAATGTCTTCAGATCAGAGAATCACAGAAATCAATAACATCAGAGGTTATTCAGCCATTTATGTTGGCTGGACGATCTACCAAGCCTAGTCTTACTTTCCAGCTCTCAGGCTATGAGAGACAATACATTGACTTACTTGGAATGTAGGAAATCATGACCATGATCAGGACTGTGTAGTAGTCGAAGGAGACATTGTACTTGTTTGGAAGGGTCACAGAATACAAGCCAGTCCTTCGAACATGAGGCAGGGCAGCGTATATGGTCAGAAGTTCCCCTGTGACTCCCATCGGATACAGAACAATGAACAATGAGTACCTAGGCAGGAAGGGTAGGGGAGAACTTTGCATTAAAATCTTAATTTGCGGTTGTATTACCACATTCCCACAAACTGCATCCCATTCACGTGCACAATCTCATTCCCAGGGTTAGGAGCTTCATATACACAGCATTCTATTTCCACAGTTAGGAACTACACACACATAGCATCTTAATCCCACAGTTAGGGTCTGCACTCCCACACTCTATTCTCAGGCAATATCAACAACAATCCATTTGGCAACTACACAAAACAGACAGGTCTAATGGAAGTATGGGTAAATCCAACAGGATCAACTTGTTTATCTAAGGATTTAGTTATCCTTAACTTCAATCATGTGGAGAAATTGCAAAAGCTAGACTTTTTTCCCCCAGTGCACAGGAGGTTAAGAGGTATATGAAATTGTGAGAAGCATAGATAGGATGGGGGGGGGGGGGGTTCAAAATATTTTTGCCCGCTGGTATCAAAAATAAGAGGGCACAGAGTTAAGAAGAGAGGAAGGAATTTAAAAATAATTCGAAGGGATAAGTTTTGTTTAACACGGGCCAATGATATTTGGAATACACTGACAAAGGAGATTAGATACAATCACTACTACATCGCAGAGATAAGTAAATTGAGGATGACATTAAGACTGGGGCATAGTGGACAGTGAAGAATGCTATCAAAGCTTGAAAAGTGATCTGGACTAGTTGAGAAAATGGCAAATGAAATTTAATGCAGACAAGTGTGAGATGTTGTACTGTGGCAGGACAAACCACAATAGGACTTATATAGTGAATGCTAGGGTACTGAGGTGTGCAGTAGAACAAAGGGGCCTGGGAATACAGATCAATAATTCCTTAAAAGTGGCATCAAACTATCTGGTTTGTAAAGAGAGCTTTTGGCACATTTGTCTTCATAAGTCAGGGCTATGTGTACAGGAGTAGGGACGTTATGTATGAAGTTGTACAAGATGTTGGTGAGGCCGAATTCTGAGTATTGAGTGCAGTTCTGGTCACCTACCTAGGAAAGATATCAATAAGCTTGAAAGAAAATTTATTGCTAATTATTGATGGGACCTGAGGGTCTGAATTGCAGGCAAAGGTTGAGTAAGTTTATTCCCTGGAACATGGGAGAATGAGGTATACAAAATTATGAGGGATATAAATAGGGTAAATACATGCAGGCTTTTATCCCTGACGTTGGGTAAGACTAGAAGACATATAGGTTTAGGGTGAAAGGTGAAATATTTAAAGGGACCCTGAGGGGAAAGTTCTTCACTCAGAGGCTGGTGTGAGTGTGGAATGAGTTGCCAGATGATGGATGTGGGTTCAATTGCAACATTTAAGAGAAGTTTGGCACATGGATAGCAGGGGTATGGAAGGCTATGGTATAGGTGCAGGCAAATGGGACAAGGCAGAAAAACAGGTTGGCCAAAAGGCCTATTTTAGTGCTCTACCTCTATGAAGGAGTGGGTGTATGAAAAGTTTCTTTGAGTCAACAATCTTGTAGAAATGAGGCTGCAATATCAACCATGGTCTTATTGACTTACCTGGGGGGCTCACATGGCCATTCCTGTTCCTAATGTATATGTTTGTATAATCCTGTGTCAAGTGCTTTGCAGATGCTGAATTGAAAAGCGTTTGAATTCTGCCACTACCAATAAGGTCAACAGGACTGCTCTGATAGCAGCTAATGTTAAACTGTATCTCTGAGAGAAAAGGTTAAAGGCTCTGGTTACTTTGACATTCCCCACTCCACAAAAGCCAGCAGCTAACAGTCAGAAAACAAAAGCACCACTCTACCTACACACTTGAAAAACTCCTGCCTTATAGCATCTTTGATAGAGGGGCTGTGGGTTATATTCTGGGGAATAGAGGGGACCATTCCTCCACCCCATTCGTTCTACATTACAGAAAGCTGTGAAGACAAGAAAGGAACATAAACTGGATCAGCACGTAATGCAAAAAAAAACAAAACCAAGACAGCTCGTGCACGACGGGCCTATGCTCTGCAAGATTTCAATGAGAGGGCCCCGTCTTAACCCAGGTTTCAATTTGTCACAAGCAGATGTGAAGCGGAAAGAAATTGAGCTGAATTGAATTGATTTTATTTCTTACATCCTTCATATACGTGAGTAAAAATCTTTACATTACCTCTCCGTCTGAATGTGCAAATTATAGTAGTTTGTAATAAACAGTATGTACAGTAAGATATACAAAAGAACAGTCAATAAAGCTTAGAAATATAATTGTGTCAGGGTGAATTAATCAGTCTGATAGCCTGGTGGAAGCTGTCCTGGAGCTTGTTGGTCCTGGCTTTAATGCTGCCGTACCATTTCCCGGATGGTAGCAGCTGGAACAGTTTGCGGTTGGTTGGGGTGATTCGGTCCCCAATGATCTTTCAGGCCCTTTTTATGCAGCTGTCACTGTAAATATCCTGAATAGTGGGAAGTTCACATCAACAGATGCGCTGGGCTATCTGCATCACTCTCTGCAGAGTCCTGCAATTGAGGTAAGTACAGTTCCCATACCAGGCAGTGCTACAGCCAGTCAAGATGTTATCAATTGTGCCCCTGTAGAAAATCCTTAGGATTTGGGGACTCATGCTGAACTTCTTCAACCATCTGAGGTGAAAGAAGTGAAAACTTCTAATCTTAAACTTAATTTCTCCCCTATTTCTATGCAGGTTAAAAGAGAAGCTAGTGTCTGGCACGGATTTGCATCTCTACAGATAGGTAAGAAAAGAGAATGGCTAGGTGTCCTATGCAGTATAAAGTTTAGCTTATAAAGATTAATTTTATTTGTGACATGTATATTGAAACATACAGTGAAATGTGTTATTTGCAATCCACATGATCTGGGAATGTGTTGGCACAGCCCACAAATGTCATGCTTTCAGCACCAACATAGCATGCCCGCAACTTACCCTATGCCCTAACATGTACGTTTTTGGAATGTGGGAGAAAACTGGAGTACCTGGAGGAAACCAACACAATTACAGGGAGAATGTACAAACTTCTTACAGACAGCAATGAGAATTGAACCCTGATTGCTGATGCTGATAAAGCATTATGCTAACCGCTAAGCTACTTTGCTGCCCTAGTCATAGCTAGTCTCCCAAAGAAACTTGGTGCACCAATTTTAGGGAAATCAAGGGGAGGTGAAGGGCAGGTGAGAAGGGGTCAGAGAGTAATGAGAATGAGGATTAGAAAAAGAGATTGTGTGTGTGTGGGGGGGGAAAGAGACAGAAACTACCCATCTTTCTCAACTTCCAGTTAGAGAAAACAACTATTTCAGATTTCTAGGTTGTTTCATTGCAGTCATAGATCTACATAGAAATCTGAAATTTTGCATGCAAATTATAACTAAGGATATATACTCTACAGTCCTAATTTTTCTAAAACCATGATAAGACGTCATTCATAGCCCAAAAGGGGCCTAAGGGCCTAACTTTCACAACTGAAAATTGATGAGATTTGTTTCAGATCTGTTTTTGAGGTTCAGCGGATTTCAGTTTATTGAACTACTGGTTAATCGAGGCAGCCGCTTATTTGGGACAACTCTTTAAGAACAGACACTAATCAAGAAAATAACTGAGAAAATAGCTGTGATTTTCTTTGTTTGTTTGTTTGTTTATTTGGGACACTATGCCACTTAATTGGGACAGGAGACTGTGTTGACCAGTTTCTAACCAGCGTCAGTCACATGCACTTGTGTAGCTATTACAACACTACACCATGCTTAGAGTGAAGAGCTTTTAAGTAGAGTCAGTTGCATGTGTTTGTGTCAAAAAGCAGTGATTCAGCAGTAAGACAATTCAGAACTGTTTTGCTCACTGTGGTTTCAATCATTGAGGCTTGGAGATGCCAGATATCAGAAACGCTGAGAGTGAAAATGAAACAATTTCACTACTTCAAGTTATGAACCACTAAGAATGTGAAGGCATCGACAATCATCTTGAACGATACAACGAAAATGAAGATTTGGAGGATGAATTCGTTTTGTATGGAGACAGTCCATTATCTGCACGAGGTGTCTGCACTGATTTTGTTCATTTATGGACAATCAAAAGAATTCATCAGTGTACACAGTATCATCAGTGTATACTGATGAATTTCTCTGATGATAACTATTAGGAAAGAACACAGCTTTATAGTACAGAGTAGTGTAAGTACTGTTCTAATTTGTTCTGTATTGCATTGAAACACATAATTTGTTACTCAAACGGCAGTTTGTCGTTTTTATACAGGTTTCCCCCACTATCCGAAGGTAGAGTGTTCCTAGGAAACTGTTTGTAAGCCGAAATGTCATAAAGCGAAGAAGCAATTACCATTAATTTATATGGGAAAAAATTCTGAGCATTCTCAGACCCAAAAAATAACCTACCAAGTCATAACAAGTAACACATAAAACCTAATATAACATGTACATATATTAAAAGCAGGAATGATATGATAAATACACAGCCTATATAAAATAGAAATATTGTATGTATGGTGTAGTTTCAGTTATCAAAATCGGGAAGACAGCGAGCCAAAATTGATGTGGAGAAAAAAAAATCAGCACGTACACGCAAGCACATGTACATGCCTACACACATACACGCATGCATGCACAACTGCCCGCACAAGGCTTCACGGTCATGGTAGTCTTTCTCGGGGTAACACATGTATAAAGTGGGCGTCTTTTTTTCGTAAAAGCAAAAATCCTCTTTGGTTAGCGAAAACAGGTACTAATGTACGTCTTTCGTAACAGTGAGCTGTCATAAAGCAAATGTTCGATAAAACAGGGGCCACCTGTACCTCTTTAACCATTTCCATGAAACTTCGGCCACTTAACCACGCCAAAATGTACTGGTCTCAATTTGTCCAAATTAATCAGAATCCACTGCACTAAATATCTGAGTGGACCTGATTGCTTTTGGTCCTCCTGAATCACAAGAAGAATCATAAAATTGTGCACTGAGTTTCTATGGGAGACCAGCTATGATTTTACATGAGCAATTATAGACATAATGCAGGAGGAACTCAGCATGTTAGGCAGCATCTATGGAGGGGAACAGTCAATATTTTGGGCTGAGACTCTTCACTGGCACTGGAAAAGAAAGGGGTAGAAGTTAGCATAAAAAAGTGGGAGAAGGGAAAGAAGTGTAAGTTGACAGGTGACACATGAGATCAGGTAGGAGGGGAGGAGTGGACGATGTGCAAAGCTGACAAGGGATAGGTGGAAGAGGTAAAGGGGGTAAACCAGAGGGAGGTGATGGGCAAGTGAGGAGAAGAGAAAGGATGAGAGGGGAACCAGAACTGGGAATGGAAAAAGAGAGAAGGAGGGAGGGAGGCAAAATTACCAGAAGTTAGAAAAATCAGTGTTCAAGCTATCAAGGTTAGAGAGTACCCAGATGGAATATGAGGTGTGCTCCTCCAACCTGAATTTGGTCTCATTATGGCAGTAGAGACATATCAAAATGGGAATGGCAAGTTGAACTGAAATGGACAGTCACCAAGAGATCCTGCCTTTTATGGAAGATGGATCAAAGGTGCTTGACACTTTCCTCCAATCTACGTCGGGAGCACCGTATACAATAGATGATGCTATACTGGCTTCTGCCCCCCCCCCCCCCTTTCTAGTTCTGATGAAGGGTCTTGTCTTAAAATGTCAACTATTTATTCCCTTCCATAGATGCTGCCTGGCTTATTTTTGCATGCTTCCCGTGGAAAGGGAAAATAAAACTTTCCTTATTAATCTACTTTTGGCTAAAGCTCGAAGAAATTAACGTGTTTATTCAACACTTTTGCCTGGGTGGGGTAGACATAGGAACAACTTGGGTTATTTGCCCCATTGACTCTGCTCTCCCATTTGCATGTCTTCTCCCTGTAACCTTTGACACCCTTACTAATCAAGAACTTATCAATCTCCACTTTAAATATACTCAATGACTTGGCCTCCACAACTGTCTGCAGTAACAAATTCCATAGATTAACCATCCTCTGGCTGAAGAAATTCATCCTCAACTCAGTTCTTAAATTACATCCTTGTATTCTGAGGTGTTGCCCTCTGGTCCAATGCTCCCAAAAACATCCTCTCCACATCCACTCTATCTAGTCCTTTCAATATTCAATAGGCTTCAATGAGATATCCTCCTTCTTCTAAACTCCAGCAACTACAGGCCCAAAACCAGAGACACTATCTCTGTTGATACTGTTGATCAGAGAAAGTGTCATGGCTGCAGAAAAGGAGGAAGTCATGGAGGGGTTCTCTACGGAGTCTCTGTGGGTGGAAGTTAGAAATATAAAAGGAGTCAATAACTCTACTGGGTGTGTGTGTGTGTGTTTTTTTAGACCACCCAATAGTAACAGGGACATCGAGGAGCAGATAGGGAGACAGATTCTGAAATGGAGTTGTGGTGGGAGATTTTAATTTCTCAAATATTGAGTGAGAGTTTTAGATGCGGTGGAGTTTGTTAGGTGTGTTCAGGAAGGTTTCTTGACACAATATATAAATAAGCCAACAAGAGGAGAGGCTGTACTTGATCTGGTATTGGGAAATGAGTGGTGTGTCTCAGGGATCTGTCTGGAACCCCTACTCTTCATGATTTTTATAAATGACCTGGATGAGGAAGTGGAGGAATGGGTTAGAAAATTTGCTGATGTCACAAAAGGTTGGGGGTGTTTTGGACAATGTGGAGGGCTATCAGAGGTTACAGCAAGACATTGATAGGATGCAAAACCGGGCTGAGAAGTGGCAGATGGAGTTCAACCCAGATAAGTGTGAGGTGGTTCATTATGGTAGGTCAAATATGATGGCATAATATAGCATATATCAGAATATAGCAAGATTCTTGGCAGTGTGGAGGATCAGAGGGATCTTGGGGTCTGAGTCCATAGGACACTCAAAGCTGCTACGCAGGTTGACTCTGTGATTAAGAAGGCACACGGTGCATTGGCCTTCATCGATCGTGGGATTGAGTTTAAGAGCCGAGAGGTAATGTTGTAGTGTTACGTACCCGTGACACGTGACAGTGGTACCCTTGTCACGTGACTGGGGTTGAAGCTATACTGGACTTGAGGTAATGGTCTTGTGATGGTGGAGTGACGTCATTTTCCCGCCAGTAGAGGTCATGTGACAGGTTTTTTTTTACAGGTTATAAAAGGAAGACCCACCCTGTGGGGTGTGGCAGTTCGTGGCTGGGTTTGCCAAGCTGACTTCATGTCACTGCGTGATTTAATGTTATGACGCAGTTTAGTTGAAAAATGAAGTTTTATATAATGCCTAAATTTTAAAAGGTCATTGCCAGCAGTTTCTTACAATACTGCTAGTGGAGAGTGAATATCGGAGTTCGGAAGTTAAAGATCGAGGAGAATCGATTTTCGACGGTGGATGGGTTTCGACCTTATTTGATCCTCATTCAGAAGGATTCCGTTGAATATTCTTGCTATTAATCCCTGGGTTTGACCAGAAAGGATTTGAGAATAGTGTGGAAGGAAGGTCAGTGCCTTTAAGCTGTTATATTTCATAAAATTCTTCGTGGGAAAGTTCGACGCCGGGGATCGAAGGACAACGACGTGGAAGAGAATTTAAATCACCTTAAAAAGTCTCTCCTTTTAAATGGACTGTGAGCTTTTGAACTTTTGGCATACCACTTTAAAGAACTGTTTTTTTTTCAATACCGCTTTAAGAACTGTTTGAACTGCAACGCTATTAAGAACTGTGAATCTGCCGCATAGCAGCTGTTTTCCGGTTATGCTAGTGTTTGTTTACTTTTGGGGGGGTTTGTTTTCAGTGTTTAATAAACGTGTTATTTGTTATAAAAACCCTGGCCTAACTCATATATATTTATTGTTGCCTGAATACGTAACATAAATATGGGGGCTCGTCCGGGATTGGATCGTTTGAGTTTAAATGCTTGTTAACTTTTGAATCGGTGTTTTGGTAACGGGGACTGCTCTTCTTTTGATTGATTGGCTTGTGAGTGGTATTCGGCAACGATGAATATTGATGAGTTTCTGGATTCGCCAGCTGCGGATTTGTTAGCGAAGGCGAAAAAAACTGATGTATCTGAGATAGCTCGTAGATTGCGACTTAAAGGCATTTTGCAGACTACATCAAAAGCTGTTATACAGAGAAAAATCGCGTCTCACTATGTGAATTCGGGTGTTTTTGATGATTCGGTTTTAGAGTCGTTTCCAGTAAGTAATCTGGAGATGCAGTTGCAAATCGAACAAATGATGTTAGAGCGGTGTAAATTAGAGGCTGAACAGAGGAGAGAGTTTGAATATGCAATGGAGAAATTAAGGTCTGGGAATCAGTCTTCTGGTTCTAAAAAACCGTTTGTTGCTAGTCAAGAAATTAAATTAGTCCCTCCATTTAGTGAAACAGAAGTGGAAAGATATTTTCAACATTTTGAAACTATTGCTCGGATGTCAGAGTGGCCGAGAGATAAATGGTCATTATTGTTACAGAGTGTAATTAAAGGCAAAGCACAACAAGTTCACACAGCTTTAACTGCTGCGCAAGCATTAGATTATGATATTGTGAAAATGAATATTCTCAAAGCGTACGAATTAGTCCCAGAAGCATATAGGGAAAGATTCAGAAGTTTGAAAAAGTCTGTGGAAAAGACTTATGTGGAATTTGCCTATGATAAAGCTATGTGTTTTGAGAGATGGGTTTCTTCTAAAAATGTAAATGAGGACTATGATACATTGAAAGAGCTGATTTTGATGGAGGAATTTAAAAGAAGCATTCCTGTTGAAGTAAGGACCTACTTAAATGAGAGGGATACTGATAAATTGCAGGACTGTGCTAGATTAGCTGATGAGTATGTTTTAATCCATATGAATAAATTTCCTCAGGGTAGAATTTTTAAGAGGAAGAATAATATGGAGACTCAAGGTAAATCAGAAATTAAATCAGAGGTTAATGAGAAAGGTAAGGAGGAAGGAAAACCTGTGAAGGAAAGACAGTTTGGTCTTATTTGTAACTATTGTAAGAAGCCTGGCCATGTAATAGCTAACTGTTTCAAATTGAAAAAGAAAGAGAAGGAAGCAGTTCCAGATGCTTGTGTGCAACATACTGAAGCACCTGTAAAGTTACAGGGTTTGGTAAACACAAATGAGGATTTGTTAGAGTCTGACCAAGTTAGAAAGGGATATGATCATTTTATAACTGAAGGGTTTATATCCTTGAAAGAAGGATCTACTCTGGTGCCAATAAAAATCCTTAGGGATACTGGAGCTTCTCAATCACTGATGTTAGATAGTGTGTTGAAGTTTAATGAAGAGAGTGATACTGGTGAGGTGAATTACATAAGAGGTGTTGGAAGTGATTTTATGCCTGTACATTTACATAAAGTAAATTTAAAATCAGGGTTAGTTACAGGATTTGTTAAAGTAGGATTACAGCATAGCTTACCTGTGAAGGGTATTTCTTTATTGTTAGGTAATGACTTGGCAGGTGGACGAGTTTTTCCTGAAGTGCATTTGACAATGGAGTCAGAGGAACTAAGGATGAATTCTAACACAGATTCTTCCTGTGTTGTGACTAGAGCTATGGCTAAAAAAATTGATGTGCAGAATGAGGTTGTTACTCATGACTGTTCAACTCAGGATTCGTGTTTTGAGGATGTGTCAGAGACTTTCTTACCTTCATTGTTTGAACAAGATTCTGGGAGTAAGTCTGACTATGAAGATTTATCTCTGTCTCGGAAGGAGATGATAGCAGAGCAGAATAGAGATCCTGAGATTATAATATTAAGGGAACAAGCTTTACTAGGTAGTGAAATTGAGAAGGTGTCAGTAGGATATTATTTGGAAAAAGGAGTGTTGATGAGGAAGTGGAGGTCGCCTACAATTCCTGCAAGTGAGGAATGGAATGTTGTTTACCAGGTAGTTGTTCCTAAAGTTTATCGGAATGAGATTTTGACTTTAGCTCATAGTGTGCCTTTAGGTGGACATCAAGGGGTAAGGAAAACTGTGGACAAGATTTTAAAACATTTTTACTGGCCTGGTCTAAGAAAAGATGTGGCGATGTTTTGTAAAACGTGCCATACTTGTCAAATTGTGGGTAAACCAAATCAGGTTACACCAGTAGCTCATTACAACCTATTCCAGCATTCGGTGAACCGTTTTCTAAAGTTATTGTAGATTGTGTTGGTCCATTACCAAAGACAAAAACTGGTTATCAGTATTTGTTGACTATCATGTGTACTTCGTCTAGGTTTCCAGAGGCAGTACCACTTAGGAATATAAAAGCTAAAACTGTGACGAAGGCTCTTATAAAATTCTTTACTTATTTTGGATTGCCTAAGGAAATACAAACTGATCAAGGCAGTAATTTTATGTCTGGATTGTTTCAACAGATAGTTTATAAATTGGGAGCTAAGCAAATCACTTCGTCTGCATACCATCCAGAATCGCAAGGTGCCTTGGAGAGGTTTCATTCTACTCTCAAGAATATGATTAGGACATATTGTGTGGAAAATGAAAGTGACTGGGATGAGAGTATAAACTTACTTTTATTTGCAGTAAGGGAATCGGTACAGGAATCTTTAGGTTTTAGTCCATTTGAACTTGTGTTTGGGCATAGAGTTAGAGGACCTTTAGCTTTATTTAAAGAACAGTGGATTAGTAAGGAGGTACACACTAATTTGTTGGACTATGTTTTGAAATTTAAGGACAGGTTACATAAAGCTTGTAGTTTAGCCAAGGAAAATTTAAAGTTGGCTCAGGAGAAAATGAAAACTTGGTATGATAAAGAAGCTAGGATGAGGATGTTTAAGCCTGGAGATAAGGTGTTGGTTCTTTTCCCAGTGCAGACAAATCCTTTACAAGCTAGATTTCATGGTCCTTATGAAATTGTGTCTAGAATCAATGATGTGGATTACGTAATAAAAACTCCAGATCGTAGAAGGTCAACACAACTTTGCCATATAAATATGATTAAACCATATTTTGGGAAACAATCTGATACTGTGACTGTTGTGGTTAGTGAGAATGAGTTTGATTTAACTAGGAACATGATAGATGATTCATCTGACTTTCATTCTAAATCTAACATTGTTTCTGTTAGGTTACCTAATTCGACCATTCTGGAAAATATGGATGAGAAATTAGCACATTTACAGCTAGAGCAGAAACAGCAGATGAAGGAATTGATTTTTAAATATAAGGATTTGTTTCCAGATGTTCCGAGAAGGACTACTATAGCTTCACATGATGTAGATGTTGGAGATGCCAAACCTATTAAACAACATCCATATAGGATGAACATGGAAAAATGTGAACTTGCTGAGAAAGAAATTGAATACATGTTAGAGAATGATATTATTAGACATTCTAACTCAAATTGGAGTTCGCCATGTGTTATGGTGCCAAAACCTGATGGTAGTATTAGGTTTTGTACAGACTATAGGAAGGTGAATGCTGTAACGAAAACAGATGCATATCCAATTCCTAGAGTAGATGATTGTGTAGATAAGGTTGGAAAAGCAAAGTTCCTTACAAAGATTGATTTATTGAAAGGGTGTGTTCCATTAACGGACAGAGGTAGAGAGATTTCTGCATTTGTAACTCCATCTGGGTTATATGAGTATAATGTTCTTCCATTTGGGATGAAGAATGCCCCAGGTACTTTCCAGAGGATGATTAACTTTGTGATTCAGGGATTGAAAGATACTGATGCTTATATTGATGATTTAGTGACAGGAAATGATACTTGGGAAGCACACATTATTGCGGTGGAGAAATTGTTTGAAAGGCTTTCAAAAGCTAACTTGACTATTAATTTAGCTAAGAGTGAATTTGGACATGCCACTGTGACTTACCTTGGTTATGTTGTAGGTCAAGGTAAGGTAGCTCCTGTTCAGGCAAAAGTTCAGGCAATTTTAGAGATTCCCACTCCGACGGGGAAAAAACTCTCAGAAGATTTTTGGGAATGGTAGGATATTATCGAAAATTTTGTAAGAATTTTGCTAATGTTGCCCTTCCATTAACTAACCTTCTGCAGAAGAATGTGAAGTTTGTGTGGACAGTGCCTTGTCAGGAAGCATTTGAAAAATTGAAAACAATGATATGTCAACAACCTGTGCTTAAGGCACCTGACTTTGAAAAACCTTTTTCATTAGCTGTAGATGCTAGTGATGAAGCTGCGGGAGCAGTATTGATGCAAAGGAATGAGGGTGATGAGGTTGATCATCCAGTAGCTTACTTTTTTAAGAAATTTAATAAGCATCAAAGAAACTATTCAACAATAGAGAAAGAATTGTTATCTCTTGTTTTAGCTTTGGAATATTTTGAGGTATATGTTGGTACAACTCAAAAACCACTTATTGTTTACACTGATCATAATCCATTAGTTTTTCTGAGTAAGATGAAAAACAAAAACAGAAGATTATTAAATTGGAGTTTGATGTTACAAGAGTACAATATTGTGATAACTCATATTAAAGGTAAAGATAATGTGGTTGCTGATTGTCTATCTCGATGTTGAATGTACAATGTAATTTTTTTTTTGGAAGGGTTATTTTTCTGATTGTAACACTCCTACTGTATTGTGAGTTGTAAGATGTTATATGATGGTGTTGTATATGGTGTATGTTATATAATTTATACATTTGTTTTTCTTGTAAGTAATTGTTAAAATTTTTGTTCTTGTTAGACCAAAAATGTTTTTTTGGAGGGAGGTGTTACGTACCCGTGACACGTGACAGTGGTACCCTTGTCACGTGACTGGGGTTGAAGCTATACTGGACTTGAGGTAATGGTCTTGTGATGGTGGAGTGACGTCATGTTCTCGCCAGTAGAGGTCATGTGACAGGTTTTTTTTTTACAGGGTATAAAAGGAAGACCCACCCTGTGGGGTGCGGCAGTTCGTGGCTGGGTTTGCCAAGCCGACTTCATGTCACTGCGTGATTTAATGTTATGATGCAGTTTAGTTGAAAAATGAAGTTTTATGTAATGCCTAAATTTTAAAAGGTCATTGCCAGCAGATTCTTACAATACTGC